>NW_022988097.1:7011239-7366239 GCF_902827165.1 Trematomus bernacchii | reverse complement strand
GCCTGTGTCATGGTGAATACAGTCGCTGCTTTATTTATGTCTGTATAGGCCGTTGTTGTGAGTGTGGACGGTTGGAGCATATACTGCGTTAGCTTAGCCAATCTCCATTTAGAAAACAAGCATTTTAAAAGGTTTTTCGCCTGCCGTCTGTCTGCAGACTTGACAAAGCATTAATTCATGGTTTTTACTAACCGGTATCAGTATGTTGTTACTTCGGCATCATTTTGAAACGTGTATTACAAATAAATCACGGTCAAATATGTCCATCTTGTTGTAGTTGTTGCCCCCTTGCCAGCGACGCTCTCTCTAGTTTAGCATACTCAGCCCGACTCAGCCTCGTTGTCTCTGGCCCTAGACCCACGATTTTATGAGGCCAGAAAAACTGTGAATTAGGACCCGCCGGCCGGTACTAGGCCAAGTGGAAACGCAACCAAAGACGGGCCGCTGACGTCACAGCCCTCTTAAACCGGGCTGCGGGCTGTAGTGGAAACGCGCCATTACATCACCTTTCTTCCCCATTCTGATGCTCTGTTTGAGCTCCACCAGGTCATCTTGACCATGCCTAAATGCATTGAGTTGCTGCCATGTGATTGGCTGATAAGATTTTGCATTATCAAGCAGTTAAACAGGTGAACCTAATAAAATGGCCTGTGAGTGAATACCAATACATGGTATCACGATAATGGTGCACATTTCACATTCTTTCAAATCGTTAAAAGTAGCAACGTATAATTGTGTGCATGAAGTATGACAGCTTGGCATCATGAGGCCTCTGTAAAAGTCCTGCTCACGGTTTTGAAATGTTATAACTGCAATGACGCAAACAATCGTTTTTTACTTATTTTAAAAGAAGGTCCTTGTTTTAAGGTGATTTTACCCCATGAAACTAGGTTTGGAGCCCCTCTAGAAACACACTAACAAAACTGGTGTCAGTAATTGTTCTTCTAATGTTACTTGACGCATGCCTTTTTAAATATTGAAGAGACAAGATTTTCTTGTTCAACTTGATGCAAATGCTGTATGGTACAGGGCGCTTTGTTTATGCAGTCCAGCAATGCCTCTGCAAACAATTCTAACTTTATGAAAGAAAAGCAGATCTTGTTTAATTTAATATAGAAAAGATAAGTAGAGAACACCACCCTTCTCATACAAGTAACACTATTGGTGCAATTGGTATTTGATTACAATTCTAAATGAATCCTCTGAAAGCTGTCGTTTTAGTTTTTCACTAACTCACACATCAGACATGGCCATTTAAGAGTTAGTCATTCAAAACATGATGTCATGGGATCACACTAAACTGTGTGCTAAACACAGAAGATGTTGCTGGGAAGACAATTAATCTCAAATAATTGAATAGATAATCATAATGAAATAAATGTAATGTACACAGCTGGTGCAATCACTGTCTTGAATGATGGGGAGCATATGAGTCATACACGGTGGTTGAATTAAAACTGAGAGGTTTTCCCTGTCACTAGCAAAAATGAACGGTCATGTTTGTATCCACTCAGGTGTGAAATTGCTGCTGTATTTGGCAGGCCTGTGTGGGTTAATGGACTCTCTGAGGTCCCACTTCTTATCCCTATGCTCTACCCTGGCTAGCATGAGCAGTCCGTATCACACAAGGTGTGGTGGCTTCACAGCGACCACTTTGGCGATAACAAAAGATTTGTGAGAGTGCTTGTGTGCAGGAATGTGTTCAAATGCGTTCAAACATGGCGGCATACTGCCCTGATGGATCTGCCCAAATGGCCGTAACTCCTCGATGGTCACGCTGGCTCATTTACTGGATCTTCCAAATGAGGACAAGACAGTGTTCCCCCCCACACTCAGAATGATAGAACTGGCCGTTTAATGGCTGGTTGTTTTAGGGGAAAGGGGCCGGGAGCCATTAAAATAGCTCTGCACCTGCCCGTTCTGCAGGGCTCACATCTCACTCTGCTCTGCACTCAAACGTCCAGGTTGGAGTCGCTGGGTTGCCAGTCTCATCTGTGCATTGATCGCTCTGTTTTGGATCCTCTTTCATCTATAAATAATGTAGTCATCTGCAGAGTGTGCTCCCCCTGTTACCAGCACCGGTGAGGCAATCAGCCCTACCAGGCATGTCACGCATGTCGGTGATAATTGTTTTATGGACGCCTCTCTCACTTTCTCTCCCAATGCTTGGCTCTATATCTCAGGCAGATTATTGCACATATATTACCGTTGAGGGCTCAGTCCTCCTGCATCTGAAATCCCCTCATACCTACCCCATGACGGTGTTCATAAGATCACTAACACCGCATCAAAGGCCACTGCTGATATCCAACTCCACTAGAAGGGTAAATAAAAACAAGAGTTGACTCTCTTGTCTCGTACTTGCTAGAATATTGCCAAAGTAACACTTGCTAACTCTCCCTTACTCACTCTCTCTCTCTCATTATCAATGCTTGGTTGCATGTCTTACCCAGTGTACTGTAAATGCTTTCAATAGCAATCTGGGAGGGCTGAGAGTGTTGTGATTTCCATTCTGTTGCACATTTCTCTCTGCTGGTCTCCAGAGAGAGTCGGGGGATTGCCGGGGCTCCCCTGAGGTTGGACACCAAGCCCCAGGCAGTGTGAACAGATTAAGTCCAAGATGGAAATTCACATTTCTTCACTTTTTCAACTTGATATAATCCATACTGTTGTGTGTATGCCATGGGGCAGGAAGGGTGATTGCTTTGTCAACTTACAGCACATAGTAAATAACTGTAAATAGAAATTCTGTCATTCATGACATGTGCTCACATGCAATGTCTAGTGGAGTTATCTTGATAAATTAAATGTTATGTAATGGTAAAGTTCTTACACTGGTACGAATTCAAATTAAAGTATTGATGCAGGAATTGCATAGCTGCCATGACTGCTCAGAGATGTTGCAGCATTTCTGTTATTGTAAGCATTGGACAGCCTTTACAGAGCACCTGGCACATTTGGTATACCACTGTTTAAATTCTTCAGAAGCCCTACGTTTTAATCCAGTTGAATCTGGTTCTTAGACTATTCACAAGCCAAAGAACTGTGAATATCACATCAAAAAGCAGGATTTATCCTTGAATCTTTCCCTTCATTGCAGTGCCACTTGACATGGACCATATCCCATTATGTGGCTTTGTTGTTAGGATTAGGGGCAGGGTTCTTACTAATGAAATGTGATATATTAAGTGAGACAGAACAAAGTAGAATAATGATTGAAGCAATAAGAAGAATTGCTTGGACTCGCGTGTTTGTATCAGCAAGTATGGATTGACTGTTTTAACATTACAATTTAACATACTGCCAGTTTACAAAATATTGCCAGAAATTAGAATATGTTCCCACAAAAACTGTATGGGGCTGGATTCCCAGTGTTACACACACACAGTATGACCAGACTAGATCTCTCTAATCTCCTGACATTTCTCCTGCCAGTACCACAGTTTCTTTGCTCTGGAGCGTATCTCTGCGAGAGTACTGCTGCAGACTACAAACTGATAAATTATTTTGTCGAGGTTTTAAAGACACGCTTGGCTTAATGGCTGCCAATAAACAAGACTCTGTGGAACCAAATCACCTCTGCAATCATCCTGCTGCTATCACAGTTCTTGAAGACAGGTACGAATCACTGTAGCATTTGCTTCCCGCACAGCTGAATACAAAAATAGTGAGACAAAACAACTGCAAATGCTAGGGCTGCCTTCTAACAACCCAATTTGTGGATGAAATGTGGTGCCTGCTGTTGAAACATTTTATACTTACAAGTGGCGCTTTATGTTGATTTTGATTTTTTTACACTAATACATGAAGGCTGAAAGCATGAGATGTGATAAATAAAATATCATCTATTTTGTCATTCCTGCGTGCACTAGCGGAAAACTACTTTTGCTTTGAAGGTGTTCTGATGTGCAACTTACACATTGATCTCTACTTTAAGCTACAATTTACCCCCTTTACCTTCAAATCGGCTCATTTTGTTTCTAAAATGGTTGAATCAAAGGGTCATTTAATCCCTCGTGGTATCCAACATTGCAGAGAGTTTGTGCTAGATTTTTTTCTTTTGAAAAGTTCTACTAAATGATCACACATTCAGGAAGGAGAAAAAAGCATTTATTATTCCCTTAAAGGGGACCTATCATGCAAAATGCACTTTTGTACGTCTTTTATACATGAATATGTGTCCCCGGTGTTCCAGGGAACTCACCAAGTGTCAGAAAACACAACCTCTCTATTTTCCTCCATACCCAAATCTCTAAAAAAGGGGCTGCAACGGATCTGATAAAAACTGATCCAGATTTGAACACTTCTATGTCGTCACAGAAGTGGCGCTACGGCTATTGGGCCAACTCTCCACCTATCAGGGGAATGTGGGGTTGGGCCACGGCCGGCCATTGCCGCTCGAAAGCGCTGGAGACGCTATAGTACATATGCCAGGCCTGTAAGTGACGCTGTAGTCTGCCACAAAAGCAGCGAAGAAGACTTCCCGCCCATAGTTACCATGGTTACCCTTCTGTTTATTCTCCGCTGTGGCTTTTTTTCTCCCTCCCCGAGGCAAGCGTTTGCTCCCGCTGCTTTAATTCAATGCAATCCCTCCCCGTCGAGGCAAGCACTGTAATTCTCTCCGGTTAGTCCACCAGCAGATGACAAACACCCACCTCTCCGCCTCTTCCAAGGAACGAGGGGACCGTGCGGCAGAGTTTCAGTTCAGTTGCTTTCGCCGGTCAAGATGTCCGTTAAAGTTTAAATCTTCCGGACAAAATTAGAAAAGTGCCGGTCAAAGGTCTTCTTTGTTATTTATTGAGCTTTAAAACAAATGAATAACGACTCTATATAATAAAACACGGAGGACGGAGATCTCTTTTTCTCCCCCTCTTCTGACAGCCCAGCAGCTGATCAGGGGCCTCATTTATAAAGGGATATACGCTCAGAAAATGGCGTACGCCAGTTTCTACGCAATGTTTGCGATTTATAAAATACTAACTTGACGGGAAAATGTGCGGTCCTCCACGCAAACTCTGACCCATGCGTACGCACTAAGCACACAAACGGGAGAGACGAGAAACTGCGACACCGTTGGCAGAAGGAAGAATGGAGAGAAATATGTGGAAATAAATTAAATGTTACCTCTCATTTATCATATGAAGAATTCATTTTCAAACATTGATTAAAGCCAATCTTAAAATGATTAAAAAAACGCCTGTTTGAGACTCCTCAGTGCACACAAAAACAACTTGGAGAAATAAATAAATACGGATATGCTATTTAAAACCACCTCGAATATGTTGTGTTAATGTTATGAAATGTTTTCTCATAAATGATGCGGTAAGCAGGAGGACAGAATAACGTCTAAACTGACGCCGTTTTGCATTTCTATAGGTTGTATAGATACGAGCATGGTTTTATATACTATCACGTTTAATCGTGTTTTATGCCGTTTGCCAAGACTTGATAAGTCGCTCGTAAAACACAGGAGGTATGGAAACTAAGAACACCATATGTGGTAAATTGTACAGCTAATATAACACAACACATTAGTTGTATTTCCTTTAACTGGTGGATTATGGATATATAGTTGCTGATCGACAGCTGGAACACAAACCACCAAATACAGCAAAATAATTCAGATCCAGTCGTCATGACTACACTCCGGAGGGATTCCCCGATCATTTCTTAGTTTCTCATCAAGGGGGTCTCTCCTGTCCCCGGGACAAACACACTGCCTGAGGAAGGTTATGTGTATTTTTTTTGTCATTAACTTTTTTCGGACCACTTATTTATTTATTTTGGTGACGATCCGACCTCCATGCTGCTACTCTGGTTCAAACTGCATCCACCAAACAATATGATTTATCTCGACCTCTCCACAATAACCAAAATCTGACACGGTGTGAGATGTCTTTTTTTAGCTGTTCTATCGTAATTTCCTGCGATCTTCTTCATGCAGTCAGTCAAAATGAATGAATGAATGGGCGTTTCTTTGACTATTTATAGGCAAATATGGGCGTTATGAGTCGATTGTGATTTATAAAGGGAAATAGGCGTACGAAGTGCCGTACGCACTTCCCTCGCCGGTACGCAATGTTTTGTGAATCGGAAAATGGCGGACAATTTATGTACCTATTTTTGTGCTTTGTACGTAAGCAACCTTCCTACGTCAATCCTACGCAAGGCGTTATAAATGAGGCCCCTGAGCACGTCTCCCCTCTCCTGCAGGGGGCGTGGTCAGCAGAATCAGACCCGTAGACAGCAAACAGCAAATAGAGCGAAATGAGGCATGGCTAAAATGCATGATCTGTTTGGTATTTTGAAAACAGAAACGTATAAATATACCTTATATAGGTATGGCCCTACAATATATCATTTAAATATAGCATGATAGGTCCACTTTAAGGGTACATTTCTTTCACTCTTGTTTTTTAACAAATAGCCCCCAAAAAAACAATATTCAATAATGTATGGAGAGATGTCAGAGCGAGGAGTCAACCTCACAGTGTGGCACCCAGAGCAGTTTAAGGTGCTGTGCCTTGCTCAAGGGCACAACAGCAGCAGCCAGGAGGTGAATTGGCACCTCTCCAGCGACCAGTCCACAGTTGGTCTGAGCTAGACCCTGCAGTTAGAAAGCCAAGTACCCACCGACTGAGCTGCTGCCTTCCATAAAGCAGCTGTGAACACAGCAGGAAACACAAAAAACTATTATTAATCTGCATTAAAACCAAGAAACTGGAATTCATAGTAGTCAATGGTAATTGGCCAGCCAGTAGCTGGCAGACTAAAAAACAGGCACGTGTCAACATGTGCAATCTTAGGCTGTTGATGGCATTATCTTAAATAAGGCATAAGGTAAATGGCATTTGTGAGGTTGTTTATAGAATAACAGTATATTCTATTTTAAGGAAAATGTCATGTTCAGTAATCAGGTGTGCAAGGGATCTGTTTTTTTATCCACGACACTTTGTCATAACAATAACAACTGATTGCAAGGGGATGTAAACCAGCAAGTCCAATTACTTAAATAAAACGGGTATCAAACATTAATATTTTCTACTCTACTACTCTACTTAGTTCACGAATAGTTCAAATTCTGTACTGCTATAACACTTGCATCATTATTACTAGTTAGAAGACTATCTGTCAGGAGTAGCCTTTATGATCTAAATGGAAACATTTTTATGAAGTTGCATCGTTTTTATTGCCTAATGCAATAGATCTGAAATGTTGTTATAGCTAGAAGCTGTAAAAGCACAATAGTGTTAATACATTTCAAAATCTCCACAGCATATTCTAAATATTTAATAATGTTGCAGGAAAAACTCAAAATGATCCTCTGGAGAGGCCGTTTCTGTTCATCACTTTGGAACCCCTCCTTTCTTTAAACATATTTGTATTATAGCGGCAAAAGAAAATAAACTTTTTTTATTTTAAAGATGTCAAAACCATTGGCAGCCAAAAACGGAGACAAATTGTTCAGTTCTATCTGTAACAAATGTTTATGTTCACATTCATGATAAATATCATGATGATTGGGGCTGATTGTAAGCAGCAGCAGCAGCCAGGCTTCAAGCCACAACATTAAACTACAGAAACATGCAGTTTTGCCCTGCTGCAAGTGGACCGGGTCGACAAGCAGTCCGACTCTCAAGCAGCATATTAATACACAAGATTAAAATACTGACATTTTGCTAGTGCAACAAAAATATCAAAGAGAAAAAAGAAGAGAGGGGTTAGGATGTAATAGCCACTAGATAAATTATGCTTAATAGTGTAAAAACCTTTAAAATTAATTGAGCAGCCAAATGTTACTTCATCTTTCTCATGCATGCTTGCAGCTATGGAGACGATTCCTGCAAATGGAAAAGGCTTTGTCCTCTGTCTGCGAGCCGGGGAATGTGTGGACATCATATTTATCACATTATTCTTTTTTATTAGGGCCCTTGATAATAATGTTGCAACATGAATGGTAGGTTGTGGCAGACAATAAATTGCATGCTGACATATTTTACTGTGAACATGTGATACACCAACAATCAGTAATAGTACAGCAATCAGCAGCTATTAACTAGATATGGATTTGCATAAAGAGCAGATCATTTACATGATCAGACTATACCACAATTCATCATCAAGGGCTGAACCTTCTTGCCAGGGTAGGATTTTCACGACGGCCATGGTGTGTATATATATATATATATATATATATATATATATATATATATATATATATATATATATATATATATATATATATTTTTATATATATATATATATATATATATATATATATTTTATATATATATATATATATTTTTATATATATATATATATATTTTTATATATATATTTTTATATATATATATATTTTTATATATATATATATATTTTTATATATATATATATATATAGCACCAAATTGCAACTATATCTACTGTCACTTTTCACATTGAACATGTGCTCTTTTATTAAATAAACTAAACGCTTTCATTTTAAGTTGTGAGTTTAGTGTTTTTGACCCTAAGAAACACCGATGCATTAATCAATAACAATAATCCACAGCTCCTCTCTGCTCCAGAGGATTTAAAAAATATATATCCCAATTGCATCTGTAGCATGGTCAGTAGCAGTAGCTACTGACCATGCTACAGCAGTGAGCAGCAGAGGTGGGGAGAGGCGGGGCTATGGCTTCATCGTTATCAGAAAATGATCGTATAGGGCGTACACACTGAGCCGTTTGCCCCCCCAGAGAGTTCCGTTTGCAGATCTATCCACCTTGGGACCCGTTATCGTTTGCGGGGTCCGTTTCCGCATTTGAACGAACGGGCTATACGAAAGAGTGTCCTGACCAGAGATGGGGTCGTTACTAAAAAAAAAGTAATATATTTAGGGCTGTCAGTCGATTAAAATATTTAATCGCGATTAATCGCATGATTGTCCATAGTTAATCGCGATTAATCGCAAATTAATCGCACATTTTTTATCTGTTCTAAATGTACCTTAGAGGGATATTTTTCAAGTTTTTAATACTCTTATCAACATATGAGTGGACAAATATGCTTTATATGTTTGTTTTATTATCATTTGAACAATGACAAATATTCTCATGAATATTAAACACAACAACCTCTGAACATTACAAATATTCGCCTCAATTCAACCTGGAACCTCTCTCAGGTGGCCAGTCCGGGCCTGCCGGTGAGCGTGGAAGTGTGGTCTGCCACAAGCGGGCGTCAGGAGCGGGGCTGTCAGCATCAGCTTGTAGATGGTATTTTACACTCGATGCGCTCTGAAACTATGGCGGCCGAGGGCAAAAAATACACATGCGTTAATCGCGTTAAAATAATTAGTGGCGTTAATTTTTTTTTGCGTTATTAACGCGTTAACTTGACAGCCCTAAATATATTACATATTACATATTACTTTAAAAAAAAGTAATATATTACACTACTTCGTTACTCTCTACATAAAGTAACTCGTTACTTTACTCGTTACTTTACTCGTTACTTTACTCGTTACTTTACTCGTTACTTTACTCGTTACTTTACTCGTTACTTTACTCGCATGGCCGGCCCGCCCCTCCCTGCAGGCAGATCACGCAGACTGCTAAAGTTTAAAATGTTCTCTTTAGTTCAGTTTCCATTGTCGCATAAGACTGATCCAGATAGCTCTGACCATGGCTGTCGTCTGTCTCCTGCGATCTGTATTTTGCGCAGTATATCTCTGAACGATGCGATGGTGATTCCACTGTGCAAATGGGCAACATTACCTCTACTATGAAGGATGCTTCAAGCCTGTCCATCTCTGCTTTGCTTACCGGTCCTCCAAATTCTAATTTGTGCTGATTCGGTCGGCGGCGGTGACTCACAACATCCTCACTCTGGGTTCGGGGGTCCTTAGCTATTAGCTTCACCTTAGCATGTGTTCTTTGCAGGTGTTTGTTGAGGTTTGACGTGGTGTTTGCAGCAGTGGATAACAGCTTCTGGCCTGGACACAGTTTGCACCTCACAGTCACATTCCTGTCTATTCTTCGGACGAACTCAAAATAATGGGCATACCTCCACCCCTCGAAAGTTATCGCTGACTCTGCCATGTTTATGCAGCACTGCACGTGAAGATGTCGCGCAGATTACGTACATATAAACCTGCGGCGGAAACCCCTCTTGTCTGTCAGTGTGATTATGACTGATTTTATAAAAGTAACGAAGTAACGCGTGTCGGGGCAATGTTAGTAACTGTAGTGTGATTACTGAATTATAAAAGTAACGCGTTACACTACTCCGTTACCGACAAAAATAATATTATTACAGTAACGCGTTACACCCAACTCTGGTCCTGACCTGGCTGTGTCATGGGCTGTGTGTGAGCCCCGCCCCTCACAGCGCACCGGGCTGGCAGCCACAGCCGCCGGGCTAAAATGATGGTCACATCCTTATGTAAACAAACACGCATGTAAACGGCAATTTATCGAGCTCAGAAGAGTTATCGAGTCCATTTTTATTTATCGTACGATAAGTCAATTTATTGATTATCGTGACAGGCCTACTGAGATACTCACTGCTGAACGCGTCACGCGAATTTGAGGCTCGAGTTGAAAATTGTTATTAAAGACACACACACACTTTTGCATTTCAAAGTATTGCTTGTTCATACAGTTGATTGTTTGAGCTTCACTGTGCACTGCTGAATGATGTATGTGCAGAGTTTGACCCTTGAAGGCTGTTTCTTCTGCTCTGAAATGGAGTATATTTATTACATATTAATAGATTTTTAGATTTGATTTCGGATTTGTGAATGGGAGAAGTAGTAGATAGAAAACATACCAAACACTAATTATTCAAAGTAGAGTATTTTATTTTATATACGGTAATACTAAGCAGGCATACGCCTATATGATTATAATGTTTGACATTATTGATATTAAAAAAAGTGATTTGTTTTCCATGTCATTCGTGTGTTTTTCTTATCAGGAAGTGAAGTTATTTATTTGTAAGCTCCAAATCCAAAAGTTTCCCTCAATGGCCTTTGTGCCCTGGCATGTGGCCTTCGTGCCCTAAAGAAAATGGTGACACCAAAGGCCAATTGGCCTTGCCCCTAAAATGACGAAATTCCAAGCCTGCTTCTTGCCTTTTTTCACCATGAGCTGTTTAAGCAATGCACAGACATGCATAGCAAAACCTTTCAAGTGGCAGCACACCAGTCTCTTTAAAAAAAAAAAATTGCAGAAAGGGAATTTGACCTTTTACGTACATTGAAAGCCAACAAGAAGACAACTTGGGGGTCAGTGCTCTGGAGCAGTGTGGAGTCACAAAAAGATTCAGTCCAATGTTTTCAATTATATCTCATCTCAGTTTTCTGGACAGTAGGTGTGGGCCAATATGAAACTCAGGCCACTGTATCTATGTGGTCTGAGATTGTTAGCTGACCCAGTATTCAGCCAGGGCTTCATGCTTCACAGAGCCTCTCTGCAATCTACTCTACTGTAGCACCCAAGAAAGTAGCATTGATACATTTCATTTTTGCTCAGAGGGCAAGTCTTTCTCATGCAATGCTGAGTGTCCTGCA
Organism: Trematomus bernacchii; assembly: GCF_902827165.1. Classification (NCBI taxonomy): domain Eukaryota; kingdom Metazoa; phylum Chordata; class Actinopteri; order Perciformes; family Nototheniidae; genus Trematomus; species Trematomus bernacchii. The sequence goes on along the minus strand of NW_022988097.1, from coordinate 7,354,686 downwards.
AAAAAAACGCTATGAATCGTGCTAAGTCATTGGGGTTTGATAGGCTTTTCCCTGGCCAGCAACAATTATTCCATTGCTTTTTAATGCGTGCACAACTGTGGTGTGCCACATGAACATCCTCCACAATATGAACACATCAACTGCTGATTACAAACATTTAGACCTCTAAACAAATAATGTACACACTGCTGTCAGATCGCCTTGCTGCAGTCATCATGTTACCTTTGATAATGTCTTAGGAAAAACAGGGACAATGTTGTACCTGAAGCCACAAATGTGTGAAATGACACTGATAAAAATCTCAGCTCTGATGAAACATCGTACAGTCACAGAGTCATAAAGATGTATATTCGTCAATGACAACACTGAAATTGCAGTGCTGTGCAGTGGCTAGGACCTCAGCAAATCTACATGGTGTGTCCCCAGAGGCTGCTGGCTTCATCCTCTTCCATCTTAACTCAACGAGTGGGTATCGTGGATACAGCTTAGATAAATCATATTGGTTTGAATTGAGCAATGATCTAATTTTTGTAGTGCTGAGGGACAAGAGGGGAGGGGAAAACACTGATCCTACAAAATGCAATTTTACGACTCCTCCTGTCACATCTACTTGCTTTGTCAATTTAGCGCCAACACTACTGCCTTGGGGCCTCGGCATGGAGATGTGGTGTGTAGATGTACCAGCCTCAGTTGCGTCAACCGCTGGAGCGTGCAAGAGTGGACTTCACATTTCTTACAATATACAGTTAGTTCAGAAGGTCAGGCATGGGGAAAAACTATTATTAACTGTTAATCCATGAAAATAATATGTTTCTCAGAATAAAGAATTTTAAAACCACAAAATTGTAGGACCAGGGCGGGGTTTTATTTATCCCATAGTGGGAAGGGAAAGCCACCATAGCCCATTATTTTGCAATTGTTGTCAGTCAGTTGCTCACTAGGGACTTGTGCATAGCTGACAGTGTGTGAGAATACTTTGTTTAAAAGCTGCCAGGCTTGCACTTTGCTGAATCAGTTACATCTCAAGGCAGAAGAGGCACTTTCATTCCTTTTATGGCCTTTTTACTACAGTGTTGTTATTGAGTCTGTTGCCAGTTGACGTACAAAAACAATCAAAACAAGCCAAACTACTGTTTGTATCTGGGCAGTATAGGAATATGAATACCAAGCAAAATGAGTTTCCATATTTATGATCTAATCTAAAACGTGGACAAATGGTTTTGGCAATTAACTTACTTTTTCTCTATCAATGAATTCTTCACTTTTAAAATGTGTATTACAACTTGTAAAGATGTTTGTCTGTTTGACCTTTAAACGTGCATCGAGTCTTTGACTTATACATTTCAACCATGTGTACAAATATTACAGTTTATATCATAGATATCAATATATACAAATTGGTTCCTGGCTATTAAGGTTTAGCACAATAGTACGTTTTTCTTTCGGCACGAAAGAGAAATGCACTTCTCATGCATAGTCCTCCAGGAATTCAAAACCAAATTGCTCAAGATCTGACTCATTTGTATTTTGTTGGCTTTCTGAAATATTCAGACATTCTGGACAAAGTTTTTCGATGTGATTTAAGAACCAATTGGAGATTTGGAAAGGGACAAACAATGGGCAACTTTCATGATCCACTTCCGCTTACATCCTTGTTGAAGACGCATCAGGATGCAATATATAAACTGTCAAAGAAGTGCTCAAATGTGTCCGATAGACAAACTCAGCAAGTGGATTGAGTGTTCAGATCAGAATTTATCCTAGTCCTTTACACTTCTTGTTTGCACTGCCTAACAATTGTTGGCACTGCCCAATTGTGATCCGATTACACCCAGGTGTAAACAAAGTTACAAATGAATACAGCAACAAGTCCTGTTATGGTGGAATTATTCAGTTAGGGTTGTCTCTGTCTCCTCTTCAGCCAGTAGTTTCTTATGTTGCTGCTACTCAATATGTGAAGTGAGTAGCAGGAGCAGGCTCCTCATAGCTGTTTAATGTAATAAAGATGGTTGATATCCAGTAATGCCCGAGTCTGCCCAAGCTCCAGGCTTGATGTCACAAAGTGCCTTCACAGGATTCAGCGGCAGGCCCTGGATAGGAACTATTTCATATTGACTGTGACATCTTAACCTTTGAGATGAATTTTCCAGATTAACATTACTTGCTCTCTTGTGTTTGCGTAGCGGTCGGGGCTCAACATGCGCGCAGGAAGAGTTCAATACAGAGGAGAAATAATCTGCTTAGAAATGGTGGATGAGAAGCATCAGCCGTCATCTCCTCTGTGCTCTGTGGAGGTGTCTGTGGCCTTGACAACAACATTACATGCTCACCAGGTGAGCTGTATGACCCCCACCGACATCGCCACTCCCTTCTCTCCAAACACACACACTGTACATATCCCACCATGCAAAGGCTTATCCTCACAAGTGTTATCTTTACTGAAGCCCTTAGAGAATCTAATCATGAGAGCCTGTGTGGAAACCTGAGTGCAGTTTATTCTGCTGAGCTGTACTCCTAGATAGCACTCCGATACACTCTTCCTCACACAGGCCACACGCCAGTATTAAGTCCTCACTTCAAACAGATGATGCACGTCAAATGGAGAACACAACGCGCTGCTGCAGACACGCAGAGATAACGTGGTATTGTCACATTTTTTGTAATGGAATCATTGCTCTTGTGGCTCTGACTAAAAATGGGCTATAGTGTGATTGCCTCACAGAGCAGAGATTCTCCAGTGAAGAGTATTCGAACAGCAGCAGGAGGGGCCTCATATCCCCGGGGGACAGACGGAAACTAGCCATGCCTACAAATTGGAGCCCTCTGGGAGGCAGAGAGGCTGGGAACCCTCCTGGGAGAGCAAATGCACATTGGGTCACAAACCCAACAGACATTGTTTTTGCCCATGATTGTTTCTATATACTTTACAGAGAACGAGCTTGGATATCTTATTTCTCTCTCTGCCTTTGTCCTCAACAGAGGCTGAGACAAGATGTCTGCATGCTAAATTGGTTGCTCCTTGGTCACGGTGACATTTGAGTTGCTAATTATTATGTTCTCTCATGCACTGCTCTACCACTGACTCTAAATCACTCCTGGAACATCTCAGGTCAGGAGCCGGCTTTTTACAAAGAAATTGGAGTCAATTATGAATCAGAATGCAGTCTAGTAATCTTAAACATGTAATAAACTGCCAATTGTATAACCAGACATGTCATTTAGAAATGTAGATCTTTATTTTCATTTGAAAAGGACAATTTTGTACTGGAAATGAAGTTTACTGTTCCTTTTTTAAGTTGCTTTAAAGTGGACCTATCATGCTATATTTGAATAATATATTGTAGGGCCATACCTATATAAGGTATATTTATACGTTTTCTTTTTCAAAATACCAAACGGATCATGCATTTTAGCCATGCCTCATTTCGCTCTATTTGCTCTCCTCCACCCTGTCTTTGCATGCGCTGCAGCTGACCACGCCCCCCTGCAAAGGAGGGGGCCGAGTTACGAGCGTCGTGTTACCATGCTGTTACCATGCCACGGCAACCTCTCATTCCCCTGATAGGTCAGCTCCTCCGTCCTGACATCAGAGAAATGTTGAAATCTGGATCAGTTTTTATCAGATCCGTTGCAGCCCCGTTTTTAGAGATTTGGGTATGGAGGAAAAGAGAGGGTTGTGTTTTCTGACACTTGGTGAGTTCCCTGGAACACCAGGGACACATATTCATAAAAGACGTACAAAAGTGCATTTTGCATGATAGGTCCCCTTTAAGAAGGGAAATCCAGACACGCCAGGTGTAATAAACGTACAAAAACTCCCTATCACTTCACTTTGCTCTCATCCTGCCTGCCATGCACTAAAGACAACATGAGAGAAGATTACACATACAATGATTTCCGTCCTCCAGAGAGTTCCTTATCTTTCTAAAGAATTTGTGTTCATGTCAGAGGTGCAGGACACAGGTCTATGCTATCCAGATGTTACGTTTGTTTCTACTTCTTTTAGTTATTTTTTTCTATTTTAGCTTTAATTTTTTTAAGGGCACAATCTGGTTGAATACCTTGATCCTCTATGTTTTGAAGAATGTCTTTATTCACAGACATCCATCTATTCACTTGACCCGTTACATGTTGTCCTTCGACCCTGTAATCCTTATCCACTTTCAGAACAGAGTCTCTGTGTCTGACCCAGTGTTGCTGTCTGACCGCGGGAAGTCCCTGTAGTGCACCCCGACAGGCAGTCCCCACTGGGAGTTATCCACTTCTTTCACTGGAAGAGGATTTTTTTGTATCTTCAAAGGATGCTAATTTGGCATTCAAACCTCACAGACATGTTTCACAGCACGCAATAAAGAGCTTGCTCAAAAATATTCCGTTCCAAATAACTAACTTCAGAAAGAATGTTTATTTAATATCTTAAGACGCCTCATTAAGGCATAGTGAGAGGTGTGCAGGACGAATTCACCGCATGATATCGACTATACGATATATATATATAAGAGCTTTTCTCTTTATGTCCATTATTAAGAGAATTTGCAGGAATTCTCTCAGATCTTGAGATTAGGGCAGTGGTTCTCAAACTTTTTCTGTCAGGCACCCCCTTTGGAGAAAAAAAAAAGGGTGCTCAAACATGTAGGGTTTCCCATTAATGTACCGGTCGCTACAGTGGAATTTTCTACTGCAACAATCCCCACACGCACATACAGTGTACCCGCGACTGTTACAATGAAGGCTCGATAATCAGCTCACGGCATATAGGTGTAAGCAGGGGTAAAGTACTATTTTTATAGGTGGTGTGTGGACCTCACATAGGTGGGTCCGGGGGCAAGCTCCCCCGGGAAGATTTATTTTTAAATATTGAAGTTAAAAGCATCAATCTGGTGCACTTTGAGAGCAAAATGAAGAGATCTATGCATACATCTCTCAACATCCATATGAAACAGAACTGTAAACAGATTTACTTTTTCTTTATGGATATTTTACAAATCACCCTTTTAAACTTTATTCTTTTTTTACTGTCATATAGTATTTCAAACCTGTTTTTCATTTATTCTCTTATTGTTTTATAACTATAATGATCATATAAACGTGTGCCTCGGAAATAATTGTTTACATTAATGGTGACCAAACCGTTTGAGACCCACTGAGATAACTTAGACTAAAGTTAACTATCTAAACACTCAGAGAGTCCTTTAGCTCACTGAGCCTCTCAGTCTGACAGGAGAGGACTCTCCTCCACTTTGTTGTTGAAAAAGCTCCTTATATCCGTTAGCGTAGCTCGCTAGCACCAGAAGCTAACAACAACGATCTCCGGTACCGGTGCGCTCTCTCTCTCGCTCACGCACGCACACAAAATGGCTCGTTCCACACACACACAGAGCTGAGCTTTAATGAAACACAGAGACCCAGACGTAATAGTACTGTACTCTATCATATTATTTTCGAATCAATAATATTTCAAATTATGATTTTTTTTTTTGAAAAAAGCGCCCCCCACTTTGAGAACCACTGGATTAGGGCAACGTGACACGATCAACAAAATATGAAACATTGTACTTCTTTCGTGAATGGGCATATATCTTCATCTACTTTTAAAGTGTCAGTGCATACAAAAATGTCCTTTATTATGATTTAATAAAATGCATGCAAGACTCTTACTCTGATATAACTTGTATTAAATGTTCCTTTTTTAATTATCAATACATTTGTCTTCAAATATATCAGAAGAAAACTGTTTGCATCACCTGTTAATCGTACTACCGTTTAATTGTCAGTAGTTTTCCCTGCATCTATACTGTAGTAACATTCATAGATTTTCAAAACTGGGTGAGGTAGGAACTGACATTATACAAGTGTCTCTAATTTAAATTGGAGTATGTATAAAGCAACATTGGGAAGGATGTAAAAGATGATTGACTGCAGCCCTTTGATGGATTCCACCTGCATGCAGGATTTGTCCCAGAAGTGCTTCACCTCCTTGATGTATGTCAGGACTGCAGGTGTGAGCTTCTTGGACAGCGTAAGGAAGAGTGAGAATAAAAATGTCCCTCAAAGTCCCATCGCCACTGAAGTCCTCTGCTTTTGAGACTGGCTAATACATTCCCAGCTTGATCACTGCCAGTTAGCACCTATAGCTATGTCTGCGGGGCTGAATATTGTCCCTCCACTGTTGCTAGACTATCCTTTTTGTTTTTGGGTCATTTCTATTTTATACTCTAGTAGTTAGATTGTTGGGCTCTAATGATGTGAATATTGGCTGGTTCCAACCACTTTGGTAACATGAGCAGTATAAGCAGCAGTACTGGCTCTAGGGCCACAAACAGGCTTTGGACTTAAACGCTTTTTCAGAAGATTGGAGGTTTTACTCTCCATCAACCCGTTAACCATTGGGGGAAATCAACTGCGTTCTTGCCATCAACTCTATCCGGCTGACCTACATTCCACATTACCCACAGGCCAATTTTGATTGGACAATTTGCCTATTTGAATATTATCATTGTAGACCCTTCCCATAAAATGATAGTCACATTGCATTTAAGTTGATATGCATTGAAAATAATACACAATATTCACAAAGATAATTTGACGTAAGGCATCAATGATTGAAAAGGGGCCCCTTAAGGAAAATGGTATGGACCCACTGATCTAACACACCACTCTATAATTAATTATAAAAAAGATTCTGATTCCAACCTCGGCCAAGGTGCTCCAAATGAGCCTGGCCACGAAATGACCACTTTAGCACGCACTTGACAGTTCACACTTAACTGTGGTCTGGCCGTGACACTGGGTTCACCAATACAGAGCTCTCGGTGTCCTCTTGTGTTCACACAGTAGCAACTAACCCACTATCATTTTGTATAGGTTAAGAGATATAAACAATCCTCTGCGAAGAGAAAGTTCTGACACCTGAGCCTGTGCTTGTTAATATAGAATTATATAATATATATGTTAAATATTTTTGACCAATTCAGCTGCAGCTGAGGTTGTTGCAGCTCTAAATATATTCAATCATGTTTATCCTGCTGTTATATTATTTCCATAGAAGGTTTAGATTTAATCAGAAAGTGACACTACAACTGTAAGCTGTCACATGAACGTATCCATAGCAGCCCCCTCCCCTACTAAATTATGTTCCTGCATGCATGAAGTGAGATATCAGAGAGTTCAATCACATATTATTACTTTATACGCAATAGGATGTTTGTTAGTGGCTTTTAAAGCTCACTGGGGTCCTGTACACTGTAATGTGGCTTTAAATGACAAATCTAATGACACACTTTTCGCACTGAAAAGTGATTTTTTGATGGTTCACAAGGTTGAGAAATATGATTAAGCAATTCACTTGTTTTAAACACGTCAAGTATTGCACTAAGAAATCAAACTGTGGTGCTTTTGTTGGAAAAAAACAATTAACAAGTTGCTCACCAGGGAATTGCCTTTTGTGGCCAACCCTTGTGATCCTTATTGCATTTAGAATATACATTAACATGTCTGCATTTTTTTATTGATGTAATTTATTCAAGAGTGTGTCATCTTAATGTGAATAGTATGAACAGCTCATGCATAAAGAAATCTATACAGGAAGATAATGGACTGCAAAGGTTGGCAATGACACAAGTTAATTTGTTCTTCTATACTTACCAGAACATCAGGTGAAGCAAGAATTAATCATTGCAATTTACAACAAAATCCATTTGAATGTTTCAGTTTCAGGGTCCTGGTATTGTGCATGCTGCTTCATGGTCGCATGGTCATGGCTTTTGGGACACCATTTTCTTACTATGAGCAGCCAACATCTGTGCTAAAAACCCCTCCAAAGCTTCAGCGGTTACACAGTAGCCAAAGCTGGACAAATCAATCTTGAGTGTTCTTAGAAAATGTTTTCTTTTGCCATGTATATATTCTTTACTATATTTAGTATTTCCATTCCTTATAGAGTGGTGCAGGAACGAGTCCTAAAACCCGGAAGTGAGTTAGCATTTTACCACTTCGGGTTCCCTCGTCTCAGAGTCGATGGGATTTTTGAACTAGTTTTTGGAAAATAGCTGGAAATAAGGTCTGTGGTTGACACATTTAAGAGACGGATCACGTTTTGTTCTACGACATTAAGTACATCAGCAGTGACCCCACTGGTGATTTTTGAAGAGTTTACGTGTCTGAAAAACGATGGTTGTTAACAAGTGGCTGAATAGGACTACAGAAGTTGTCGAGGACGTTGTACGTCATTACGCCGAACACGTAAACACTCCTCTAAGTTTGTTTGCCCCTGTTCTGCTTGAAAGCAAGTACCTGCCTCCTGCAAACTGTTAAAACAAACGCTTCAACTTGTACCATTTAGAATCTGTATTCTTGAATATCGATCTTAAGTTGGCGTGACGTTGAAGTCGTGCGACCCTGCTGTACTCGGCTGTAGTTCGTTTATAGCATAACGTTAGCTTTTTGCTTCTGGCGATTAGATTTATGATTCGAAAATTATAAAAGGACATGTGGAGATTATCCGGCTGAACAAAACGTGCATTTATCAAACCGGTTCGTTTTCCACAGATGATCTTTTTATACAATATTCCAAAATCCTCTGGAGAAATCCCATTGCTTTTTTGTCGAGGGAACCCATGCGCAGCTTATTTCCGGGTCGGCCTAAAAAAATACGTCATCACTGCACCACTCTATTGTAAGAGTTATTTTATTCTTCAATATATGAAGTGTATAACATCAGCTGCATGGTAATGCTTCTCCAGGCTATGGGGGATCATTGACAGTAAACAGGCAAATGCATGATGACCAAGCTTTAGGAAGCAAAGCCAGATGCTTGTCCTTGACATGCCTTCAACATGTGAGATACAAGCCATGACCTTAAATCTTGTGAAGAGGTGCCGCACTGGCCTCCTCACCTTCATTGGTCATCCCAACTGAGCCTTACACAGCTCCATAAGTGGGCTAACACTAAAACCCCCACCATCATAAATCCTCCTGTTTATCATGTGGTAGGTTGGACTGTTAGTTTCAACTGTTCCTTGTAGTTCAGGACTTTCATCAAGAAACCTTGAATCTACCCTCACAATTACCTGTACCAATAAAACAAAATCCAGGTGCAATTCACGACTGCAAAATCTATTCTCCTTGCCCGAGTGACTGACCCTTCAAAGCCAGAAACAAAACCAGAAGTGGGCAGTTCGTTATCACATCACATTTTGGTAAGGGGTTTCAAGCATGGTTGTATTTCCTTGCATTGGCTAAGTGTGTTTTTCTGACTCAAAATTGGCTTTCTTTAAATGCCTCTGTCACAATGTCGGAAGTCTTATCCAAATTACCGCTTTTTATATTCCGGGAGACAAGATAAATAGAGGCGGCAGAATTGCCTTTTTTTTCTCGTATAATATTACCTGCCCTTTTTGTGACTCTTTTGAAGATGTGGCTGCTGTAATTAGCAGAACATTTTGTACTGAGGGTGACTGTTTACATGTGTGCGTGTTCTAATGCCATTTCTTTCTACATCAAATAACCCTGATATTAGAGCTATAGCTACATTTAAACATGTTGTGTTTACTCCTCTGCCTTACAGTGATTCAGTTGATAACCTTGAACATTTTAATAATAACCTAAAGTTCTTAGCTGATGCAGTTGGTCCTGCACAAAAATAATAAAGTAAAATTCATTATAGAAAATTCTAAAAGAGTCAAAGAAGGAAACGTTAAGGTTTAACAGTTGTCTTTATAGGGGCCAGTAAGGCTTGTGTGGACGTAACAGCTCCAGGATATGTCTCTGTCCATGAACCTCCACCTAGAATGACAATTAGACAATATGATGACAGCAGATGCAATCAGTGTTGCAATTAGCGGCATGAAGTCATCCACTTGTGTTCTTGACCCTATTCCTGCCAAGCTGTTTAAAGCCAGCTTCCAGTGCCTCTCTCAGGAAACAACCATTCAAATAAAGTGTTCTCTAAGTTCAGGCCTCGTCCCAGAAGATTTCAGAATAGCCATGGTCAAATCTCTGCTTACAGACCCACCACTAATCCTCCTGTTCTTAGTAAACTCCTATTTTATGAATAGCGTTTTGAACCAAATACATTATGATTTAAATATATAAAAGGTTAATTAGAAAAGTCTTAATTACAAATGCTTGCTACAGTATCACTGGTAAGGCTGTCTGAAAAAGGTCTGCTCTGTTGTTCTTTTCAAAAAATAAATTTGAGTAGTTTTCCTTTAATCTGATATTTCATTTATCTATGCCAGTGTTATTTCACATGTAATGTTTTTATTTACTTGGGAGCTGCAGAACAACATGCATTAAAAATATTAAAAAGATATTCTATTAAATTGTTATAATAAAGTGCGAGCAAACAGAGGCCCATTTGCACATGTAGCAGACGTGAGACAACATCAGATTTTATTTAGAAAGGTTTCTTCAGCCTACAAATGTAGGTTATATGTGGAAGTACTTCAAACTGCCATTGTCTCTTATATTTAACTGGGAGAGACTCCACTGGTTGCAAAGTGAAGTCAGTTTGTATAGATGTCTGTGAGAAAATGCCTCTATTTCTCACTTGATTTCTCATATGATTTGAGGTTTACTGTGGGAACAATCTCGCTCATTGCAGCTAAATGCGACTTACACAAACAACACATGGTGGTAAACAAAGCTATGATATCTTAAGAGATGCCAAAAAGCTGACGGGTACTCCAAACTTGATACAATATTAGGTTCTGCAGCTTTAAAATATAATGTATGCAATTAAATACACATTTCATAATAATTTAGTAAAATAAATGTAAAGCTAGTTTCAAAGCAAGTGTCTTTGTATATGTCTTTATAATGTTTATGTGAATCTATATTAAGGTACATAATGTATGAGGAGTAGTCTCCAACAGACCATGAAGATCCATCATGTTTTATCAGCTCAGTTGGTCTCTATGACGGAAAGTGCTATGCTTTTCAATATACTCACTTTACTATAGCATCTAATCCCCTCTGGGGTTCAGTCTTTAGGTCTCTGATTATAGGTTGGCATACATACAGCACTCCATGGTTCATAAGAATGAAATAAGTTTGGCTCGCTCTGAATTTAATCTTTTCATTGAAGTAAAGTCCCTACAAAAATACTTCTCTCTCCCACGGTCTTGGTTCTGCACTCATGCCAGTGTCTCCAACAGACATAATACATTCTAGGCAGGCACAAACCATTTCTTCATATCTGCAATTTGTAGTTGAGAAATTGCTGAGCGACAAATTGATCATGCTTTGGGCTAGACTTTGATTGTGCAAACATTTTTAAGTGGATGATAGAGAAGAGTTGTGAATATGAGGCCTTTTGTTGCTTACGTTTGTGGAATATAATTGATGGTCCAGAAGGAGTGGAAAGACGACCAGAACAGAAAGTAGAGTTATGATGTCCTCATATTTTTAGACATGTGCAGTCAGAGCATGTTCTCCACCTAGTCAGAAATCCCCAAAAACAAAAAACAATGGATAATTCAATATCATTCATGGCATTTGCTCGTCTGCTTCACATCTCCACAAGCTGCATTTTGTTGTTATACTCAATCAAATTAGCTTGATCATCAGACTCATTAAAATGTGTTTTATATTTCAATCCATTTTTCCATGCCTCAGTAAAAAGGCTGCTGCACAGTCTTAGCTATGGGCAGCAAAACTCCATCCCTCTGAAGTTTGAACCGCCTTCTTGTTAGGAAACAGTTCTACACAAGCCCCGACACATCATTTACTTTTACTTGAGTACTTAATAGTACAGTATTTTATGTAGCCCATGTAAGTTTGCCATTGTAATTTAATGGCCAGCCATTGAAAGTCCTCTGTGCTTTTGAGATATAAAATAAAAACTCTTGATAGATTTATATGCTTAGAGCAAATAATAAATCTAAAGCAGATATGTAATTCAATAAATCTGGATTACATTAGGAGAAATGCATTTGAGATTCAATTTAGGACTTATGAGGCTTGAATTATGAAAGACGATTACTGTCTGCCTGCTGCCATGGCTGCATGAGAACTCGAACTGAGAGAAGCGTTTTATCAAAACCCTCTGACACTTAATATAAGTCAGTTTTATAAATAAACTGCAGTAAATGACTATTAGGGGAGATGAGCATTTTGGGGAGATGATGGTTTGCTTTACAGACTTAAAAGCCAATTGAGGTCACCATTATGGGGTTTGTATTTTCAACAGTTGCAGCTGTTCTTTAGTGATTAGCTTGACGCATCGTGTGGTGTGTACAAAGTGCTACCAGGCTAACAGCCGAGTCAAAAGTAGAGGGCCAGAGCCTCCTAATGGGATTTTCAGTGGAATACTTTTTCCTCCTTTATGATTCCCTGCTCCAGTCTCAGAGGGTGTAAGTGAAAAGTAAAGTATCCTCCCTTAAAAGTCTCAACGGAAAGTGATTTGCATTGTATTATTTAAATTGCAGTTAAGTGCATAATATGCTCTAATTACACGCTACAGTACTGAGTGTGTTTTGAATTCATGCATTTAATTTTTCAGGCAGACTAACAAGAATGAATCACACAAAATGAATAATGGAAGCAGGCTTTTGTACGGATGCAAAATGGTTTTTGGTACTGTCATTTTACAGGCAGAATGAGGAGAAAATGCAAATGTGTATTTGCAAGTAAATATTTAATCACGTGCGCATACATGTACATGTTTCTGCTGTCATTCTGAATGTGTGTAGCATATACAGGAGGGAAACCGGTTTGTTAGGGAGACTCTGGTCAAGTATCATTTGCGTATGAATTCTCAGCACTTTACACCTGATGGCCATTGTTTGTCTATAGGCCATTGAGGAAGGATACTTGATTTTCAATGATCTATATTTCAGTGAACTATGGTCTTAATTACCTTGATATGGTAATCTCACTTCATTTTGTATGCTAAGCAGGTTGGAATAAATAGTAATTGTTAGATTTTAGGCCTCCTTTGTCTGTATGTGCGCCGGGGGGGGGGGGGGAGGAGTAGTATCTCAGATCTGCTCACACTCAGTTAAAGCTGGAGTGAGTAAAATGTTTACTGTCACATCTCACAAAATGACCATAATATACCTGTAAGTGATGTACGTTTCAAAATCAATCAGTCGGTAAGTATTTACCATGGGTTTAGACTGAAAACACAGGAGGCCGTGTTGGTGGGGTTGTGTAGTTTGAGGGAGATGATGAAATACACAACAGGAAAGCTGCTTTGAGTATTGGATTCATGAAGATTGATGCTTATCAGACGCAATAATGTTGCACAGCGTTCTGTTATACCATCTGGAAGGGTTTGACAACCCTGAAAACTTTTCAGTGAGAATCTATTTATTGTGTTTTGCAACAATTGCCAGGTAACAGTAGAAATAAGCTGCTCTTATTCAAAGAAGCTACCTATTCCTCTGCAGTCAGTAAATGAGATGTCCAAGTTGTTCATGCAGTACTAAAGTTGCTCTGAACAAAGCGTTGAGTAGTAGTGTTATCCTTTTGTGAATATGAAATATGATCATGCATGCAGGATTGTATTTAGTGCAGCCCAGTCTAAATATTCCCTCTTTCAAATATTTTGAACATGAAAGTGTTAAACAAGTAGTATGTTCTTTTAATTTAAAAATATTATTTATTCATACAAAAAAGGTATTACAGCTGTTGAATATTTAGAACTACAAGCCCAGCCTCTACGACAAGTTTTAAACTCCCCACAACATATGAGGTCTTCTTACTTTGTGGTGTATTATTCATCAGATTAGTATTGATGCATCATGTTTTAAATACAGTCTGATGTCAGATCTGTCTGGCCAACAGAATCATCACCGGTGGGTGCTTTACTGCACAGAGCGTTGCTTTTATCTCTGCCTAGCTGGAGTGGGAGTTGGGTTATAGCTGCTCTGTGCTCACACGAGGACGTGAGTAGAAACACAACCGGCAAACAAAGGAATACCAAAAGGAAATAGTGTGAGACCAGTGTGAGATGGCAGAAATACCAGCATTAACTCTGCTTGCTACTGTTAACCAACACTGTGAGCAGAAAAGATGGCATGACAGTGATGGCAGGAAATCAAGGTATAATATTATCTACAGTATGTTGATCCATAACACTTTCCATTTATTTCATACAGTCATAGTGGGAAAAACACAGGGGTTGCTAAAAACATTGACGATCTAAAGGGGCAACATTATTGTTTTTTGGCAAGCCAATCAGACGAGAGCTTTCTAAGGAGGGGGCCCTTAAGTGAGACTAAAACAGTTATTTAGACACAGGGTCCTTAAAGGAATATTCATATAAATGTAGAAAATTATGTTAAGTAAAAGTGCTCTTGTACAAATCCAAAATATAAGTACAAAAAAAAATGATTTCACCTTTTAACATGCACAACCCCTCAAGTGTGAGCAATTATATATTTAGGCTACTGTATGTGTACAATTATCTTTGTGTGACATGTTAAGCTGAAGTGTGTTGCTGATCTGGTTCACATGCCAACTCACAATATAAGGCTGTTTACCAACGCTAATTAGACACCTTCCTCCTGCAACAGCACCCATGTGTGTTTGTGATGTCTTCAACTCGATGGCATTACTTATATAGCCACCTTGATTTATTCTGCATATAAAAATACTTCCACCGTCTTCGCTGTAAACTCTCACAGCTGTAGAGGAATGACAACATTCAAAAAGTTATATTCCTTAACTTGAAGCCCAGAACGACGGCCCCTTTACTGCCAGGAAAATGAGTCATTTGCAGCTATGGCTTCCTAGAACTCCTCTTACATCAGCATGAGTGTAAAGGAGGATGAGTGGCAAGCTACCAGGATGTTATAGTGCTGCTTTCACAGCTCAACAGGAGCTGCCATATTTTCCACGGGAGTGAAACCACATGCAAAAATGTTCTCCAACTGTGGATTTGGAAACGGAGATATCTCACACACATCCACAGGCCTTAAAGTGCTACAGTATACATGCGCTCACTTAACTCTTAATTATCATGGATGCTCCATTCATCCATTATTAAGCACACTCTAGGCGTTGCTAATGGTATTTTAGGAGAGGAAGCTTTATCTACTGTAAGAAGGTAGATGTCTAGTTGGGAGTCTGTGAAATAATTTATTGTGACCCCACAGGCAGTTTAAATGCTGTCTGTATTTAAATCAACTTCAATGTCTCAGCAAGTTTGGGTGGTTTTGTCTGACTTTTATACCATTCAGATTGCAATTACTTTCTAGCTGGCACGCAAGGCATCTTCAATATTTTCAGACAAATATAGATGTTACAGTAACAGCACAGCGCAGGTACTAATCTGCAGTCTATTGTATTACACCATGGTTTCATCAGTACTCTTGTCATATTTCTTTTTTACCAAAGGGAGATTATGATATTCTGAATCATGCGTTATGTAAATGACCTAACATTCAGACGGGACATCTTAGCATTTGGATTCATACTGTATGACGAGTTATAATGATGGCAGCTTGATTGACAGAAATTCATATTACAGCAGATGGCTGCAGAGTCTGAGGCCAACGGCGGACATTTGAGGGAAATGGAATATCTGTGTGGATGTACTGTAAGACATCGTATCCAGTGGCTCAAAGCAAAAATAAAACACCTCAATATCACGGTACTGTGATAGGGCTGGAAATTCACCTCTCAGCTTTAAAACAAATGCTTTCAATTTGGGACAATCCAAGCATCACCAAAGTGAGACATTGTGCTGGGTGAAGTAGGGATACTGTATTTGAGAGGGAGAAAGAGAGACACAGAAAGGCTTTGGCGGTGAAATCAGCGGTGTTGCTTGTCAGCTTCTCCGTAATGGAAAATGTATTTAAAATGGGGTCTACTGGATCTCATTTTACGAATCATTAATAATAAATTGCTGCCATCAATCCTAATGATGACGGGTGCCCTATTATCAGGCCAGCATTTGGGAAATTTCTGTTGGCTTGGATCAATTAATTCCCCTTCACTCTTTATACATAAAACATCTGTTTTGTTTCTTGAAAAACAGCGTTGCATAAACAAAGGTCCTTGCGGTCTGTAGCCTCGCTGGTTGGATGGATGACCTATTTAACCTCTGTTTGCTGTTGCCGATGACTGCTGATACCAAGAGACAGAGAGCAGGGAATGCTAAGCTCAAGGCAATGGCCACATTCAGTATAGGAGGGGGAAAAAGGCTAAACCTACAATAGCAGAGTTAAAGATCCATGACTGTACACGCTCCAGCCATATGACCACACTAATAGAAGAGATTATTTGGAGTACTGGGGGCATTATGGTTAGATGATCATGGATATGCCCTTGAACAACATCCATCACTCATATTCCCTCCTTCGCCTCGTGCCATGTTTATGAGCACGCCTTGATATGCAGTCATTATGAGGATTTACTTTCACATACACAGCATGCAGGTAGGTCACTGCACATAAGCACAGGTTATCTCAGAGAAATATAAAACAGGGGCCATTTATTAACTGTAAACCACTTTCACTACAGCTTTATTTTAATTTCTCATGACAAACACGGACCAGCTTCCAAAAATGGGAAATGTTAAAATCGGTGCACACGTCAGGACATTTATCCAGCAGGATGGTTCATAGGAATGTTTATGGGCCTCTGTGGTACTAATGATGTATTGCCAAGCTCTAACTCTGAAAAGTAAGCAACTGAAAGAGTGTTGATTTAATTACAGTAAAGCTGCTATTAAATAGCAACCCTGTCTACAGCCAAAACACTGTGGGTGTACTGAATGCTTGTTTTACATTAGAATTAGACAAATTATCTGAACTGGAATCATGATATCTCTGCCTATTTCATTTAATCAACAGTGGACTTGTGCAATTTTGTAATGTCCCATTACTTTCTGGAGCGTCAAAATCCCAGTGCAAAATTAGATTGCAGTCCAACATTAGAACTGTACTGAATGACTGAGACGTGTGCCAATACTTTAGGAGCCTGCAGAGCCCTGACTGAGATTTGCCAGGCTCAGCAGTCTGCAATACACACCATGACAAATGGCACCACACACCTTGCTGCACATTTAAGAATGCTACCTGTGTGTGCAGTGATTGTGAAGTTACCAGCAGGAGCCGTCAACCTGATGCAAGTAATGCATTGGTAGCTTACACTACTCCCTACACCCTGTCTCAAAACTCCTCCCTGTGTGTTCGGTTTTACTCCCACCGAAAGGGTTGGACAACACGGGGCGTGACAACTCAGCTTAGTGTAGAATTGCTCTTTTATTTAGTGGGAATGCTGTTAACAGCATTCCAACTATCTGTTCTTCTACGCACAAAATTCTTTATTATTCCGCCTGTTATTTTGGCCCTCTTCTTCTCCCACATTCCACATCGCAGAAACTCCGTTCAAACATCAAAACGTTCAGCTTGGTCGGGAATCGATGGCTATTACTTTTCTCATTCATAACTTTCATAATTCCCGAGATATAGCCCATAATTCATCAAATGTTTAACATTTTAACTTTAACATTGCGCAGCTCGTTAAGGCAGAGTGCATGATTTCAGAGTTAGAGTGAAGGACAGTTTGAAATTTGCCTTCATATTTAAAAAAAAAAAAAAAAAAAAAACTGCCATAATTCCCAAACCCTACATTCCTGAGACATAATTTTTCATGACAAACGTAGGAAAACATCTCGTAGCTTGAAAAATAACAAATAATTAAGCAAAAAAGTATTAAACAAAATGCCTCTTGAGAGCATGAAGTGACAAAAACTTTCAACATGTCTCCATTAAAGCCCATTGTAATTTCAGGCTGATATTTCCTCACAGCAGCAGCCGCACACCTTTAGTTAATCTGCCAAAAAGGCCACATTATTGACCCGAAAGTACACAAAAAGCACACTTCAGATACTCAAGGTCCTTGAGATGCTTCACGCTTTGAAATTTCACCCATATCTGTTACGGTTCTTCAACAAAACGTTCACATGTAAGAGGTTTCAGAACAATGGAAACCTTTGATCTCTGGACACCTCGTTAGCTCAAATATAAACACCTGTGTCATGGAACACGATGATGTCATAACTCCAACTGACATGCTCAGAGCAGCAGACTTCAGATAATGGTTAATGGTCCTGCCCTCAACAGCTCTACGTCAATTATGGGGTGTCATCATATGCCGTTTCCATGGAAACGCATCCCTCGCCATAAAAGACGATGTCGCTTTACATTAACTCCTATGAAAATGTTCAAAAAGTGCTCAAACTTCACAGGTGTGCTAACAGTCCAGCCGTGACGACATCTACGTGAGAGTTTTGAGATTTCTTCAAATGCCGTTGCCATGGTAACACAAGGCTCGCCATGAAACACCGTTTTCTCATAACTTCAGTGAAAATTCTCCAAACGGCCCAAAACTTCACAGGTTTGGTAACGATGCAGCCAACCACACATCAGGTCTGGGCCTGCCAAGTCACTCCTTGTCCAGAACGCATCTACTATGGCCTGGATAGCCTTTAACCTGTGCCAAGAGCGGCCTTCCAAGCTGATCCCCTCCTGGAAGGCGGACTTTCGTTCCTCCATGGCCAGCAAAGGCCTTTTCTGTCTCACATCCAAGACCTTCGCCTCCCACTTTGCTTGACCCGAGGCCTGATGCTTTTTGCTCATCCACGTCTCTGCGGCCTGTCGAACCCAGGCTGTAACTCCACATAGTCTCGACAGGGTACTGAACTGTTCAGGTTCCACAAGGCTGACAAGCGCTGCAACCCTCTTCGGTTTCTCCACCACTTGAACCGGCCCCTTGGATTTCCACCGGTGACTGTGGCTCTACAGAACTACCGTCCCCTGATGCTCCTATCAGTGCCAATGTCATACTTGCTTGGGTCAGAGGTCTTCTTCGACTGAGTTCTGGTGACCACCGCTGAGAATGCTTTCCTTTGAAGTCTCGTAACATCATCGCTGATGCCAGTTGCTACAACGCTGGCTGACTTCACTGGCCACTCAGCCTCTGGCCTTCTCAGAAATTCAGGGCCTCTTTGCCACTCTGACTCCTCGTCAAGCTCCTCTGGAGTAGCTCCCCTTGTGACCATCTTGTTGACTTGCTCTGCATAAGCAGTCTTCCACTCTGGGTCTTTCTCAAGGCGCTTTTCGGTTCTTTGGAACGTTGCCTCCACTCCTCGCTTGTTGTTTGAAAGCAACACAGGATCCACCCTCCACGGGTATGCTGCATCCTAGTGGGGATGTGCTGTGCTCGTCTTCTGTCGCATAAGTGAGGCCCTCCTTGATTTTCTTGAGATATTTTTCTTCTGCTAGGGTCATCTCTTTCCCTCCTGGTTGGCATCCACCGCACCGACATCCACCACATTTGGGTTTGCAGGCCGCACCGATGCTGTCCCACTTCCACCAGTCGAGTATCTCCTTACCGGCTACAGCTGTACTCCGGAGCACTTCCCCTTCTTTGTCATGCCGCTCCTGATGGGCTCTTCCGGAGTTCTCCGGGTCCACGGGGGTCTCTCTGTACGACACTACGGTCGTTCTCAACGATCTCGCGAAGTGGGTTCTGGACTTGTGCATCGCCATGTCCACGCTCTCGAATAGATCGGGATGTCCTCCGCCAACAGTTTTTCCCAGTGGACTGTCCCACAGAACGAGGTCTCCTATCACCCTGGTCTTCTGTGGGGCGAGACGTCCTTCTCTGTGGCTTATCAGAAGCTCAACCTGTTTTGGGCGGGCCAGCTCCTCAGTCGCGACTTCTGGAAAAAACCTCTTGAGCTGCTGCGGGGTGACTGCATGGTGTACTCTGGCTATCCTCTTCAAGCCATAGCAGAGAAGCTCATGAGCCTTTACCCTCTGGGGTTTTCACCCTTACTCTCAGGGTGTACTTCTTGGTAGCGACCTTCATCGTCGTCTCTCCAACTCCCTAGATGACCAACGTGATGTCCTTACCCCTTAGCTGGAGATGTCTGGCGGCTTTGTGGGTGATATAGTTTGTGTCCGAGGCAAGGTCTATCAAGGTGCCGATCTTCTGTCCCGCGTTTGCGGTCACCATCATCAGCATCATGATGACCGGGTGCTCCTTTGGTCCACTCTCCATCAGCCTGTTCTCATCTGTGCTGGTGCGCATCGCCGCTGTGGCCTTGTTGGTGAAGGCCTTCTTGTACTTTTCCAGCAAATCCCGAGGCAGATCGGCCAAGAACTTTTCTTGCTCCTCAGTCAGCTTGGCTTTTCCTCTAATTGTTTCTGCCCTTCCACTGCCCTCCTCCGTTCTCCTCGTCTTTGGGCAGAAGAGGTAATGGTGATCCGAGGAATCCCCTTTCAGACAGCCTTCTTTTGTACAGAGGAACCTCTGGGCGCATTTGCTGTCTTCACCATGAGAGTCTAAGCACTTTGTACATGCTCCTGCCTTCTTCAAGAGAGCCTTTTTTCCTGGCTGGTCAAGCCCTCGGAACTCCTTGCAGGCAAAAAGCCTTCCTCCCTGCTCCTCGTCCCCACACATGACGCACGCACCCTTTGAGGCGTCTGCTCTTGTGGCCTTTGTGAAGGACTTCCTCTTCTCCTTCTCCTTCCTGTTAGAATGCTCAGGAGAGTCCACGGTCGACAGTTGCTCCATCCTCTCGAGGACTTCCTCTTGCTTCTTCAGAAACCGTAGGAGACAGTCGAAGTGGTTGCTTGGTGTTATACCGTTCATGGGGTCACTCACTTGAAAGAGCCAGTCCCGCTTCATGTTATCTGGAAGCTTGCTCTCAATGGACTTCACCACTAGACGGTTCTTTATAGCACCCTCCTCTCCCAGGTCTATAAAGGTCAAACAGTGCTCTCTCCACAGCCTGAATAAGGTCAATTGTTTTCCTTGGCTGGTTTCCTTTGATAGCAGGAAACTTGTCCACTTCCTCAACGATCTGGCATGCAATTGTCCCTTTGTTCCCATATCGGTTCTCCAGCAGCCTAAAGATCTCATCAGCGCACCTACTGTTGGATAGCCCGAGGTTCTGCTTTATCTTCCCGTCCAGGCTGTCCAGGAGATAAAGCTTCTTTATCTCAGGTGACCCAGAAGGCTCTCCCTGCCTCTGGAGGCTTTCCCAGTCACATCGCCAGCGGTAGAAGCTCCTCATGCACCCAGTCAATGTGGACAGGCGTATACGAGCGAGGTGGACTTTAGGCACGGCTCCTTGCGGGACGCCAACTGCAACGGATCTGCCTGCTGTTCCCGGCGGCACGCTAGCTGAACCGGGTTGTGCGCTGCGTTCTGTGCTGGCTGGTGGTTCACCGCTGGGGTTGGGTGGCGCGTTGACTGAGTCTTCGCTTCTAGTAGCAGTCTCCCATTCAGCCACGTTAGCAGTGCGTCGGTCCTCCACTCTACTCTTTGAGTCACTAAACTCTTGCTCCCACTGGAGCCATAGCGACTCTCTCCGGTCTGTCAGGCTCACCACACGCTCTCCTAGCTCACTTGCATGAGCTGCAGGGATCCAGGCCTTCCATGAGGCCAGTTTCTCGTTGGTCTTTTCTATAGACTCCCTCAGGTAGTTGTTTTGCCTTTCACAGAGCCCGAAGGTTTCACGCTTCACCTCGATCCTCTCTGCTTGGTCCATGGCTCTCTCAGCTCGCCTAGCGAGAGGAGCTAGTTCAAGCAAAGCAAATCTGGACCAGAGAGACAACTTCACTTCCTGTTCAACCTCGGCGAACCTTTGGTCGCAGTCCTCGGCCATCTTCCCGACGTTGTTTGCTTGCTGCCTGCTGGCTTCCGTGTCTGCCTCAGACAGTGCTTCGATGTAGTCGGTGTTGGCTGAAATGAGGTTGCAGTATTCACTACCAAACTTGTCCCATTCAGCCTTCAGCTTTTCTTCTGTGGACGAGTTGGAGGTTCGGGTGAGGATATTCACTTTTCTGGTGAATGCTGATTGAGCTCAAGATTGCTCTCTTTTGAGCTTTCCAAGCATCTGCTCTTCTGCCAATTTGGCACTGGACTCTGGCTTCTCTTTATCGCCAGCCATTCTGTTGTCCAACGTCCACTGCTACTAGCTTCTTCTTTGAGCTTCCTGAAGCTGTGATGGTTCTTCTTCCTACAAGCTTTAGCTTGAGCCAGGGCTAGCCAGCCACTTCCTCAGTGTGTAAGCTTTTTCTGGTTAGGCTTCAGCTCAGTTGCTTCAGTCAGATAGTCTAGCTTGCCTAGCTATCCTAGCTTGCTAGCTTCAGGAGGATAGCTCAGTTGCTTCAGTCTGGTAGCCTAGCTAGCCTAGCCGGCTAGCTTCAGGAGAATAGTCTAGCTTGCCTAGCTAGCCTAGCTTGTTAGCTTCAGGAGGATAGCTCAGTTGCTTCGTTCTGGTAGCCTAGCTTAGCCTAGCTTGTTAGCTTCAGGAGGATAGCTCAGTTGCTTCGTTCTGGTAGCCTAGATAGCCTAGCTTGCTAGCTTCAGGAGGATAGTCTAGCTTGCCTAGCTTAGCACTTGTTAGCACTCTGCTGCTAGCTAGCATGCATCAGGCACATGGAGCATTCACAATCTTTTTCCCAGCTGACCGTCGTCTTGGGATTCCTCCTCAGGTCCTTGCTGGTTGTTGTGTCATTTGTCTTGTTATCCCACGCCACCCGGCTTCTTTTCTTCCAGGTGCGCACCGGTTGATAACTCCCACCGAAAGGGTTGGACAACACGGGGCGTGACTACTCAGCTTAGTGTAGAATTGCTCTTTTATTTAATGTGCTCTTCTCCATTCAAAGTAGCACATGGTATCACAAAGTTAGCTTCCTCCATACAAAGTTAGCTCTTCTTCATGCAAATCCATTCAAAGTTAGGTTATCAACCTAAAAGAAAACACATGATACACAAATTACATAAAGCATACACAACAAAAGTCTGTCACCATAAACACATATTTAATCCAAAACACTCACCGGCTGCCCGTGTGCCCTGTGGCTGATCAAAACATGACTGACAAACATTTCACTGGCCCTTTTTAAGATGGCTGACGGTCCCTCATCAAATGAGTCCCAAGGGAAACAAAATACTGGAACCGAGGTTCCCTCCCAACTGAGACCAGGGTTGCGGTCGAATAGTCCATTTAGCTTAGGAACCTTCCTAACGGAGTGAAATGACCCGGAAGTCCCTCAGTGGCAGCCATGATAAGTGCCGTTCGAATTCTGTAAATGAGATTTATAACCTCCTTTAGCTTAGGAACCACTGGACCTCCCTAACCGAAAGGAGAGGAGAAAATGCTGCCCCACAATGCCTTGCGGCCGCGGCATTTGCTATCACACAACAGTCGGCCGTTCACGGAAACAACCGATTATGAACGAGAAATGATATCATGAAAGTTACGGTGCTTATTAAGCATTTTAAAACGTATGTGGTAAGTTGCCAAAGTGCTTTGTTTTGAACGTTCATCAGTATTATAATCAAAAAGAGAAATATGAACGTTAGTTTTTACTGAAATGATCAAATAAAGTCAACATTTCAGTCTTTACTGAGCTGTGTGGGGTTGTTCAACTTTTAAAAGATGTTTGAATGGTGATATACTTAAGCAATAGCTCACGACAGGCCGTGGTATATGCTCATTATATCACAGCTAAGGGGCGTGGTTCGGCCCGACGCGAAGCGGAGGGTCGACAACCCCCTTAGCTGTGATATAATGAGCATATATCACGGCCTGAAGTGAGCTATTGCTTTTATAAAACGGTTACCAAGTGTGGCAATATGAAAGAAAAATACACACTCTAATTTAAATAGTTTTTATTAGTAAATAATGATGTTCAAAATAAAATAGTCCCTCTGTTGCCTTCTGCACGAAACATAGTGCGAGGTGGTTGCTATGCAACAACACTAACAACAGCTAGCAAACATATTAGACAGAGAGCGTTGATCCATTATTTGGCTATTTATTTACATTAATGTGTATGTTGCCGTTTATTGTGCACCCACTGAAAAACTGTCCAGCATCAGTAGCATGGCTTACGTGGTCACTTGTATAGGTTGAGGTTGTACTAGGCTCAGGCTGTTGCTTGGCGTGGCGAGAATATTGCTCCACTTTCTCCGGTCCCCGAGATTCGGCTTCCAGTAGCTCTGGAGAGAGCTTTCGCACCTGTGGCCACTAACGGTCATAATTTCTCTGCTTTGTTTCAAGACCCGCATCAGAAAGCTTTTGAATGGTTATACTTTTCCAGTTGGTCTACCTGCTCTTCACGTAGCTCTACATGTCGTCGTTTAGGTGCTTTTTGTTCTGGAGATAGGCACTCCTCAATCCACTCCTCCATAGTAAGACCCACCTCCCCCGGAGGATCTTAAATGTTGTTGCGGACCTTTTTGATTACAGATTTGAAAACATCGTTGCTTGCTTTAAAAGTAGCACAATTCATTATGTCAAACCTTGGAAAGTATCTAAATATCCCTGCCCTAATGCCAAAGGAACTGCACACTGAATATGTTTTTGCCGTTTGATGTCTATGTCTGGACCGTTGCGTAAAAAGGAGGGTTTCTGCCCCGTTACTTCTCCGCTGCTTTCTTGTTCCAGTTTGAAAAGCAAACTGCAAGCAGTTTGCTTTTCAGCCCAACTGTATACTGTTTATCTCAGACGCGGAGGGATACTGACTTGTTGTGAAAAGTAACTTACAATTCTACCCGTGGTATACGCTCAGTATACCACGGCTAAGAACCAATCAGATTGCTTGATTTTACTTGTCCGTTTTATAAACAGTGATAGATGTTAAGGACTAACGTTTATAATAAATACATGTATTGATTTTAAGATCTTTTCATACAATCATACGTATTGGGATCATTTGTATTAATGTGGACCGGAGGGAGAGGGTGACGAGCATAAGTTTCACTTTCCTTTTTTATTTCAATTCCAACTTTGGTCATGAAGAATATGTTTCTCTGTTGTCCACGTTCATAACGCATAAAACAACAGCATCAGAGCACGGTGCAGAGTCTCTAGATGAGTTTACAGTAGTCCCTCGTTCTTATTATACATCCATGTTGTAGTCCGCTGTATAGAAAACTGTAGTTTCCATAGTTTCCCCACAGCAGCAGACGCACATTTATGACGTCCGCTGGCGCATCATAAACACGTCGGATAGTGAAAGTGCAGTCTCTTCTCCTAAATCCTTTTGAATTCTCCTATCCACTATCCCTTAACCCCATGACGTTTCACTCAGAGGTCAAGGAATAGACGATAGGGTTAGAACTTAGGAGCTGATTTTTGGACTATTCGACCGCAACCCTATTTTTCACGACAACCTGCACAACTAAACAAGTACTGTAGCTTAATATTTAATGATTGAAAGAAATACATTGAAAATAAATGAATAAACAACCAAAATTAACTCCACACTGTGCGAGGCAATGACTGAAGCCATGAGGCGTTTTATTTACTACATGTGCTCATATATTATTGTTGAAAATACCACATTTGGATGGATGGCATTGACCCTGTAACCAAGGTAAATAATACTCCAGTCAGCTACATTTCAGTGACAACATTCTCCTTAGCTGGCTAAAAAGTTACCCAGTGTACCGAATCATTGCCAGTGTTTACTACTGCTGGTGAGGACCTTATGTTCTGTAGTATTTCTGTTTCAGTACTTGCAATGAAAACTGATGACGTATCTTCTTTAGATATTTATTTTTCTCATAACTGATACAATTCATGAGCTGGGAAAAATATGGAAATCCTATTAAATCT
The DNA here is from genome assembly GCF_902827165.1 of Trematomus bernacchii. Taxonomy (NCBI): domain Eukaryota; kingdom Metazoa; phylum Chordata; class Actinopteri; order Perciformes; family Nototheniidae; genus Trematomus; species Trematomus bernacchii. The sequence goes on along the minus strand of NW_022988097.1, from coordinate 7,329,089 downwards.
TTGCTGAATCAATTTATAATCACAGCTGAATTAAATTGTGTCAAATTGACTTAGAATTGCAGCATATCATATCTTTACACATTTATCTGTTAACATATATTTTAAAACCTCCAAAGGCTTTTCACAGAGATGGTACCCCGTGCTCACTTCCACTGAAATAGCATACACACATGCCACCCTTATTAAACAAGCAATCCATGAATAACTATGAATATTGAATGAAATAATATTGGCCTATTTTGCCTGAAAATAGAAGAACATTAAAAAGGAACAAATCTTTTTGGCATCCTTGGCCAACGCCTGAGTCGCACACTTTTTGAACCCCTATTGTTGATGCAGATTAAATTGTCTGAGGATGTAGACAGATGTGCATACCCACTATGTATTCTCAGAATAAAACATCACTGCTCCTCCCCTCACCAACCCATCATCCTCTTTGTGTGTGTTGAAGCGTTCCTTGTTGTTTACTCAGCAATGACTGTCATGTGTGTTTACAGCCATCTCTTCATCCCGTATACTGTAGTTCACATGTTTTTGTTTTGCTTGCGGATAAGTTGTTCCCGCAGAATCCTTAAGGTTGCCCTTTAAAGACCATATCTAACTGTATATAAATATGCAAACAATTGCCACTTCTTTAGTGTTGGCTTGTCATACTAAAACATTATGTTGGATTTTAAATTCTTCTGAGTAATGTGTTTTTTAGGCCAGCTGTGTTCTTTCCCATTAGATCAACGTACTGACCTTATTGGTACATTTATCTGACAATAATGTTTTAGCAACATATGTTGTTTGTTAGCTTCAGCAAGCATTATCTTTGAAAACGGTTAAACACCATGCCCCTTGTCTCAGTTGTTGATGCGCTCTGACTCACAAAGTGATACAGTAAACTTTGAAATTCAGATTGTTGTTCTCAGCATTAAGCTTAATAAAATATTTTGTTTTGTTGCCGTGTAGTCAGTTTATCTGCAGTACACACCAAAGGGGTCAGCCACGATGCTGCATGTCAGATACCAAACTGCAGTAAGACATGCCTTACATTATTTATAATGTGACAGTTTGCAAATGTAGAAACCTGCAGGTCTTTAGCAACTTGGTCGAACTAGAAACTTCACAGTCCCTGACATTTTATCAGATGATTGATTTTATTTTATTTGTTTTATGAATTGTGTAGGGCACATGTAAGGTTAGTTAGCTAAAGGGGACCTATCATGCAAAATGCACTTTTGTACGTCTTTTATACATGAATATGTGTCCCCGGTGTTCCAGGGAACTCACCAAGTGTCAGAAAACACAACCCTCTCTATTTTCCTCCATACCCAAATCTCAAAAAAAGGGGCTGCAACGGATCTGATAAAAACTGATCCAGATTTGAACACTGTCCTGACGTCAGGACAGTGGCGCTACGGCTATTGGGCCAACTCCACCAATCAGGAGGAGACAGCCACGGCCATTGCCGTTCGAAAGCGCTGGAGACGCTGTAGTACATATGCCAGGCCAGTAGATGGTGCTGTTCTCACTGAAAAAATGTCAAATTGAGCAAAATGAGGCATGGCTAAAATGCATGATCTGTTTGGTATTTTGAAAAAGAAAAAGTATAAATATGCCTTATATAGGTATGGTCCTACACTATATTATTCAAATATAGCATGATAGGTCCACTTAAGTTATTATCTAGCCCATGCATTTAAACTTGTATCCCTTTTATGTTTGTTCGTCTGTTTGTATAATTGCTAGTTAGCACGACACCACAAAACAGATTTTGGAGAAATGCAGGCCATGCTTCAAAGAGGAGTAGATGATGTACTACATTTGATTTATCTCTGATGCAGATTAAGACATGTTTAAATCCTTTGTAAGAACATTGTTTCCATTTATTACCACATCTACCATATCATTTTGGGAATCTTTCTCGGTTGGTGGTATATGTTGGTCACAAATGATGAACCATACTGACTTAGTTGATTCCCTGACTTTTGGCATCTTCAAATAATCACCAATAGAGACAATGTTGTTGCCAGGTTGAGCAATAACACTTCTTCAAACAGACTGGTTATGTGCGTCATGGTGCAGACTAAATGAGCCACTTCATTTTCATATTTATTAGTTTTCAAAGCCACGTTCAGCTCCAATCAGACTGAGCACCAAAAACCTGAGTTGAAGATGCTTTTAAAATATTTCTCAGAAAAAAAGATAATTACCTCTTTTCATGGTAAAATAGTGTTTTCTGCCATTAAATAAGTTATTGAGAGTTAACACTGTGGCAGTGATCGCAAAACCACCACAGGATGTGCTGCTTTCCATTTTGTGATGCATACTAATGGGGACATTGCAGCTGCACGCTCAAGTTTAAGATAGAACATGTTATTCCCACTTTGGCCCGACACTGCTGATTGTTAAGGCACAAGATTGACAACAGCTTCTCCTTGTCTGCCTTGTCATGCCACTGCACACAACCCGTGTGGCAGATCTACTGCCTGGAGAAACATATGAGTCACTTCTGCATGCATGCAACCAGGTCTCATAGCCAGGTCTCACTCAAACCCATAGCCCTGTAGCCTGCAGGCAATCTGTGACCATTCTTGTAAAATTGATCGATCAATACTGACAACAGCCATAACACATATGCATTATGATGAATGTTGCCGTGTGTTTTTGTCGCCTCAGGTTGGGCCGAGCTTTGATTCAGTTACCGTCCTACACCTCCATAAAAACGCACAGCCTAATGTGGGGGTCTGAGGGACAGAATTAATAACCTGACCTTTGACTCTCAGATAAATAGTTACATTCCAGTCTGACAGGAATATATTCATTGGTTCAGTAGAGTGTAATCAAGCAATCGGCGCACTGCATTGATGACTGTGTGTAGTTATTACAGTACACTAAGCGAACAATAAATGTCATAGCATTTTAAAAACCAGTGTTGAATCAATTTTTCCTGTCGTAACATCCACTTGTCGTCATATTGTACAACATGCAGCACAAGATCAATGTCAATACAATGTTGTTTGAAATGTGTTTTGCCATGTTATATATATTTTAAACAGAAATGTAATATTAGTCGAGTGTGGGGTTACATTAAACTGTCAACCTATGATATCGCTGTTCCTGAGGAAAAAGGAGAGCTGTGATTTACAAACATTAGCCTCTTTGGCAGAATACTCTTATCTGAATTATGTCAAGGCTTGCCAATGATGTGGAGCAGTCCGCACGGAGAAGCTGTGCTGTTATCTGAGGAGGCATGTGAAAATAGCTTTATATTGTCTGATGCGGCTGTCTTCATGCCATGTCTTCCTCATGACAAACAAACATACCAGAGACAGCTGCACAGATTGCACTTAGCGAGCAGCCACTCAGGCTGAGCGGACAGAAGTCATAGGGAAATGAAGGGCACCTCAGGTAAGAGGCGGTGTCTAAGACATCTCCTCAACTAGATTGGCTTAGATTAAGACAAACAAGGCTGTTGCCTTCCCGACTACAAGCTCAGTTGTGACATTTGCATCCATTTAGATGATTGTAAGTGACAAGCACCATGTTTCGGCCTTTACTTAGTGGTGTGCTGTGGCTTTCTTCTACTTCAATTATTCAGGTCTTTGTTGGACAGAGTATTGCACCTCTCTCCCAGGCTTTTCAACATCATCTGATTTGTTACAAGCCACTCTCGTCAAGACACAAACTCCTGCTTAACACTTGACTAGGTACATTTTGAAGTTCAGAATGATGTGGGGCTCAAAAGGCTTTCAGGCTACACTGTTTCTCTGTGACTCTTTGGACTGGATGCTATTCAAACCCTAGAAATGCATGCAGTGTCTAAAAGTGATTCAAAAGCATATTCCAGGTAGGGCAACAATTATAACATTACCCGCTAATCTGTTAAGTGTTGGCCACTGCAATGTTTTGATATTATCAGGGCCGTGCAGACACATTTTCCTACACAGTTCATTGAACATTTACATGCTGTTCTAAACACGTTCGAGGGCTGATCATTTTCTCACTCTCTTTCGCACAGTTAACTTGTATTCTGCAACTGAAACTATGGCTTAATATATTATAGCTTGGTCTCTGAATCCAATTCTATCTGTGGACCTTTTGTTGGATGCACAATGTATGTTTGTCCAAGTATTTTAAATCAGTGTTCTACTCCAGTGTGATGTACACAATGGGAAAGAAATTAAAAAATATATAAATTTCTTTCTTTTTTTCTGCATCTGGTCCTTTAGACGATACTTTGGTGGAGATTTGGTGTTAAATGTTTGACTCCGATGAGTCTAACATAAAATAATATATTTCTTGGTAGATAGTAAATATAAGGAAGTTTTCATCCAGAAACTGCAAACTTTACCCTGTTTGCAGTCAAAAACTTTCACTATGCTAATGCATGTCTTGCTCTCTGTACTGACATGTTTGAATCTTTGATTTTAGGGAACTGCACAGACATCTGTCCCCTCAGCAGAGAAATGTGAAAACACCTCTCGGGTGACAAGCTTTGCACAGATACAAGTCAGTATAGTAAAGGTCAGACATTTTATGGGAAACAGTGAAAAGAGTAACATATATTTGAGTGTGGTATTTTAAAGCATAGCATGTAGTGTCTATGATCCATGCTACATAATAGTTACAAAAGTCGTTCAAAGAGTGCTGCATTAATTAGTCATCGTTTTACCTGTCCCTACATTAGGCGCTTTTACACCAAGTACTTTTCCCAGGAATAGTTCCCGGAACTTAGTTCCCCAGAAATCTTTAGTTCCGGAACTATCTAGTACAGTGGTTCTCAACTGGTTAGGCCTCGGGACCCACTTTTTACTTGGTCAATACATCGTGACCCAACATTTTGAAGCAAAAAATCGTGCTGTAATATATATATACGCTTTTCAGAATACAATATTAATAAAAGTGAAGTACAGTGCATATATCCCTTCACAGAACTAAAGTATGCTTTTAAAAAAGGTTTAATGAGATGATGGAATCAAAGCTGAACTATATAAAAAGGCACACATGCTGAAAACCCAACCCCAGCAGGGGGGTCTGGGGGGATTCTCCCCCAGGAGATTTTTAGAAATACTAACATAAACTACGCATTCTGGTACACTCTGAGAAGAAAATAAATAAATCTATTACTACCCGACATATTAATAATATTTTATGCCATTGTTTGTTTTTCACTTAGTTCTGACAGCTTGCTGAGAGAAGAGTAAAGAGGAGATAGTCTGTGTGACTTACTTTAAATTGTGGGTAAGGGTAGATAGCTCCCATTGTTCTGTGACCTGTCAATCATCAAACCGGGGGTCATATTTCATTACGTGTTCATTTTTATCTGAAGTTGTACCCATGGATGTATAAAGAATAGTTCTACCTCAGTTATTCTCTGTGGGGACTTCCGGCGTTAGAAAATCGGTCCTTCAAAATAAAAGTTTAAATTTAAAAAAAAAAAAAAAAAATTCAACTTTTTTTTCTTCACTCACACATCCGCGACCCACTTGAAACGGGTCCGCGACCCACTTTTGGGTCGCGACCCACCAGTTGAGAACTACTGATCTAGTAGATCCATGGATGTATAATAAGAACTGGATACAGCGTGGGAGGCGGGGCCTCGTTCATTCCTATGAGAGTTGCTCATTGGCGCATGAAGACAAAATGGCCCAATTTTTGAGAGCTAAACGTCACGAAAGTATTCATATAATCCATTCTTATTGTGCATCCATGGGTAAAGGTAAAACTCATGTAGTACTGAACACGTCGCATGAACGTGCCGGGCGGTGCGGTCCCGTGGGTTAGATCCACGTTCATAATGCCGAGGAAAACAACTCTCAGAATAACGTTATTAGCACATTTTACAACTTGAGGACCGAATGTTTTTAATAAGGGCTATACAAACGTTCATACTGGGTAGTTTATGTATTCAAAAAAAAATTATCCAACGATTTACAGACATCTCTTTCCCAATGTAAGTCAATTGGAAAAAGTCTTTCCGGGCCCAGCGACTGATACGGAAGTGTAGTACCGCCGTTTGGCCACAACTAATATTTTCCTCAGGGTCCGGCGCACTTCCTGGGGGCTTGAGTAAATCGCGTTCACACCGGAATAAGTCCCTGAGGGAGGATTACGCAAATGAAGCCGCTGACGTAACTTCTTCTTCTGCTTTGGGTTTACTGGCAGGCCGCAAACAACTTCACGGCGTATACTGCCACCCGAAGTCCCCGGCCGGAAGTCCCCGGAGTTGGGGACTGGCTTCAGTAGAAGCAGCAGGGACTGAAAAGGTAAAAGCTAAGGTTCCCGACATTTTTTTCTAGTTCCAGGGGCCTCATTTATAACGCCTTGCGTAGGATTGACGTGAGAAGGTTGCTTACGTAGTACAAAGCAAAAAAATAGGTACAGAAATGTTCCGACATTTTCCGATTCACAAAACATTGCGTACCGGCGAGCGAAGTGCGTACCGGCACTTCCTACGCCTGTTTCCCTTTATAAATCACAATCGACTCGAAATGCGACGCAGCTTTTGCAGGCTTCACGTAACGCCCATATTTGCCTATAAATAGTCAAAGAAACGCCCATTCATTTTTGACTGACTGCATGAAGAAGATCGCAGGAAATTACGACCGAACAGCTAAAAAAGACATCTCACACCGTGTCAGATTTTGGTTATTTTGGGGAGGTCGAGATTAAATCATATTATTTGGTGGATGCAGTTTGAACCAGAGTAGCAGCATGGAGGTCGGATCGTCACCAAAATAAATAAGTGGTCCGAAAAAAGTTAATGACAAAAAAAATACACATAACCTTCCTCAGGCAGTGTGTTTGTCCCGGGGACAGGAGACACCCCCTTGATGAGAAACTGTAAGAAATGATCGGGGAATCCCTCCGGTGTGGAGTCATGACGACTGGATCTAAATTATTTTGTTGTATTTGGTGGTTTGTGTTCCAGCTGTCGATCAGCAACTATATATCCATAATCCACCAGTTAAAGGAAATACAACTAATGTGTTGTGTTATATTAGCTGTACAATTTACCACATATGGTGTTCTTAGTTTCCATACCTCCTGTGTTTTACGAGCGACTTATCAAGTCTTGGCAAACGGCATAAAACACGATTAAACGTGATAGTATAAAAACCATGCTCGTATCTACAACCTATAGAAATGCAAAACGGCGTCAGTTTAGACGTTATTCTGTCCTCCTGCTTACCGCATCATTTATGAGAAAACATTTCATAACATTAACACAACATATTCGAGGTGGTTTTAAATAGCATATCCGTATTTATTTATTTATTTCTCCAAGTTATGTTTTTGTGTGCACTGAGGAGTCTCAAATAGGCGTTTGTTTAATCATTTTAAGATTGGCTTTAATCGATGTTTGAAAATGAATTCTTCATATGATAAATGAGAGGTAACATTTAATTTATTTCCACATATTTCTCTCCATTCTTCCTTCTGCCAACGGTGTCGCAGTTTCTCGTCTCTCCCGTTGTTGTGCTTAGTGCGTACGCATGGGTCAGAGTTTGCGTGGAGGACCGCACATTTTCCCGTCAAGTTAGTATTTTATAAATCGCAAACATTGCGTAGAAACTGGCGTACGCCATTTTTTGAGCGTATATCCCTTTATAAATTAGGCCCCTGATCTTTTTGGTGTAAACGCAAAATCCCAGGAACTCAGAACTATTCCTGGGAAAAGTACTCCGGTGTGAAAGCGCCTATTGAACACATACGTTTTGCAACTTCCTTTTACAGTATAGAAAGCTGCTCTACACAGATTGCTGTTAAGCAGGTGGAATATATATCGGGATACTTTTATAAATCGAGATAGCATCCTGGGGATAATCAAAGCATTTTTTTATTTTGTGTCTGTGGTATTATTATGAGAGTTATTTTTGTTTTTATGAGAAATTAATGTATTCTTGGGTATACACTTCTCTGCCTCCAAGCTTCTTAACAGAATCAGACAGCCTGCAGACCACACACGTGGCATGATCTGTTTTATGCTGCATGTAAACATGTTTTTCATGCCTGCTTTCTTTTCATTTCCATGTATGAAAATCCACTTGCGGATGAGATGCATGCTCAATCAACCGTAAACCTTATGTCTGCTTTTATTATTGTCAAAGCTATGTTATTGTTGTATTGTAATGCAGTGCAGACCTTTCAATCCAATCTGTATTTTCAATTGCATTAGCTTTGGAAGATGCCAAAAAATAGCACTTTATTCTCAGTGATTCTGTGTACAATTCATTCAGACATACTTGAAATGTGAATTGGACAATTTAGTAACATCACTGACGTTACAATCATTTTTTTTTTTGTGGTTGGACAAAGGGTGTTTAAAATAGACAAAGCTGATGAGGATAAAGTTAGAACAAAAGAACTCATTTGCAAGTTAATAGTGCTTAATCAGTTTGTCGCATTAGTGCCTGTTATAACAAAGGGATAGGGCAGAGGGATTTGGACAAAGAGGGTTTAGAGCCGATGAAAAGGCCAGGGCCCAGATGTGATAACATTACAGCCAGTTTAACATTGTGCCGGCTGAAGGTGAATGAGTATGGACTCTTTAGCCAATAATGTGGATAATTATGCTCCTATACAGTAGTTAAATAATCAAACAACTGAATGGAGGCAGGCATACACACACATACTGTACACACAGTTCCAGTTCACCTGATCAGCCATCCAGTTAATAGTCCCTGCTTGTGCTCAGACTAAAATGTATTTTAATGCCTATATAGCCATTCACAGAGGATTATTTAAATAAAGCCCTTTCCCCCTCACAGGCTGACTAAGCGTTTCCAAAAACTGGAATCTGGCAAGAGAGATTTACAACCTGTGGCTAATATCTGATCGAATTCCCAACTTTTGTCGGATACAGGCTAGACTGTTCACCCATTAAGTTAAAGAACATTCAATTTGAGAAGATGTGATCTTATATTCTGCAAAAGAGCAATAATATTAGGGTTGCAAAACATGCTCCTATCCAAACGCATATAAATTAATCTTCACTCCCTGGTGTAGGCAGAGTGTTCTGCAGCAATTGCATGTAGCATAAATCACTCAATTGCAATCACATCATGTCTGCCCACAGCAAAACAGGAGATTTAATGATTTTCTGTTTACACGTTTAGCAGGGGAAACTTAGCTGTTGTCCCTGAACCCAGGTAAAGAAAAAAATAACTGCAGCTTTTGAAAATTGAAGGGGCTTCCATAACATTTTATTAGAGTTGTTACTTTGGAATAGGATTGTTATTCCCAGATTTAATGTGATATAGATTGGGTTTTCATTTATCTAGAGGCTTTAATTGGTCCTATTGCCTGTATAGGAATTCAGCATATGTTAATGGGATCTCTGTTTCACCCCAATAAAGCAAGGTGATCTGAGATTGTAGTGCTTCCTACAAATTGGAGAATGTCAGAAGGATAATGGTCAGTTATCAAATGATGTAGCTTCACCTTTAACTCAGGTAATATGATTACAATCTGGTGAAGCTGTCACATTTGTTACAAGACATAAAACTCCTGTATGAGATATTACTTCCGCAACAGCTCAGTGAGCAGCTCTATTGGCAACAGGCACACTAGTGATGGTTCAAAACAGAAACATCAAACAGATGGCATTTTTCAGAACCTGCAATCATTTTTCTTTTATGGCTTTCTAAAACAAATGCAACTTGGATCCGAATTGGCACTATTCACGGCAAGTGCAGATGGTGTTTTTGACTGTTTATTGATAATAGTTTTGAAACCAGGTACAATTGTTTTGGCATGGATGGGTGTCGACTCACAACTATCCGTCACATTTGCTCAATACATTGGCGCTATGGACAAATGTTTCTATAATTTTGTAGTTAATTTTCCAGATAGTAAGTACTTCATAATTTCCAGGGTTGGATAGTTTTGTCGGTCATTGAGTTTCTTTGTACATCCTGCAGATCCCTTCCCTATAATGTAGCACATCTACAGTAGCCGTCAAAAAACTAGATTTGACCGTTGGTGCACTGTGAATTATCCTGTGAATTATCCTGTGAATTATCCTGTGAACATGCATCGCAGCTGCAGGTTTCCACTGGGGTCATTAGGAATGCAAAGCGCCTCAGGCTTTATCAAAGCCATAAAACTGATTCTTGTGTGATAAATATTGTATCAGGCGCTGGTCTTTCTCAAAGAGACCAATATGTACTGCTCAGTCAGAGCCCAGCCTTTCATGACCCACAGTACCGGGGAGATATGCATAAGTGTGGAGCATAGAAATTCATTTTTCTGACATAATTATCCATCAGTTACTTAAAGTGCCTGAGTGCTTATAAAAATAGGTGAGGCTGTTAAATTTGTCATCCTTAGACCATTTGGTTAAAGAAATATTAAAACTTGATGTTGTCATGCTGATTTTCTTGCTTTAATGTAAGGTTTGTGTATCTTTGTAGATATATATATCTATATATATATATATATCTATATATATATATATATATATATATATATATATATGTGATATTTTTCTGAAAGGTCTTATAGTGTATGAATGTACAGAAAAATATCACATTATAATGCCTCACTTACAGTGTCGCAATGTATAAATGCCTAACTCCTGTATTTGGATGTTTATTGTATCACCAGATTCTTGTAGGTACACAGCCTTATTTTTTTCTCTGTCTTTTGAATATAGTTCATCTGTAATAGTGGCTCTTCAGTGCATCTTCTAAACTATCAAATTGTAAATTGGTCCTAGACCTCCAAAATAACAGGCATATCAAGGGATTACACAACTGTCTGACTCAGTGCCCAAAGCGGGCACACCATCACTTCAGATGTTTGAGTATTCATTTGCCATGACAACAGTGCAGAGGATAGAGCATGACACATCTTTGACAGACTGGGGAGTAAAATAGGCTTGTATGTGTTGTTCTCTTGTCACCGTCTGCTTTATGTAACAAACTATAAAAGCCAGTGTTACTTCTTCCTGCAAAATCCAGATTGTAGTTGCAGAGTTTCTAATGGTTTTCTATCATGTGTCTGCAGACATCCACAGATATCCACAGATCATTAATGGTTGCTTCCCTGCTGTGTGCAACAGGATGCACCAAGCCAACTGGTCAAATAACAGGTTTCAAATCAAACATTTGGCTATAAGATGTTATGGGGATAAGTGCATTTCCCCCGTTAAGTTCTGAAACAGCTATACTGTACAAGTTTCATCGCCTAACAAACTCTGTTGGCCTAATTATGGCAGATCAACCCCAGTTCTAAAAACCTGCAATTATTCATGAAAGTCTGGCTTCTAAATCCTTTAACTTAATTTAAATCACAGCCTAAAACAATAAAAAGCATGAGGCACTTCAGCCGCCTACTGTTCTGCCACAATCACCATGATATATTAAACATAACCATTTATGGTAACAAGGTCATTAATTAAGCTAATTAATGCATGAATTAGAGAATTTCTGTGTCAACATTTCTGTTTTTGCATAACCCAAGTGGTATTAATGTAATCTCTGTATTGTAAACCATTAGGTTAAATAGGAATTTCTAGACTATCAGGTTTTTTTTAAATACTTAATGTGCAAATTTATGCTGAAAGGTGCTTCAAAATCAAGTTGTCTACTTTGTACAGGAATCATGTGGTGCAAGAAGGAAGTTTGGGGTGATTGTGTTCACAGGAATGTGTCAACAGACAAACATATCACAGCAACATAATGCCCAAGATGCTATGTAGTGTAGTGGCTGGAGAATTATGAAGGCATGAGGTCAGAAAATACTGCCGCTGTTCAAACAACCCGATGCCAAAGCATGCAGCAACAGTGATGGCTGATGGCCATGCCTCAGCTTGGCCTGGCTCAAATATTTGCTCAGCTGTGTCTGTCTGGAGCACATCAGTGCAGGGCGGCCACCTCGCTGACCAGCGGGTCACCTAAACGTGCCGGCACCAAAAACAAACCAGCACAATCTGCTGCAGCCGCAGGCCCCGAGGGTGGGCGCCCATGGAAATGGCGTACAGTAACAAAGCCCTTATTTATGTTGCTTACTTACTACCTTAATTGCTTTCTTAGTCAGGTACTATTTTAATTACAATGTTTTCTTTGATATTTATTTTTACCTGTTTTTGTTATTTATTCATTCAACCTTTTGTGTCAGCACATTTTTGTTGTGTTATCTGTTTTATAATACAATATAGCCTTTTTTTGTACATGAAAAGTATTCTGTTTGGTCAAAGTCATCTTTTTTGTTGCTAGGTTATTTGCCAATACCAATTTTGCTCCAATAATTGGTATAAATATCCCCAATTGCTTTTATCAGCAATTATATATATATAAAAAAGGCTTGGGGAAGTGTTGAAATGTGTTATGGCTTTTAAGTGGAGAACAGCAGTATATTAAAGCTGGATGTTCATTAAGCTTTGTTTGAATTCTGGCAATCTGTCTATGAATCAGGTAACACTGTTCAGAATTATTTTACATAGTGAGTTAGAAATATGTCATATAAGCAAGGCGTAAGTGGTAAACTGATCTCATACTGTCAACGCCACTCAAAGTGAACCTTGATGTTTTTCATTTAAAACCTCTCCTTGAACTTAACAGGACATAAAGGGAGGAGATTTCTAACCCTGACTATTAAGGCTTTTTGAGTAATGTTTAATTTAATGTCAAAATAAATATCCTACATGGCGTGGAGTTGTGCATTGAGAGAAAGAGTGTTTAACCTGTTAAGCCCGAGAGACCCCGGTGCCGGGGCACTGCCGCAACATCTTGCAGGAAACAGTGTCTGAGGGCATGTTCATTTAATAAACTATAAATGTTTTATATCCATGTAACGGGAAGAAACTCATCTAACTGATCTTTTTTTTTTTTTTTTTTTAAAGAAAACCCACAATGCTAACACTGAGCCTCTGAATTAGCAACGAGCGAAAAATGCTAACACCTTACTGCACCGAAAATCACTCGCAAAACCTTATTTATCTCTTCTCTACATCCATGACATCGATTCACATCGTGAGGTGACACAGAATCGATGGACACCGACATTACCACTGAATTATACGTATTTGCGACGTTATAAGCAAAAACGGACATCAAAACAGGTGACGCTAGGTAGCTAAAAATGCTAACATTTTTACCTTGGCTCTGTAGTCTCTCCAAAGTGGTCTTCAATGGCATTAAAACGATAAAAACGCTGCTGAAGTTAATCCATAGGTTAATCTAATGTGTCTGTGTCCCTTTGAAATGATTTCTGATAATCCATGAGCAATAAAACTGCTTTTCCGTTTCCAGATGTCAAAGCTAGAGATAGGTTCACTCTGATGCAACATTACATGCGCGAAGCCCCCACCTTTTTGTTTTACAATGAGTGTGTGTGGGGGACTCCCCCTTCGATTCTATTGGCTCTAACGGTCAGAAAGAGATGTGGAAAATCCACCCAAATGACCCCAGAAGTGGTTTATTTTTGCTAAATCTCTCTTAAAAAGGTCAAATGTCACTTGTTTTGCATCAATCTTGATACAGGGTACTTATTATATGTTGTACTTTGGATTCCTAAAGCTTTTAGTCTACCTTACCATCATCCAAGGGTAGTTTTCACGATAAGTAAAAAATAATATTTGGACGGACACTATAATTTACAGTTTTTTACTATGTTCAATCTGAATTTTCTTTAAAATAAAAAACATCTATATTGATTCTGACTTTTCTACATCCAACTCACAGGTTTATCATTACTTTGAGAAAAAAGATTATTAATGTAACCCTTTTAGAAGGGAAGATATGGTCATTTGTTCTGGGAATGTCATTTTCGAGCCTGAGACCTGAAAAACAGGCTCAGGGCTTAACAGGTTAATATTTAAAGAGCGTAGAGTACTTATATCTTGATAGATCCAGGGTATGGTAATGTTAGTCAACACATTAAAGGGTTGGGGTATCATTAAACCAATGTGCTGCCAATTGGAGCTAGGGCAAACATCTCCCCTGAAAACTATCATCAATCGGCAAAGATCCCACACAAGATTTCAAAATGTTTATACCAGTTGAGGCCAATTTTTTTTATTTTTTCATTCAAAGTATGCTGTGCTCATGTTGGCACAATTTATTTAAACTGTGGGCTCATTTGACATTAACTGCCGCTCTATAAAGGTACCACTAATTTTGAAGATCTCCCAAAATGTTGTTTATTCCCCAATTCCTTTTACACAGTCAGGGCAAAAGTGTCATTAATTAATTTTAATTTCCTACAATGCCTAAACCTACACATACATTTATATTATTAGATTGTGTGTGTTGGAAAGTGAGGTCATTGAGCAGCAGCTCGGCAAACTGTGTGCAACATTCTTTAAAGATCTAAACGCTGGAAGGGCTGATAGTTTTCTTTGAATAGTGATGATAGAAAATGAAAGCATTTGCGTAACTGCAGAGTCCTTGGATACAGGCTCTGCCTGGTAACCATTGTAGTAGTACCCTTACAGATCTTCATCACAATAACCTCAGAGGATTGTGAGGACTTCACTGACCTCTTCATATGCTCTGTAGTGTGCTTTGAGCGGAGACGTGTACTGTGCTGCTCAAAGAAAACCTGTCCAGTCCAAACAATAGAGCCATCAATTCTTATATCATTATGAGCTATTCAGATGGTCCCCGCTTGATGTGCATATTCTAGAAGCCAGAGGGCCATCAAAGTCAAACATAAAATACAAATGAGATCTTTATGAACTCATATTCATTTACAGTCTGCTGCTGCATTCTGTTTAATTTTCTCTATCGAACTCTGTATCTCATCATGCTCCTCGTGTCTGTTGATAGATCGACATTTTACAAAACACAGCAAACACAATGCCATCAGATCATTCATTTGTGGTTATATTTATGGTGCTTGTATACATACAGTGTATATATTTAAATGTCTCTCTCAATGACTTACTGCAGTATCTGTAGTTCTGCTAAAATGATTCATTTATTTAGAGTAAATTAGGAACTAAACAGTACTCAGACCCTAACAACTCCCCGTGGGAGTGTCCATGGAAGTAAGGGCCTAAGGCACGGTCAGAAGGCTGGCCAGGCAGTTTCATTATTTCCCGGGCTCTCTGATTTAGCTACACCAACAGTCATAACTCACACCCTTCAATTCACCTGCCAAGGGCAAGTGCCCAAGGTCATATGCATCCTCAGGTTATTACAGTGCAGGCCAAAACCAAATTGAGTGGCCATTGTTGAGTCTTCTCCACAGTTGTTGTTTAATTTAACTTTCCCCATGCAGACATCTAAATCACATATAAATATGTATGGGGTTGTTTTGTCAAGTGCATTTCCACATATATTGATGATCACATTGGATTGGAAGCTGCAGTATTTCAGCTGCTGTTTCAAAGGTAGAGAATACACCTTAAAGGTATTTATTCTTCTTACTTTAAAATAATAATTCAGTTAAGCTATTCATGCTCATGTCAGAACATTATGTTAATATTCCTGTTTCATTGTCCCATTGCAATGATGGACACATGCTCGGACTGATTAAAAGAAGCTGGGAAAACATTAGCATAATAATAGATGTAGGTTTCAGTGTCATAGACCTCTAACATGTAACTGTTTGTTCATCTTCTTGCATCAAAGCTCATGAAAAGGTTAGTGAAGGTAGAAGTGCATTTTTCCCTTTTAATTAAACATATGCTACTGATCTAACTTAGAAAGTCTGTATTTACTTCTCAGTCAACATTACCTTACTTGTTCTGTTACATGGTGATAGCTACTGTAATATATTGTGTTGACTTGCCTACTACTAGTCAGTGATGTGGTGTATACGTCTAGGGCTTTTGTTGTGAAAGGGAAATGGTGATCCGGTAGCAGAGAGATTTGCATTGCAAAGCTTGTCTTATAGGGAACCAATCTAAAAAACCGATGGTGCTATTATTATACAACCATTACACTGTGCGATCAACATTTACTTCATCATAACAAGTTAAAGCAAAAATGGTATCTTTTGCCACTTCAAACATTATATCGTAAGGCTGGGTTTCTGCTGTCAGTTTAGGATTTCTATCGAGACTATTGGATGTACGTATAATACAGTGCAGTATATCTACTGCAAGTTCCTCTTGCATACAGTCGTTAATCAAACATTGGGGTCATTACAGGGTAAATATTACATCACATATAATTGACTCACATTGTATTGCACAGCATTAACTGCATACAGAAAGGGATGGATTGACCCGCATCAATCCAGCAGCACCATAAAATATATCTGGATGCATCTCATTGTGCCAGTGTATTCAGACGTGAATCAAAATGATCTCAGTGGCTGACATGCACACTAACCGACAAATAAACAATGCAAGCTGGTTACACAATCATATTTTCCATCCAAACAAATCTACTGTCAACATCTATTTAGTGTTTTTGTTTTTCATGTTAGCTTTAGTTTATTTCTCTGCTGTCAACACTCTGAAAAAGGCGATGAATACGAAGCTTATTATCCAAGTAGGTGTTAGAGACTCATAGCATTACTCTGAGATGCTGCAGATAAGAGTTTTGACACTCGGGTCTTTAAGACATGCTGATGTTCACAAATCCAGACCAACCTTGTTCAATGTCAGAGGATTAGCATGGGCTGTCCTAAACCTGCTTCAGTTTATTGGGTCTACAGCATCCCAATAACTTGCTCAATAACTATTTCCAATGACAGGGGAATGCTACAAAGCTCGAGGGGAAGACAAAACGTTTCTGCAAGAGAGTGGGGATGAAAATAAATGAGCGGACGGAGGGTTGAGAATTAGGCTGAGTCTGCCATTGATTCTCTGACGTACTATACAGTACACAGCATCTCGCAGAGTGAGGATAGTGGAGAGGCACGATCGCAGGAAAAGCGGTTTATCTTTGATTTCCCTCAATCAGTAATCACAGGCCTGGTATTGTCAATTATTTGTAATTTCTCCCTGTTTGACAACGTGTAAGCCCATAAGATCCAACGCAATACTGAGCCTCATAAAGAAAGGCAAATCCAGACTTTATAGGATTATAGGACTCCCTCATAAACTAGGAACTCAACACCCTCCTGAGCGAATTTTCCATTTATAGGATTTATTTTGTAGATCCCAAAGCAGAGAGTTCACCGCTTTGCTGAACCGAAGGAGATCAAATGGTAGAGGTCTGATGTCAACAGTGCGCTAAGCTTTTCAATATGCATCACCTCAGCTGACACCGTGAGAGGTAAATCTGGAGGGCCATCAATACTGTGAGAGAGCAAATTGAACATGATCCAAAATGCATCAGATGATAGATTTCTGCGTGAGGGTTAAAGGGGATAAGACTGCTGGCGGCATGGATACAAAACTGATGGAAATAATGCCTATGTTAATGTAAGCAGAGGATTAAAAATATAGATCATGATGGGGTTATTGCTGCAGTTGGCAGCGGTTCATGAAAGAATGATGGTGTACTAGCTCAGAAGCAAAGTATGATTTTATTGAAAATGTATCCACACATTTGTTTTTAGAGTGAAGATTGCAGCTTAATGTGTTGCATATATAAATTAAATGTCACATTCAACAGCTTAAGTCAGTCAACCAGGCACACCTTAAAGCGACTAGTTGCGACTAACAATCCACAGAAACTAGTTGGCAAGCTTGCTTTTAATAACCTAAAAGTAATGGCTAAAATATTTAAATAACTACTTCTAATTAATGGTAAATACAAATGTCATTTAGTCTTCCTTCAAAAGCAGTCGCACTATTCCTTATAAATATAATTTAATGGTATAAATAATATAATAAATAATTTTGATATGCACAATCTGTAGCAATAAAAGCCTCAAACAGCATGTCTTTACAACAATGAAAAGAGATTGACATTGCTCATTATTTCCTTACATAAGGCCCACTCATTTCAGAAACCCTGGAGTTTTTGAAATGAGGAAAATGCAAAATAGATAGAAACCTTTATGTGCAGCAACAAAACAAAGCAACAAAAATTGACAACCAAAACATTTTTAATTCACATTGAAGACAGAAATTTAGCAATTCAAAGATGTTATTCTTGTTTGGCCAAAAACTACAAGACGTAGTTCTAGCACTGATTTTTATTGAAGTATCAACGTCAAAATCATGCTCAGATATGAGCCACGCAAGAAAGAAAAGTCCTTTTTAACTCTGTTCCCTTTCTTTCTTTGTATTGAAAGTTGAGCCCATATAACAGACTCACTGTTTCTTTCTACAAAT
The DNA here is from genome assembly GCF_902827165.1 of Trematomus bernacchii. NCBI lineage: Eukaryota > Metazoa > Chordata > Actinopteri > Perciformes > Nototheniidae > Trematomus > Trematomus bernacchii. Next base: position 7,310,917 of record NW_022988097.1, on the reverse strand, counting down.
TCATCTTTTCATCTTACATCAAATTAGGGATGCTCCGATCGATATCGGCCGATATTCACTCTCGGCCGATCGATCGATGCTCTCTATAAATGCCGATCAGGAGAGCCGATCACATGACGTAAAATACATGACACTTTTCTCTGTGCGCGGCAAAACAAACTCGCCAAAATGGCTTCACCAGTCTGGCAGTATTTTAAGGTGTCCGAAAATGACAGTAATGACAGAGCTGCAGAAATCCTGCAGCTCCGCCTGCTGTGACGGAGCAAAACACACACTGTGGGTCCTTCTCAGGTCGATTAAATGGAATCCTTGCGTCCCTCACTTGCGTCGTTTCCCTGCGTTTAGTCCCTCCCACCAGGGAAGCATGGAGAGACGCAAGGAAACCACGAGAAGCAGGGAAATTAGTTTTAAGAGCAATGGGACGTCCTTTCCTCCGGAGCGTCACGTGAAGCGACGTCCGTTTGTGATGACTCCGCACAGCTGTTCGTCTGACAGCAGCTCTGTCCCCGTTATTTTCCCCCGCCTCTGTTAGTACACATTTACTGACACAAACATTTGTATCATCTATTGTAGACCCAAATACATTAAATAAAATAAGAACTTATTCTCAAAAAAGATAAACGCCATTCTTAAAATGTATAAACGAACAATAGTTGGATTAATATTGATTAGAGTGCACAATAAATAAAATAATTCAGAGAAGAAAAAGAGATATGTTATCTATCAAAACCCAGTTAGATTAACATTCATTGCATTGGATTGCACACTTTGTTTGTGTGGATATGTAGCAAATTAACATGTTAAATAGCACTTAATGACTGACTGAATGGAAATGACAATAAATGAAAATGTAAACCGAAAAAAGCGATCATGAAAATCTTTCCAATAAATGAATAAAATAATTTTTGACCACTTTGTTGTTCAGATATATCACATATTTGTAACTGAATGATGCATTCATTGAAACAAAACACAGTATAAACTGAGGAGTGAGTCGCGTGAGTTTCATGTGTTTTCTTCACTCCGCTGGGAAACTGCTCTCATGTCAAGAAGCATCAGATCAGTGCATGCGCTGCATCGTCCAATCAGTGAGCGATACACAGTAAGGGGGCGGGGAGAGTATCTGAGGATTTCACCGGAGGATGGTCTGGTGGTTCCTCGGTTATCGCTCCTCCATTATCGCTCCTCGCTCCTCGATCCTCGGTCCTCCGGCAGAAATAAGAGTCATGGGACGCTACTCAAGATGGCGCAGACAAATCAACTTCCGGTGATACCGAGGACCGAGGAAATGAAAATAGTCGACCTGAGAAGGACCCTAAGAGTTAGACCCAACACACTTCGCTATTTTATCTACCTCTGGAACTAGCTAAACTAGTTATACATATGTTTATTCTTCACTGTCGGGTCACTCATTACTGGATCAGTGAGCTACAGGAGATACTGACAGGCTGTCAGGAGAGAGAGAGGGAGAGAGGAAAAGAGAGCTCTTCTGCTCATTTCTCCCGTGTTATTATCCCAAGTTAATGTAAACTTGAATAATGTACTTCATTTGAATGTAATAATTATGTTGGTTGTTGTTTGTGGAAGCGCCAGTGAATGAGCCCCATTAACTGAGTTTTAAACATCACTTTAAAGGTGGGGTAGGTAATTTTGGAGAAACCAGCTCGAGTGCGCTAGAATTTGAAAATACACAGCCGGAAAAGATCTGCCACTTCCTTACAGAGCCCCTCCTCCAACACACACGAACGCGCACATGACCAATGAGGGCACGAGATAAGTTTGTGCATAGATGGAAGGCTGACAGGCAGGTAGGCCATCCAGTTATTTTAGCCGGGCCGGCTAAAATGATTGGTCGTGCTTTTTACAGTACTACGGCTTCCACAGATTACATTTTTTTTATGGATTTTTGTCAAAGCACTTAAGATATTCATTGCTATCGGGATGTTAAGAGCATTCCATGGAATATAACAAAAAGTGTATCTCGAGCCGGTTTCTCAAACTTACCTACCCCACCTTTAAATGGAAGATCCACATAGGCCCCGCCCACTCGATCGGATCGGCGATCGGTATCGGCCGATACTGATTCGGGCGATCGGCCCCAAAATCCCATGGCAGCATGAAGACAGCTTTACTGATTTATGTTTCATCTAAGCACATGCTGTTTACATTCTATAGTGTATTCATGTATAAGTTAAAGACATTTCACACTACACATGGCAATGTTTATGTGTTAAGGTTGTGGAGCCACATGTAAGAACTATTTGCTTTCCCAGGGGTGGAGGTAATTACCGGAGCTGGGAGTGGTGTGGGCTTTCTTCTTCTCTACTTCCATATTTAATATGCCCCATGTAGGGTTTTCACCACACAAGAAGTATGTACAATGTGTTAGAACTATCCACATTAGAGCTTATGGCTTTGTGCCTCAGAATGACATGTGTGGGCTGTGGAAGGCAGGATTTGTCCAAGTGTATGAATATTATTAAACTCAGAATGATAACATCTAATTAAATGAGTCAGTAGGAAGGTCTGCTTTATTCGTTCATTTGACTGCCTTTATGCCAAAGCCCATTATTCTACACTAACTGGGCATTTTCCTTCTCTTTGATAATATCACTAATGATAAGGTATGTGCCTTTACAGTATATTCTCTACTGCTTGTTATAATGGTTTGTTTTACTGTCGAATAACAATGTATTGCTATATAGGCCACAGTGCAGCCTGGTTGTTATTAGATGACAGAGCTCCAGGGGGTATTACAGGTTCTGCTCCCATTGTCGGAATATGCACCGCGATCCTTGCCTTGAGTTCCTCTGTCTTTCTTTTCTAAGTCAATAACATCTCACTGCATTCAAGAAAAATCAATGTGTGCGAGGCATGATGGTATTGTGAAATCCAGACACACCAATCTCCACTGCAGAAATGTCTCCTGATGATTCAGGATGGTTGCCGTGTGTGAAAACTGCACTGCTATTCATCCAGCAGTCAGAGAGTGAACGATGCAAAAATAAATAAGTCAAAGTGAATTTCTTTAGCACCGCGTGGAAGAGAAGCGCACCATCTCTACCTCCCCGCTTGAGACGCAAACATGAAATAGACAGGAGATGAGGAAAAAAGACAACAAAAAGAACGCAACAGAAACTCTCTGTGCTTCCTCTAAAGTCTTGTCAATAGGAGGGTAAGTGACCGTTCAATATTCTTCACCGACCTCCAAAATGAAGAGGTGGGTGATGTAAGAGTTACAACTGCTGCAGTATATTAGAAAGAGAGAGAGTTGGCGCAGAGAGGAGGGCAGGGAGGAGTAGGAAAGGAAAGAGGAGGAAAACAGACAGATTCAAAGACAAAGAAAATATTTAGTGAAAGTCTTAAACAAGAATGTTTACTTGAATGTTGCATTTTAATTTGCTCCTGAACGCACTCCCATCTGCCGCCTGATAAATTATTTACACAATATCTTCCTTTAAACTTAAGTCATGCTATTTAGCAAGATTATAAAATGAAACTATTTTGATTTTAAAGCTCTGCAGCTGTCTCCAAGATGCATCAGGCTTAACAGACAGGCCCTGCCCACACTGGTTGTACTGGGTATCAGATCACAATCCACAGCTGATGGCTTTTCCCTGCTCTGAAGAGCTCCATGTTCCCTGGGGGAAACTCCTACACACTTATTCAGTCTCACAGCGGCGTGAAGGTGTGTGTTGTGTTAGATGGGCCGAGGTGACCATTTGATAAAGCACTGCTCTTGAACAAAACTCGTTAACAGAGCGAGATGTTGTTGTGTAGGAGGACATATGGAGTGTATTGTAAATGGTGAGCTTTGCAGGAGACAGTAGCAGGATGGTGTGAGCCTTAATGCAGTCATTATAAAGAGAGAGTTGAGGCAAATATTTTCAATTTCATTTCACTCAAGTGTGTCAATTAGGATCCGTGTTAGAGTTGGAATTGTGTGAACAGCATAGTTCAAGGCAGTCAGACGGCAGCAATACTGTTTTTCATTATAAAAATGAAATAATAAAAAACAACAGTGGGGATCATCACCCTCTTCGCTGCATTTCGAGTTTGCCTCCTCATTTGTGCCATGGTTCAATAGTTGTTGAAGGTACTTCTGAAACGACGTCTCGGGAGCGTTTTCTTTTCAAAGTGAAAGTGTGAATCCTAATAAAACTGAACTCCAGACAGAGAGTCTATAGGGAAAAGGGACACAAAAAGAGAATACATCAAAATGCCACAATAAATGTTGAATGTTTGCTCTATACCAAGAGAAGTCTAGTCTAGCTTAGTGGCTACTGCGGGTCAGACTGATACCTCTTCAGGGACCCATAAAGGAGTTTGTGAAGTTCCTGTGACTCGATGTCAAGTAGGCGTTTAAACGTGTCCAGCTTGCTCTCTGACCTGGCATACTTGTCAAGCTATCTCAAGTCCAACTATCAAATTGAGACAATGGAGATGGACACATTTTTTTTCCTTGGGTTTGTAGTTTTAAATATTCAGCTGCAGTGTTTTGGAATTCAATCAGGAGGAAGTGTCATCTATTGAGATTAATTGACCCTTCACTCATCTCTGCAGGCTCCTTTTGCAAGTAGATTCATGATTATCAGGATTAGTGTTATGTAGAGATTAATTAAAGGATAATTTTGTTTCTTCTGATATTCTGATAATTCTTTAGCCTTGGATTTGTCGGGTTACTGCATCTTGTGTATATCAAGCAGATCAGTATAATTAATTTGTTACTCCAAGGTATTTTTTACATTAAGTTTGTCATGGACTTAAAAATAGTCCCAGGTTACAGTAGATACACATGAGAGATAATTATAAAACTTTCTACATGAAGATATGACTCATATGAGACAATTTAATGACAATGAATATGAAATTATGATGCATTTCCTATCAATAGGTGCTATGAGTTCAATGAAATCAGTATCTTGAAAATCAGAAAATAAATCACAGCAATTCTCTCAATGTAATGAAAACAAGATCAATGTTTTGCCTGCCTTTTTTAATGAGGGAAGCTGAAGTATCAATATTTCATTTACACAAATGTACACTGGTTAACTTTGAATAGTCAATGAATTAGCCAGGAGAGAACAATTCTCACAGCTCGATGGCAGTCATTGGAGAGGGCACTGGGGAGCAGTGGTTAATTTGGGAATGTCCACGAGGTTGGACCTTAGTTCAGCATCGCCAGGAAAGTATTTTTCCACTTTCAGAACACTCCAGTTCCTTTTTAAAGCAAAGCCAAAGTTTGAGCCATGGGGGTTTCTCTCATACATATGAGAAAGTGTTCTTGAGTTCACCATGACTTTCTTCCTCACCAGCAGACCACACACTGCGCCCTGTAAGTGTGTCCCGGTGCACCTCACATCTGTAACTAATGGCGCATTTCCACTACAGCGGGGAGCACGGTTTAAGCGTGCTGTACCCGGCCCATTTTTGGTTACGTTTCCAATAGACGTAGTTCCGGCTAGCGGGTACTTTTTCACAGTTTTCTGGCTCTCCAAAATCGAGGTTCTTTCCGGGCCAACAATCGGGCTGAGTATGCTAAACTAGTAAGAGAATCGCTGGCAACTACAACAAAATGAACATATTTTACCGTGATTTAATTGTAATACACGTTTCAAAATGATGCCGAAGTAACAACATACTGATACCGGTTTGTAAAAACCATGAATTAATGCTTTGACAAGTCTGCAGACAGACGGCAGGCGAAAAACCTTTTAAAATGCGTGTTTTCTGAATGGAGATTGGCTAAGCTAACGCAGTATATGCTCCGACCGTCCACACTCACAACGGCCTATACAGACATAAATAACCAGCGACTGTATTCACCATGACACAGACAGTCTGTGGTTTGTACTTGTTTAACTTTTGTCTAGTTTCTGAACAGATATGAGGAGCTGTGAGCTCTGAGGGCTAACAGCTAACGGCTGATGTTGGTTTTGTATTTCGCATTGAAGATGACGTCACGGCTCCGCCTACACTGCGTTACTATAGTTACTACCCCAGTTCCTAAACTGTAATGGAAACGCAGCATAAAGTGAGCCTGGCCTACCAAGGCCTAACAATACCGTACTAAGCCGTGCGAGGCCCTGCAGTGGAAATGCGCCATAAGATGGTTGTAGGGCTGTCCCGAATACCATTTTTCGGGCTCCGGATATTCGGTAGTAATCAGCAGCGGATATTCGGTGCGCGCGCTTCAACACATGTATTTCGGTTTATTCAAGGCATTCACTTTGTTATCCTACAGTATTGTTGTTTTATTGTTATTTGTTAATAAAAAAAAACATTTTCCAAAAGGTTTCATAATACGCTCCGAATCCGAGACACCTGACAAAACGCCGTGAACCAGAAGCGCAGAAAGAGCATACTACTACAATTTATATTTATAAGATTTATATTTATTTATAATTTCTTTATTGTCTCAGTACTCGCATACATTAAAACTAAATGTGTCCTCTGCATTTAACCCTAACCCTATACCATCCTAACCCACCCTAGGAGCAGTTGGCAGCCGCAGTGCAGCGCCCAGGGACCAACTCCGGTTCCAAATTCCGTCTATAACGTTTTACAACCTGAAGAGTCAAACAAAGATACAAAACACACATTTCTGTTATAACAACAATACTTTTAATTAGATAGCCGTAACAGTAGGCCTAACAGTGTAATACTTTTTACAGACACTGTAAAGAGTATTTAAATAAATGAAAAATAAATGAACTAATTGTAATAAATAGAACAAGGTAGCGCAATTATAATAACAGCAGCACACATTTCAATAAACAAACAATTTAAATAAAAAGAAATGAATGGCTTTATATAGAATAAAACAAACTGTAATAAATAGAACAAGGTAGTTAGCGCTATAATAATAACAGCAGCATACACTTCAATAAACGAACAATTTATAGTTAGTTTGTGCGCTACAACATTCTGCTGCTTTTGTTTATCTAACGCAGCTGTAGCCTTTGCACTTTTTCTGAAGTGTCCCACGAGATTCCTGGCAGACGAAACTGTGCAACGTATTCTGTCCTGTTTTAGGGCTGTATTTATGCACAGCTGTAGCGTGTGTCCTGAGCAGTAGACCCCTTGTACATTGCCCCATTTCTCCGGTTCTTTCTTCAGCGTCTCTGTGCACAGCTTCATGTTGCTGGCATTGTCGTGAACAACGGCTACTCGCTTGTAATTTGGAATAGCAAAGGCGTCCGCCACTTCTCCAAGCTGTTCTGCAATGTTGACTCCCGTATGGCTCACCTCCATTACTTTGGTTTCCTCCATACGCACAAGGTCCAAATGTCCCTTGTAAAACTTACGGCAGTTGAGTTTTCAATAAGAGTTACAATTTGGTCTTCAGAGACATGGCATCTAAAATACTGGAGCGTTTGGGGACAGTGTAGTTGGGCTCCATCTTCTTCATTAATTTTCTGAAGCCTTCGACTATGTAAATGGGTCTCATATCCATAGCGATGAAATCTACTATGGCATCTGTTATCTCTCTCTTTCTTTTCTCCGTTATAGGTTTTTGGAACTGTAGGGTCTGCTATATTGTTGTGGGTGTAGTTGAGGATGTTGATGGCTGGGATGCGTGGGGATGCACCTATGGACACAAGTTATTATTAGGCTGGGCTACTCAACGTTATGTTTTTTTATGCCAATAATTGCCTTAGCCCCAGATGTTCCCACATTACTCTGTATGTTTTATTTTAACTATTCGGATAACATTTAAAAACTAATATAAAAAACTATTCGGTTGCTTGCTTGCAACTATTTTCCAAGCAAAGTAAGTGCACGTTTTTATCATGTGTAACGTTACTGTTTGAACGGCGGATAAAGCAGCTTCATCATGGCAACTGGACGACAGCTAAACTAATCTACTACTTACAGAATTCAGGTGACTTTTCATAGTTGTTGTGCCACTGTGGTAGGCCAGTTTCCTATCGCATATTTGGCCCACTGACTTCGTCTTATCGTTGTCCAATTTAAAATGGTCCCTCACAGCTGAAGTCTTCGGCATTTTGTGTTCAGGTGTGTGAAGCGAAGTGAAGCATGACGTTCGCGTTCGTGACGCTGTGAGTGAAAGCGATGTCAGGCGCCCAAGCTGAGATTGTATATATTTCCACATTTTAACAGTGCAATTTAAAAAGTATAAATATAGTATAAGAATATGGCACTTCGAAGAATATCCGAATAACGAAATTGAAAACCGAATAGTAGGCCAACGACCGAATATTCGGATATTTGGGTACAGCCCTAGAAGGTTGGCATTCGGGCTTATAAGAAGGGCATTTGTTTGAAGATGTGTCGTTATTCTAAGACGACAGTCCAAACCCATAATTAGTTTACTTCGGTAAATGACAAAGGTTTGTTTCACCTAGGTTGAGTGCTTTGAGGGGGTAGATAGCTGCTTGGTGGATTTGTTATTTTACATTATAGGGAAGCCTAGGGGCAAGCAGACTTGTCCTTAACGCTACTACTAGACAGATTACCATGGTTAAATGTCACCATAATGCACATTTGCTTCTGAATACCATTGTTAAAACAGATCTGCTAATATTTTAGCTGACTGTCGATTAGTTGAATGCCGTCTTTCTGCTCCGCAAAGCCACGTGTGATTGCAATGCCCCAAACTAAAAGTTGCGAATAACTAGCACAACAGCAAAACACAGTTGAAACTCTGAGCTGGAGTAAAACATGTGCACATCAATTGGGTAAATAAACTATTGTATTGTTTTCTTTCAGCTGGAAGGGGCAACATTTGAGATAACTGGAACTAATCAATTAACATCTTAGTTGTTTTTACTCTATTATCTACATATAAACCCATTATTGGTTGATTTCCTGCTCCACAGCAGTTTTAATAAACACAGTAAAATATGATGGGGGATTTTGATGATTTACAGACCAAACATCCATATTGGGTTTTGGGATTCCCTTTTAATCCCCAGTTTAATCACTACTTCAACCAGAATTTGGAAAGAAAATAAAGCTTTTTGTTGTAGGATTACTTTGTTCCTATTGGCGTTGCCTTGTTCAACAACCAACATACAATTATATACATACTGTATACATGTAAGGAATTACAATCTGCTTGAATTCCCTATCCATTAACTTCATAAGAGCATTTCTGGGATTTGAAATAATACTGATATACAGCAGCTACTAAAAAATGTGTCTTCCCAAAAGTTTGAACCACCTTAATCCTGATAATACCCTGAACAAAGTTAATCTCATGGCTAGACAGGAGGCACAAGGAACTTCCTATAACCCTGGGGAAAAACAAAGAAGGTCGTCAACACCTGCGAGCAAATAAACACAACTGTTTCATTTAAAAGGTCAAGTGCTTAAATCTGTAACAGAAACATGACCCGGCAGTAATCCAACATCTTATGCCCTGCCAAAGCTTCCACGGCCAACAAATAGAAATGTCAGTGCTGGACACAGAGCTGTCTTCACGAGAGGCCCTCTTTTTCATCACTGCAACGTGCAAGATAAATAGTTTACATGCTGGCCATCAGGGATGAAAGAAATGAAGGCAGGTACAGTAAAAGAAAGCGGCAGGAGATACAGATAGCGTGTGAGGCAGAGAAGGAAAAAGAGGGAGAGCAGGGGGCTGACAGTATGTGCGTATAATCCTGGATGTATTAAACTCCAGGGTGTGCTGCTGGATTTTTATGTTAATAATGTGCACCAGCACATGGCAGGCAAACGGGTTGTGGATGCTGCCTTCTTTAAATGAGGTCATTTACTATACCAGCAGGACTTAACACAACCTGAGATCCTATCTGCAAACTCTGAATGCACTGAATGCCATCTATTTGTCCCTCTGGACTTACAGAAAAATCCATTTTAATTCATACTATGTAACTACCACAGCAAAAAGGATGCAAGTCCATTTCATGCTTTTTATTTCATCAGTAGTAGTGACTCTGTGCTGCTCAGTTAAAATGTATTTGAGCATATTTTCCTCATCGTGTTACTCTAACTGTCCATAAGGACAAATGCCCACAGCCACTGAGTACTTCCTGGTTCACTGAGTCTTTCACCTCATCATAATCTATGTCTCATCAAATCACATCAAAGTTATTTCCCCCATGATGTAGCAATTTGTCATTGCAGTTTCAGTTGACTGCATTATAAATGCCCTAAATCCACCTTACGTTGACTTTTCTCTTTTGTAACGTGATCAATTCACAACAAGGCAAAGGCTGCTCTGGGTTACACGTTCAACCTGATAATCACTAAAATTGTAATTACACATCATTTAATAATGGACCCTCGTATCTGAACAAACTTGGGGAGCTTTAAACAATTATGAGTGTTTTCTTTGCTTGTCACTGCCTTTGAACCTGAAAGGAAAAACTGTAGAATAATGCGGCCGCTTAAACTGTGAGCTAGCAGAATTCGTTAAGCGTCTTATGCATAAAGCAGTTTGTTGTTTAAGAGTTTACTTTGATCTCTAGCTGTGTCACAGGCGCACACACGCACAAACACATACACATACACAAATATAATAAAGAGTAATAAACTGCAAAATAGTCCATGAACCCTAACTCTTTGAAGTAGGCGTATAAAAACAATGGAATCCCACATCAGTGCAGTCTTCTGGAGTCTTAAATATAAAAGACTGTTTACTCTTTAAAGCCGCTTTAAGAAATGCTACTTTTTTCACATGATGCAAAACTTCATGAGAGGATTATTAAAAACACTCGGGCCAATTATGTCTTCTTAAAAAACTGTGCATCACAAATTATTCAATTCTAAAATGCCTGCTTATAAAACAGAAAACAGGGGAATGGGTTGGATCCAATCCTCTGTCCGAGGCAGTGAAGTGGGAGACTCGATTTTGCATTTCTACAAAGTCAGTCTTCAGTTTGATTTCTGAGTCTTGCGTCATCTGGTGTCAACTTATGTCAGCAGAGATTTGAGGTTTGTCTAGTCGCTGTACACTTTGTGCAGTGCCTGGAAGAAAATATCTTGAAATAATCTCTCAGGAATCATAAAGGCGTCTTTAAACTCGTTTTTTTGGTTGCATGGTTTTCAAGACCTGGCATAAACCATCAAAGGATGCACATTGCTCAGTGATTTCCTTCAAAAACACATTGGATGAATCAAATGGCTTGAGTTGTGAGTTCACGGACACTCGCAGCTAACCTTTTTATTCCTTTTCTTTTCAAATGTAGTTTTAGGCAGACGGATACACATTGGAACAGTTCTATTTTAAGGTTTGGAATCAGCTGTTGATGTTTTTCTTCTTTTCTTTAATTATCAGGATCACACTATTCTATGAATCCTGGTGGAAATGTGGTTTTGTGACAGTTGCTCCATTTTAGAATGAAATAAAACTGGGGCGCAGTTAGGCTTTAACCTGTTAAGCCCGAGAGACCCCGGTACCGGTGCCCTCCCGCAACATCTTGCAGGAAACAGTGTCTGAGGGCATGTTCATTTAATAAACTATGAATGTTTTATATCCATGTAACGGGAAGAAACTCATCTAACTGATCATTTTTTATTTTATTTTTTTTTAAAAACCACAATGCTAACGCTGAGCCTCTGAATTAGCAACGAGCGAAAAATGCTAACAGATTTACTGCACCGAAACTCACTCATAAAACCTTATTTATCCTTTCTGCACATCCAACACATCGATCTGATCGTGAGATGACACAGAATCGATCTGATGCAAAACTGCATGCGCGAAGCCCCCACCTTTTTTTTTTTTACCGTGTGTGTGTGGGGAAATTCCCCTTCGATTCTATTGGCTCTAACGGTCAGAAAGACATGTCAATCACCAAAATTGACCAATGGGTTCCAGAGAAACGGTAAAACCCCCATTTCCACCCAAATGACCCCAGAAGTGGTTTATTTTTGCTAAATCTCTCTTAAAAAGGTCAAATATCACTTGTTTTGCATCAATCTTGATACAGGGTACTTATTATATGTTGTACTTTGGATTCCTAAAGCTTTTAGTCTACCTTACCATCATCCAAGGGTAGTTTTCACTATAAGTAAAAAATTATTTTTGGACGGACACTATAATTTACAGTTTTTTACTATGTAAAATCTGAGTTTTCTTTAAAATAAAAAACATCTATATTGATTCTGACTTTTCTACATCCAACTCACAGGTTTATCATTACTTTGAGAAAAAAGATTATTAATTTAACCCTTTTAGAAGGGAAGATATGGTCATTTGTTCTGGGAATGTCATTTTCGATCCTGAGACCTGAAAAACAGGCTCTGGGCTTAACAGGTTAAATATTTGGGAAGTTTATTTTCTTTGTATAGTATATTCATTGGTTAGATTAAATTGGTTTTAACTGTAAATTGACAGTTTAAAGTTTGTCCAGCTAATGTTACCTGATCCAGTTCCAGTACTTCTTTATCTTGAGCTGCCAATATCTCTAGTCTTTTGTTATTAACCTTGTTTTGTTGGCTTTCATATGATCTTAAAACATGCTGTTGTCTTTATTTTTTTAAAGATATCTGTCTTCAGGTAGACCCAATATAGGTCAAATCTTAAATACACTGTATCCTAAAATGTTGGTAATTGTTGCTTAATAAAAACTAAGCCACTCTCATATAGAGGAAATCATTTGAAATCAAAATAGGTAGGCTCAGAAAGGGGTTGATTTCTAAAGGACGCCACATGAAAGTTTATTTGGCGTGTTCCCAAAAGATAGCAGTGTCTAGATACTTGTCTGTTTTTCTTGCCTCTGTGACTTAAAGTGCATTAATTGCCCTGCAAAAACAGAAAACATCTGACTAGCATCTCCAGACTACAAGCAAGGACGTTTTGACCTTCAAAAAATGTTATTTTATCAGAAAAAGGTGCACTTCTGGATTATTCCTCCTACACAAGAAAACACAAATACAACTTTATGGATGAGTGAATCCTACGATGGTACATTGTGGTCGAGAATCATTTTTTATAAATGCATCACTTTGAAAGCATATCTGATAAACAAAAAGCCCTCATACGTAGCTCTCAGCTAAGAAAATAACTATGTATTTTCATATTGTGCAGAATAAAATCCTGCCAAAAATCCCCCTAAACACTTGTTTATGAACAGGAGTGTATAGTCAGTCAAACAAACCGGCAACAGTTTAGTACATCTGTGTGTCAATGGTTATTTACAATTTCCCGAAGACAGTTTATCAAATACATTTTGCCTTGGCTTTTTTAGCACTTCACTATACATTTCAAAACATCTGCGATACATTTTCTCTTTGCCTTAAATGAGTTCCATTTGTTTGTAACTGTTTTCTTCCCTTGCTCTGCCTTTATGATTTATTCGGGAATTTGCGCCTGTTTGTTACCTAAAGCGAGAACAACTCTGAAAGATAGAAGCTCTACTTCAAAGTCAGTTCATCTGAGTTCAACCCTATTCATTCTTCCGTCTGCAGCACATCCTCTCCCTGTTGCTCCTTTCACATTCACAAACGACAGGAAGCAGTCTGAAATATCATTCCCACGATCTTTCAGGTAAACACTGTTTGACACCTTGAAAGTGGACTTAGCCTTTGTCATTGTGTCCATTATATGCTTGTGAAAATATCTCTGCTGAATGTTTGCACATATTGATGCGTGTGTGTGTGTGTGTGGTAATCCCAGTGTCATGTCATCTACAGCAGCTGTTCTTTAGTTGGCTACTAGCAAGATGCAAAGATACTGCCAAATGGTTCGATTAAAGGTAGAGAAAAAGTAATGAAGAAATTGAAATTGAACATTGAAGAAACTGTAATGCACGAGACGGCCCTGCACTAGTCAAAGCGTGTGGTGAGGAAATATGACTGGGAATACCTAACATGTAAACTCATAACTGCAGGCAGAGATTGGTGAGGGTAAGCAGAAGATTTATTTAGGTTGTTACAGCTGACATAACACATCTACAGATGATTGTACCAGTTTATATTGTGGGGTTGGTCCTGAATGTTGGTCAGAAATAGGCCTTAAGTCACTAACGGTGGAGAACCCCTTGTCTACAGTATGTTAAGCCTATGATTAAGATAACCCTCCCAACCCCGCCTGTTATCCAATCGGATGTAATGTGTTTATCCAGACAATTAGCCTGTTTAAATAATCCACAATTATAAACATAATCCATTTCAGTAAATTGAATATTTTTGGGTTTTGGATTGTTTGTTAAAAGGATCTGAATATACAATTGTAACAGGCATTGTTAAACACGTATATCCGAAACAGCCAAGCACATTGTCTCTAGAAAGCAGTCAACATTAAACCAGGTAGAGGAAAGAAGATTCATATAAGTAGCCAAAGGTTGGCCTAATGATAGCACTTATATACACATGAATGCAGACAGAGGTGATATTTCACAATGGAAATCTACAAAAGTGAACCAAATGGATATAAGTCGAGCCTGTATGACTTCTTGGATTTATAACACATTTTCTTTCTATAATATAGTAGGAAAGTGCTTACCTAAGTGTACATTTAAAAAGATGAGCACTGTCTCACCTATATAAAGTACAACAGTTTGAGAGCAAATGGGGTTTGCTCCCTAAGTACCAGTGGGATCTAGTACCCCCCCCCCCTCGCCAAGTTATTCAGTAAATGGAAAGAAGAAAGCTCTGCCAAGTACAGTGGAAAAGAGAGGGCTCATTTTAATGTGTGTACTATAATCAAAGTTTGCATGTTTGCATTCTTGCATCAATATCTGACAATTGGATGCATTTTATTAGTACTATATTTGATGTTAATTACTCTCCATCCACTTTCCCTATTTACATATTAGGAGTTGGACCAGTGAGCAGCGCTGCCAGTGGAAATGCCAAAGCAGAGGTCTTGAATGGTGGACTGTAAATAATGAATGCTAGTCTACTGTAGTGTCTATATCATACATGAGAAAGCTTTTATGCAGTCAAGAAGTAAAGTCTTGAAAATCAATGTACCGTAGCCCCGAAGTCACTCACCTTTATATTGTAACAATGTAATACACAAGCCTTGGATCTAATAGCAGACACAAGCTGTGCTTTTTAAGTCAAGTGAGGACAAAGGAGCCATACATGTGTAGAAACAGACAAGCCAGCCTTAGTTCAGTTACATGGAAGGAATAGAGAACTGAAGTGTTTTGAGTGCCTTTCTGTACGTTGTGTGTGTGTGTGTGTGAAATATGTCATAGTAGCCACAGGTAGTAGGTACAATCTGTTTGTGTGCTATTCAGTTTGTTCATACAACCAACATAACCTTCGCAAGGTGCTTTTATCCCCATCTTGATTTGCACTTTTCCATACAAGCTCAGATGCCTTTTTGCCCAATTTGGAGGCCACTATAATGGATCTAGGTGTTGCAATGGGGTTATAATTGGGAGTATGCATAGCTTTAAGTAGGCAAGAAGAATTGTATCTTTTACACCGTATGTTTTTTTTGACAAATTGCAAGATTACCACAGTGGGTGATTTTGTCCAAACACATCTCTGATCAAAGCTACTTGAAGACACTCACTGATCGTAGAAGGAAGTAATCTTTTGTTCAATCCTTTCAATAACACAGTACTACATCTTTTACACCCCCTTTCAAGTCCTAACTCTTCATCTCCTTCACACTTTCTACCGAGGATGATGTTTGTTGTTGCTCACTTCAGTCACTTCCTGATTTAGTTTCTTCGATCTTCTCTTTTCAGGGTTGCTTTCATGTTTCTCTCTTCTCTTCCATCACTCTGCCTCAACAAAAGGCTCATTGTGTGAAATTATTCTGTCTGCCTCAAGACTTTGGTAGTCCATTAAGTAGTTTCTCACTCTATTCTGTAGGAAATGTATTTTGTCAGGCATTTCAGTGTTACTACGTCACTGGTCTTCTTTTTTTTCTTTTTACAACATCTTAACAAGGCTGAACTATTATTAATATTGTATGTCTGCGTTTTTGTAATCTATTTGACATGGCAGAATGCAGCATGTAGGTGTTATACAAAGTACATTAATGTATTCTAAAGTACACCATTAAGGAACTCCTCAAAGAGCCATTGGACAATCAACCTTTTGCACTTGAGATGTATTGATGCAAATATAATGGATGTTGAGGATGTATATGAGGCAATTATTTTCAAGAGAAAACCTGTTGCCATCGTCGTATCCAATTAGTTAAATTATTATGCTGCAACTCGCACTACACAGGTTAATATCCATTGAACTGCAAATGACTTTCACAGCGAATCCCTTGAATTGAATGAAATTACAATTTCTTAAAGCCAAATGTAAATTCAGCAGATGTCTGAGACAAACAAATGCAGCAAATCCTCTTGATTAAACTGCAAAATATAATATGTCTGGTAATTGATTGAAAATGTATTGATTCAAATAATTAGATTGGTAACATAGAATCAATTATTTGACTAACTCTTGGAGCTCTGTTTATTGATGTTTAACAGATTGGGGAACAGCTGGTTGCATTATTCAGCTCAATACTTAAAACAAACAAACCAAAAGGACAGGCATGTTTTATTTGAAGTGCGACGTATCTGCTTTATCCCTGATTGTATATTGATGTATCCATTATTTACTGTACT
Source organism: Trematomus bernacchii (assembly GCF_902827165.1). NCBI lineage: Eukaryota > Metazoa > Chordata > Actinopteri > Perciformes > Nototheniidae > Trematomus > Trematomus bernacchii. Next base: position 7,294,400 of record NW_022988097.1, on the reverse strand, counting down.
GGGTAAGATGACTATAATATATCACATTTTCATAAAGGCATTGGTCTCCAAAAACCAGTGTTTGTCAGACTAAATATTGAGGATGTGGTCGGTAAGAGCGTTTCCATCCCTCCACCAGTTATTAGAACCCTGTTGATTTGTGTTTGTTTTGTTTATCATTTGGTACCGTCTATCATTTTGCAACGGTATGATTCTCTTCCTTTAATCTTTGTCATAAGAAGATTTGCTTGTTTTTGAACAATTCATTTCGGAGCAATAGTTTCTGAAATAATTCATTTGTAAATTCAATCAAATGCCTCATTAGCAGAAAATAAACAAAGAAATGACCCACATCCAAGAAAATAACATTACAGAAATATATTAAAACTTTGATTCACAATCAGATCAACATCCTATCGTTTGAGGCACTGAGACTCTGTGAAAGAAGATGACATATGATGGAGCAGACTGAAAAAGTCATGTGAGTCTGCAGCTAAATAACATGCAAATTGAAAGGCAGCAGTGAATTGCACTCTGAGGAGTTATTTGCCCTGTGGAGAGTGCCACTGGCAGTCAGTGTGCTCGCATGCACGGCCGCTGAGTGAGTATGAAACCATTTGGCCTGCTGCCTCCAGTTCCAAACATTCAGACCCTCTGATGGACTACTCTTCTGTAAGAGTGCTTTGCGTCCACTTTGAATAAATTAACTAGAACTTTCTTTGTACACTCTGACTTCATGAATGCTCCAACTTGGCAGCAATGTATCCTCCGGTTTCTTGGAGGGCCAATCTTTTGAAAACACATCTCGTGCTGAAGACTAGATGAGATTCAAATTTGAACTCACCCTTAGCATCTCATTTGAGGATTAACATAACATTATTGTCCAACAATAACACTTCCTGAAGAGCTTCTTGGCAATTTGAATCTACATTTCTTTCTTGTACCACAACACTCTTAATTTTCCTACATTGTAACATATTTACATGATTATAATAAACCAATATTATTATCATGCTTCATCAGAGAGATGTGTATTAACTTAACAGCAGGAAACTACTCGGAACTACAAAATATCAACTTCATCCTCAACACTCTTTACAATCCCTCCTTGTTAAACCTTTTTAAAATTACAAAGATGAGCAGAGGTTAATAGAGGGCACTCACACACAGTGACAACACCATAATAGGTCATTATTGGAATACTGAGTCGTATTCATCTTTGTGGTGTTTGATTAATAATCATCATTTCTCTTTGGACATACAAACAAGGCTTTTTTGTATTGGCAAGTCACAGTACTGTCATAGGATATTATGAGATAATACAATTACAGTGTCCTATGGCTTACATATTCAAACATGATTACAATAACAATTAAACCTTCTAATATTTGTATCAACTCAGTAGGAATCATGGTGTTTTATTACATTGTTTTCCAAAGAGTGGTAATTAAAAGCAACATGTTCTTTCCCCTCGACCATAATTATGAAGGAGCTCTTGAACGAGTCCCTGTAAAGGCATCATTTCATGGTCAGAAACCTGACTATGGTACTATGACCGAGGTGTGAGGGGGCTTGTTTGTACTCGTTTGTTCAGCAAAATGGAAGCTAATAACAAATTGCAAGGTACACGTTTTTCTTACAGTAGAATGAGCAACTCATTGGGGCATGAGATCATTATGAAACTGTGGCATATGGAGGGATGGCAGGCGACGGCAGAGGACTGCACTCACTCAGTCTTCATCTGAATGAAACTCCAAAGTCCAATCACAGTGTAATCAATACACAATCAATGTTTGTTTTTTCTGGTTGTGAACGGTGGTTAGAAAGGCCTCTGTTGCCTGAAAGCACTTCAAATTGGGGACAGGTTAGACAGATATCAGATGATCAGATTTCATTCTGCTAATGGCTAGGGAGACATTTTTTACTGACAGGTTATAGTCTGTGAGTTTACACAAGACACTCACCATTGTGGGATCTAGTGTACCTGTTTGACATTTAGTATATTATCATAACTCCAAGCAGATGATTTAATATATATTCATCATGCCTTTTTTATCAAAGCACTTTCCAGGTTATCTATACATAGAATTGCAAATAAAAAATACTAGCTAATTTCTAAGCTACTAGCTAATACATTTCGTACATGACACTCTAACTTTATTCTTGTATTTTGTACCTGTCTTTTTTAGCTTGTTTTACATTTATATTTCTCTTGCCTCTTTAATTACTTTTTTAATTGTTTTTTAATGTGCTTTTGTGCTGAGTTTCTTTTGCACTTCGTCTCAATGTTTCTGATGTTTTATGTAGAGCACTTTGAATTGCTTTGTTGCAGAAATACGCCTGTATAAATAGACTTGCCTTGCCTTCAAACTACACCCCTATTCAGACAATATCATTATTTGCCAAGAAAGTCTAAGAGAAACAAAACTTTAAATCTAAATTCATGTCAAGACATGACCAAAGGTGAATTTGTCATGAAGACAGCTCTATTTTCTCACCCACACATATAATCATTTACACAAAAACAAACCAACTACAAGAAATGAAGAAACCACGACTCTTTGTCTGATGTTTAAAGTATTTTTGGATCTCATTCAATCACTTTCTGTCTACTTTCCAGAAACTGGGCACAAGAACAGACACTAACACAAACTCCAACACAAAGTGCACATGGGTCTAGCCAAATCAATTTTGCATTTTTAGTGACCAAATGTGCAAATGCAATCATGGCACAACTGCTGCTGAACAATGTGGAAAGGATGCTGGAGCAGGATGAATACATCTGTAGTGTTTCCCACAGGTTCTTTCGGGGCAAAATTCTAAACATTCTATCAAGTAAATGTGTTGCACTTTGACTACAAAAATAAGAAGATTTTGTGTGTTTATACCAAAAAACAAAAATTGCTACAAATATCAAGCTGCCATCTGTCCCATTTCAAACCATGTAAACGGACTGACTGTTAGCAACCAAAAATATAAACGTGGTCACGGGATCAAATATTGTCCTAATTCTTTCTCTTAACCATCTTTGTTGGTGTATGTCGTTGCTTTTCCTGAGAAACTGAAACATATTCTTTGGTAAATGGATATTGTTCTTCTCCACTGGGCAGTAAAAACTCAAGCAGCTTGTCTTTTGGAAAGAAATCTAACTAGTAAATATGGGACATCATTTTTACAGCATTCAGCTACAGCTTTCTGGCAATTTTCTTGGTCAGCTCTTTAAAGAATTTGAAGTCTTTGAAATCATGGGCACTTTCACATATCTGCTAAATGGACCAATTCTTCCAGAGAGTAGGATACTTTTACAAATTGTCAGTTTGAGAAAATAATAATTTACAAAAATATCTCCCCCCTAACTCAAGCGCTGGGAAAGACCTTTCTGACACTATCCGCTGTTCCAAGCAGCACTTTGAGTGAATCATGCAGCAGCGCCTTTAGACTCAGAGCGCGTGAATGCAGAGTGCAGTGTTTAAGCTGAGAAGTGCATTAGGGCCATCTTCATGTAGCCCCAAATGCCTTCAGCTAAAAGATTCATCTTCAACAGAAAAGTGCTGCATTGGGTTCACTGGGAAATAACCACACAACGTTCCTGGCTCATTCAGCTATTGGAGAGCCGACCCCCAGAAAACAGGTGGGAAAGCTTTGCTTTATGGCTTTATTGGTGGGATGAGCTTTAGTTTATGCAGTCAATTTGTTGTCTATCAGTTTTGCCAGGGGAGAAGAGTAATAGTGTCATCATGGAGAATAATCAGTGGAGCGGAGCACATTAGAGAGGAAGTGTTATTGAGCAATGTGTTACCCTTTCTTGTTACTTCCTGGGAGAGCATTTACTGTGTTTGAGTAACCAATGATTGAGACAAGATGCGGTCGCAGGGTGTGTAATTGATGAGCGCCGTTGCATGCAAAACAAGGTGAATCTGCTGTTAAAGAGCAGTTTGTTTTGTTGTTTTTTTTTAAAAGTTGTAAGTTTGAAAGTACACACTCCTGCTCCATGGTTTGCCTCGACTGTTGAGATACCTGAGCTGCAAAAACAGATTTTTAAATCAAATAGCAGAGCTATGTTGCTATCAGTGCTGCTGAGCAGTACCGTAACACAAATCCATTCATGCAGGGCCTCCCTGCAGCTCGCTGCCAGAAGCCCTGCTCTCAGAAACACACACATACACACACACAGACAGTATAGAACAGCCAAGAAACCATTGATTCAAATGGTTAATATCATTTATACTGAGTTTAATGTTTTTGTATTCTTACATCACTGAATGGCAGCATCCTGTGGGAGCTTGGCCAGGCTTTTTACTGCATATTCTGACACAATGGTGATTACTCATTTCTTTGCAGTCAGTATGAGGACAATGTTCTCTAATTTGCATGTATTATCAAGCCATCCTCGTCAAAATGTACCTACTGCAGTTTAGCACATATTCTTCTTTTAAGCAGAGATTCAAATCCTTTAGTTAGGGGGCCAATCCTCATTTTAGCTCAGACATACTTCCTATTTAAATCCCCCATCAATCAATTGAACTGTGTTTTGTTTTAATAAGATACAACTTTTAACATTTCTTTGTGCATTTTATTTGTTAACCTGCAGCTGTTTACAAATCCCCAGCCTTATTCCTCCAAAGCTCTTCAAATAAACCTCATTGATTCACTGATGTAGCTACGTACGTGTCCTGGGTCTCTGATTCATTCAAATTCTCAAGGTAGAAGTAAACTCTCAACTATTTCCCTGATACTCGGTGGCGTGAGATTCATTTCCAAAGGGGAGTGTGTCTGTGTGAGAAACGGAACAATTAATAGCAGAACACTTCTTACCAATTTCTGCTCAAAGCCCATTCACTGTCACTCAATCTCTAGCGCTTAACCACACACTTGCTACCCACTCTACTTTTATACCAACACAAACATGTGTAAAGACGTGGTTAGCACTTGAACTCGGCCCTGGGTTTCTCACATGGCAACAGGCCTACAGCGAGCATCCAAGCTTGCACAGGGAATTGTATGTTGTCACTTTTTTTAAGATGTCACCAGTTTCTGACTATTGCTAGATTAAAGTACATTTTTGTGTAGCACTCACACTAAGAAAGTTAGTTTGAGATTATAAACTGCAGCATAATCTTTATGAAGATTGAGCTCTCTTCAATCACCAGTTTTCAGAGGTTCACAGAGCTCCGTTTGATCATCAAAGAAATGCCAAAGTGATCTGACCAGGCAGGTGCACAGACATGGAGGATAAAAGATAACCTTGGAGGAACTGTGAGCTATTCTGCAGCTAAAACCTGATAAAGAGGAGATAACAATGAGCACTGAGACAGAAGACTCTTTCAGAGAGATATTAAATACACTAATTAAGAGCAGTTCTTTATTTTCCTCTAAATCCTCATTGTTAGTTATAAATACTTCACTGGCCACACTAAGATGAAGCAAAACTCCAATCCGTCTCCAATCTGTTAGAAAATACACAAAATTGCAAATCTCCAACCTTTAAGACTATTCTGGCTAAACGGGGCTAACTCACTCAAATATTAACAGAACAAGCTGGACAGAATTGATGTTGACAGTTGGGATGTTGAACATGTATGAAAGTGAGAGTTTTACATTGTGGTTAAAATGCATATCCTGGTTCATATTCGTGTTTTGCTATTCACATTTTACACAAGATGAATACTACTACTTTTAACAATGACTGAAAGGTCTGAAGGACGTGTATTTGGACAGATCAGAACATTGGACGTTTCTGCTTTGTGTGTGTGGAAATGAAAAGGGACCACAGGGTCGGAGTTTCCGTAAACCTTTTCTCTCCTTGCCCTTATGAATAAATGCAAGACGCCGGTCTGTCACTACCGCCGTGCAGGACAGGGCAGCAGTGGATAAAGATGGGCAACTTTTTTTCAATTACAAAACAACAACATTTTGTTTCTTCAGTGCTTAAGAAGTGAGACTCTTTTGCTTGCACCATTGTTTGTTTCTTTTACGCTACTTGTCTGAAGCTGTGGCTCCACAGGTAGCCAACAACATTTAAACAAAACTGGATATGGTGTGTGTGTATACATTAAAAAGTATCCCTGTTTCTTAAAGTGTACTCCAGCTATCACATTCTGGTTTTCATAAATGAGAAAAGGGTTTATCCGGGTTGCTGAAATGAGGGTAAAATGTATACATGCTCTAATGAGTACACTGGATTCTTAAAAAAGAAAAGTGGATACTTATGTCAATGTAAACACACATTTGTATATGTATACATACTTTTTAACTAACCTGTACTGGATTTATATACAGTATATACCAATATTTATAGGGACATCAATCAAGTTTGTAAAGGTCAACGTATTTAATTTCTCTTCACACACATATAGTTGCCATTTTCTAATATATATATATATATATATATATATATATATGCAAAGGAAACTTTAAGAAGAACATACATGAAAAAAAGGAATAATCTGTCGTGTGCGTTCAGTTTGTCAGCAGATGTGTGCTTTCTCACGTGTAAGATGTGTGATCATGACACGACTCACGATTTGTTTGTGTGAAGGTTCACATTTAATGATTCTGTTGTTGTTCAGTTTTTAATGGAATAACACATTTCAAATGGGTGCCAAAGTGAAAAGCAATTCAGCATTAAGATGAAACCTTGAGCTGTACATGCTAATGGCTTTTAGGTCAGTGGAGCCATACAGTGAGCAGAAGGTCAAGTGCCTGAATCCCAGAGGAGACATTAAACCACTGCAAGCAGAAAACCTATTTGCACAGCACGAAACTGTAGCAGCTTTAGATAAACTGAGGTGTACAGAGTGCAGAAAAAAGAGCGGAGTTAGCAGGTAACAAACTGCTCCACTAAACCTAAAAAGATGGCGGTTATACAAGGGGAAAATGATCTACCTTCAAGCTCAGAGTAAGAGGTCATTTATATTGGTTTTCATTAGTATTTTTCAGAATAACTTTTTCACTACACGCTGTTAATTTTAACACAAATCATTCCAGGGGACAGTTTCAGCTTCTCCCCATTGTCCCTTTTACAGCGAGTAATGCAAAATGACAAAATGGTCCTGGGTAAAAGATTTAAATGGTCTTATTCATCACCCATTCAATGAGAATTAAAGAGGTGAATTAGACTCACAAGTGTCTCCAAGAACAAGAATGCATTTATGCTTATTAAAACTAGTCAGAACATGATTTCCTGAGAATAAATTATCTAACATGGAACTCCGATTGGAAGTGCCCAAATATACAATAGGAGGCCAGTCAACTGTCAAAAGGCACACACTTTAAATTGTAATAAGTTGACTTTACTTAAAAAAGGTTAGGAAACCGATTGCCTCAAAATTTCCAAGTAAAGTTAATCATTCATTTTAACTTGTATCATTACAGTAAACTTGAGTAGACCCAACTCAAAATCATTCATTGCAATGACTATACAAAGTTGGTTAAGACAACTTAAAGATCTGAGTTATGTTAAATTAGCACAACTCATAATAAAAAGTTAACCTTACATGTCAAAGCAGTTCACTTTACTAGGATAATATCAGGAAACAGATTGCCTCAACATTTTCAAGTAAGAAGAACTTAAAATGTTAAGCTGTTGTAACAAACAAGACATTTAAATGGTAATAATAATCACATTTCATTTGTTTTGTTAACAAACATCTTTTGAGAGGCTGACTTCTGTGCTTCCATCAGAAAAATGTACACATTGTAAACATTTATACCAAAAACGATCTGAGTCCCTCTGTGTGTACTGCAACGCGGCCTTTGAAAAATAGTAATAATTAACAAAAGGTCCCAGTGAGAGGTGCTCTGACTCACTGCATCAGGGCATTTTTGTGTGATTGTAGTTTTAGTTTAAGGGACTTATGGCCAAGTGAGAGCAGCACTCTTTGAATAAATTCAAAAGTGTTCTTTAGTTGTAGAGGGTATTGCAAATGTAGGGCGTAGATGACTCCAAAAAGTAGGCACATGGCATCTGGGAGAGTATTGATATCGTCCATCACCTTTTTCCCTTCCAATATGATGGCGATGCTGTTCGCTTGCCATTAACATTTGTACCCTGAAATATATCGAAACACACATTACTCATAAGTGGTCAAGAATAATTTGTTAACAAAAAATGTATGTTGTTCGTGTATGAAAAAACGTACCGCTGGTGCCCCCTGTTGCAGATACCCCTCAAGTTTGCGACCAACACTTCCCCCCTTGGATTTAAAGATGTCAAAGAAGCAGGGAGTGTATTTATCAAGTTCTTTGAAGAATTCTATCTTCAGATTTTTGCTCGACAGGCGACAGAATTCTGCCACAATCTATGGGAAAAGTTAGACACATTTAAGATTTAAAATCTAATTTTAAAGCCATCTTGGTCCTACATTAAAGAATAAAAAAACACTAGCTCAAATTGTGCCAGTTAAAAGTAAAGTATGGAGACATTATTGTGTTGCTGGAGTGACCCGCTGGAGTGACCCGCTTCACATGCACGTTTCGCCCTGTCCGCTGACTGGGGATCCCAGAATGACACAGAGCATTGAAAGAGGAGGCTTAGTATTAAATAGTGTCCATCTTTACTTTCAGCTTAACATGTTATGTTACTGCTACTACGCTTGGCGCTATAGCATGCATTTCAGCGGTGCGGCAGTGAAGGGAGTCCCCTGACGACTTCAGAGCCCTTGCCGATAAAAGTAATGATGGATTATCAGTAATCATTTCAAAGTTACACAGAGACATTGGATTAACCTTCAGCAGCATTTTTATCCTCATGAAAACAACTTTTGATCACAAAACAGCAAAGGCAAGACATATTTTTAAATATGGCTCTGTAAAGATAAGTTGTTTTCTTGCTCTTTCCTGGCTGCTAGTTCAGTGAGTTTTCGTCGTACAGTGATGAGACCTATACCAATGGAATCTGTGGAATCTCAGCTTTCTTATGATATGTTTGTGCAGATAGCATGACGTAGAAAAGATCGCTGTCGCCAATGATGTGCTAATGTTGTGTAACTTGCTGCTGTTAAATACCAACCACCTATGTGCAATATGTGCTAGATGTGCAATATATATATAGATGCCGTTAATAACTGTGTAATATATACCTGGCTGCTAAATCCTAAGAACTGTTACAGGATGTGTATTTTTTTTAATTATGTAACTTTTTATTTTTTATTATATTTTTTTAATGATATCATAAGTTAGTTAAAGGTGGGGTAGGTAAGTTTGAGAAACCGGCTCGAGATCGCTAGAATTTGAAAATACACAACCGGAGAAAATCTGCCACTTCCTTATAGAGCCCCTCCTCCAACACACACGAACGCGCACATGACCAATGAGGGCACGAGATAAGTTTGTGCACAGATGGAAGGCTGACAGGCAGGTAGGCCATCCAGTTATTTTAGCCGGGCCGGCTAAAATGATTGGTCGTGCTTTTTACAGTATTACGGCTTCCACAGATGACATTTTTGTTATGGATTTTTTGTCAAAGCACTTAAGATATTCATTGCTATCGGGATGTTAAGAGCATTCCATGGAATATAACAAAAAGTGTATCTCGAGCCGGTTTCTCAAACGTACCTACCCCACCTTTAACATATGTAACATTAAGCTGTCTGTGGCTCTTTTTCCTGCTGTAACTACGCAAATTTCCCCTCCGTGGGACTAATAAAGGGATTCTGATTCTGATGCAGCAGTAGCTCGTTTTCGTTTTAGACGCTTTAGACACTTGGTGTGGTAATTGTGTTTCGTTTAGGTACAAATGGTTAATATCATCTGTTAGCTGAGTTGCTTCCTGTTAAGTGGGTATGCATCATTAATATGTTGTTAAATGTGAAAAAATGAGAAACTGCGCCGCATTTGCGCTTCAGATGAGAGGCCCCCTCCGCGAGGTGAGGTGATAGGCTAACTTATTTATTTATTTATTTATTTATTTATTTATGCGATCTACCCACACTACCTTTGCGGTCGATCGCGATCGACGTATTGGGCACCCCTGCAGTTTAGATTAACCACGATTTTGACTTAAACGCGGTAAAAGTCGGTGTTCGTCTGACTAAAGAGGATGACCCATTACAAAAAATAACGATAGCTAAGCCTGAATGATTTCGGCTAACTTCCCAACTCTGTAGCAAAATATTGTTTGTTAAAACTTAACTTCTCATGGCCCTGCTTCGTTCCATGACCCATGACGTCTGACGTCTCTGTGGCAAACTGTGCATGTGTAGTCGCGGAAGCCTTCCGAGTTCTGTCGAGTTTCTCCGAGTGGTGTCCACGGGTGTACAAAGAGAGCTGCTCACTCAGCTTGAAGTAATCGTTACTTTAAAAGTATCATGAGTTAAATAACTTCCCTCACAAGAAAGTAGTTTGAACTTTGTTGTATTGAGTTAAGTTAACAAATAATGTAGATTTCAGTTGATGTCACTATTTTTTTTAAGTAAGGGGCACAATTACAATTTACATTGAATACCAAGTCAAATTGCCTTTAGTTCATTAACAGCACTAATGAATTATTAGAATCTCCATCAGTGCCAGAATTAGTTTGTTTTAAGATTTTGCGAAGAAGCAAAAGAAAAAGGATAATAAAAGTGAAAGGGATTGCATAAGAGTATAGCCAAAGGACCCCCGGTGCCCCATATTTTTCTGTAGCCATCATCAATCAAACACAGAAAATGAAGTAAATGTGTGTTTAGTGCTCTGGTTCTCCCACAGTGTGTTTTATTAAATAAACAAGGGACAGTGAATTACATTACTTACATTGCAGCCCACAAGATATATACTTTTGGATGCAAAGAGACAATGAACAGTAACTTACCTGTAAGAGCTTGAGTAACGATACGTTTGGAATCTATTGCACCCATGGCACCATATCCCTAAGCTGTATGTCATGAATCATTGCTTGATTTGCAAAAATGTCAAACAAAAGCCATGAACTGAAACACTGAGGCAGTGTCTGGATTACTTGGTCACAATAGTTGTCTTATTAAACGTTATTTAAAATTTGAACATCAAACGTCCCTTTTTCTATTGGCAGTCTAAGCTGTCCTTGAGCTTCAGGATGGCAGAACCTATCTGGATACACATTTAAATTCATGAAGCAAAAGAGTACGTTTGGCTGTGAAATTGATCTGAACCTCACACGGAATGTTTCATATTGCAAAGCAACACCGTAATGTTTACCAATATATCCTTAGCTTGTCTGTTTGAATAGTGCATGAAATGACATTTAGAAAATGCCCTTTATTCTGCTCGACTCATTATAGGTAAGGCAAGCGGTGAGAAATGGCTTTGAATTATGTAAAGTAGAGCTGTATGACAGAAGTTGAGCTGAAAAGTCCAACCTTTGGCATTACCGCTCAGCTAACTTGTGTGAAGGCGTGGATGGAAATACATTTACAGTTTACTTGTGAACGGGTTAGGTGAGTGGCACATTTAATATATATATATATATATATATATAAAAAGAATGAAAAATGAAACACTAACACCTACTCCTGCCAAGAAATTAATTGGGTAAACGTAGCGCAATGTGACAAAGCAGTGCTAGCATCGTGCTTTTATCTGTGTTTATTAGAGAGCTTAGTTGAATAATCAATTTTGATTGGTCAATCTGGACATTCAACAGTCTGTTATTTCTTTATAGTGGACCGTTGCTAAGGATGCACATATCATCGGACCTTACGTATGCCCACTGTTGAGTGATGACAGATTACTTTTCTGTCTCAGCTCAACCTTTATCATTGCCTACTCTTCACATGAAAAGCGCCTTTTACCTGTTAAAAACTTCTGATCTGAGTTTGGCCTCCACCTGTTTCCTCAGCTATCTTTGTGCAGCGAACACCGTTACCTGTGCCCGAGATGGCAAAGCAGTGAGCACTAACAATCCCTGCTCATGGAGTTTTTTCCCAGATATCATTGCCAAAACTGCAAATACAGCCCAAGGCAGTTAGGCCTAATTAAAGCCAATAACCCATACGGTTTGATCAAAAACTTCAATTCCAACTGTGATAGTGCAGCCGCCCTGCTTCTTTTTCGGTTAGGTTAATTTGCACTGATGGACTAGACAGCCTGCTTCTCCTCTTTTCTTTTCAGCCTCCAACTGAACCACATTAACATCTACTATATATACCTTTAATGTGTAAATGAGTCCTACTGAAGAACGTGTGCCTGTCAGTTACAATTAGATGTTTACAGGGTTGCATTTTCAACTGGGTTGTCATTTGTTTATTCTAAATTGTCTGGGTGTTTCTTTGACTTCCAGCTAACTTGTCAAAGAAAAAATCCGGTGTTATTAATAACATTAACGATGGCTCTGTTCTATTCTCTGTCCCAGTAAACCATGGCAGTGTGACGGTGAGCCAGCATACACAACACCAGACGCCATAAACTGTAACAGCAAAATGAAATTCAGCCATCATTAATTTTATTATTCACACCTGTGACCGTCCTCTGTGAGAAACTCCTATTGGACCATCATTCTGAAATATTCTAGTCTGTATTATTATTTGACAGCATGTCATCTGGTGAAAGTGTGGAGATATAGTTTGCCTACAGGAGACGATGTTTTGGGTTTTACTCCTCTCTGCTCATTTGCTGCTGCTAGGGAGAGCAGATGATTTGAGGTTTGCAGCCAATCGGTTGCACCGTTTGAGACATGGAGAAACGGTCATCATCGCAGACACCCTGTTGTCAGAGAAGCGAAAATTGTTCATTGTTGTGATTCACTCTCAATACTCACGTGTCACTTTAAATAGGCCACAAACACCATGTGATTGCGTGTCAAACCACAAGAACACAAACAACTTGATGTGTTTGCACACCAGATTGAGTGAGACCTGATGCATCTTTAGACTTGACTGCACACACAAACACAGATTCACCTCACTGAACTTCTGGAATGATAGAAGAAAAATATATGTGAGTTTTCTCTTTGACCAATGATGTGATGAGTAACAAAGGTCTTCTTCATAGTGTTGATGAAGATACATGCACCATACATAATCACAAATGTGTGGTTTCAGAATCAGATGAATAACATAAACAAATAATATAAATAATATTCCTTATTCCATTGCTTGTTGTTTAAATCCACCCAAGGTTCAGACCAGTCTGACAGTAATTTATATTACCCTGACAACTCCTAATGATCCTGTTGACAGTGTTGCATGTTAGCTGTATGTTAGCTAATGTTAGCTTCTCAGACTGACAGGACGAGCTGCTTCACATCCCCCAAATATTACAGGTTCCAATTAATAACTTTTGAAGTGATTATCCCCAAAGAATGATGTGCTTAAAGGAGAGGTGTCATGGCCATTTCCACTGATCATAATTCCATTGTTGAGGTATACTAAAATAGATTTATACTGTGCATTTTTCCAAACTCACATTGGTTTCTCATACAGCATCTCTGTAAACTACTTGTATTCACTGAATTTCACTCTCTGCCTTTAACGGCTCGTTGTAGCTCCAATAGCTCCAGCCCCCACCCTCCCTGTGAGCACAGTGTGCTCTGATTGGTCGGGACGTTGTGAATCGCGCTGAGCTCCGTGGAGGTGTTGTTTCCTTGTTTAGGATACATAGCGAAACACAGCCAAACTCATCCTGAGCACACACAAACTCACATCCGAAGTAAAAACAATAAGTGTGGCTTGATATTGAGTAAGAAAAAGGTTGATAAACGCTGTGAGAATGGGTCTGCAGAGAGAATTTCGCCGCAATCCCAACTGTCTGTTATCAGCCTGCTGCCATGGAGGAGAAATTAGCAGAGCTGCCTGCTCCCTGCACACAGATGTGTGTGTGAGGAAGTCCGTGGATTGGTCAATTTGGACCAATCAGCAGGGGCTTAACGTAACGGCTCGGCGAACGTAACGTAACGGCTCCACGGAGTGGTCAATTTCGTTCCGGGTACGGCTTGACATCATGCCGTCCCGGGAAAAATCAAATGGACAATGACGTATCTCCAACGAGGCGTTTTGGGGAGGTATTTTCTGTGTTAGAGTTTTACTCGCTACAGGGTGTACTTTGAGGGTTTTGACTCTGCACACCGTTTACATGCATAAAAACCTTCATAACACACAAGGGGACGGGTAATAACCGGAAAAGCATGACACCTCTCCTTTAAGTGTAATTGGGAGATTTCATCAACTCTGTTCACCAGCTGTCTGTCATTTACATGTTTAACCAGCCACGCCTACTAATGAGCTACCTGTCTGAAACTGAAGTGAAACAACACTGTCTTCTCAGAGGAAAACTTACCACTCTGTTGGGCTCTTTCAGTTGTTTGGTGTTTCTTACTCAATAAAAGTGCCTTTTAAGATGGCTGTAAACACTGCAGACACTGGCATTCAATCATTATCATATTAACAGGAGGCTGTGGTAGTGTGATGGACTTCGAATCAAGGGATAGCAAGTTCGAGTCCCACTGCAGTCAGCATGTCGTTGTGTCCCTGGGCAAGACACTTCACCCCAAATTGCTCCTGTGGGGATTGTCCACAGTACTGAATGTATGTAAGTCGCTTTGGATAAAAGCGTCTAACAAATTACATGTAATGTAACGTAACAGGACAGCCCAAGTTTCTTCCTTGTTTTTTGCTAAATAAACTATAATTAGATTCAGCCTTTGAGAAATCCACAGATAAACTTTCACCTTTAATATCAAGCTTAGGTACAAAATACCCTTTTTTCGTTATAAATGTCAAAAACATTTAACTCCCCATACAAAGGCAAAACATGTAAGTAACTTCTATATTTTATTTGGTATCTGGGTCTTGTCCAGTACATGGCCATGTTGTTTCCTCTATATTTAAGTCAACTTTTAGAGTCAGTCTCCAGCTTAAAAACAGTGGATGTGTTAAGTGCAGGGAGTAAAACATATGTGTGTGGTAAACCCAGAGTGAAAGCTAGTGTCAGACAGAGGATCAGCATGTGTCTATATTAAGGCACATTTATCTAACATGTGACATTCTTTAACATGGTTTGGATGTTTTTTGTTTGCGCTGTGCCGCCCACAACGCATGACTGAACACAAGTACAGTATGATTTCTCTTCCTCTTGATCTCTCTCTCGTTCCCCGTCTCCCCATCCTTCCCCACTGTTTGAAGCTCTTTACCTCATATAAACCCAGCCGGTGGTAGGGACGCAGAGCGGCAGTCTGCGGTAGGACTGGCTGTGTACCCTGGTTTGAAGTGGAGATGAGCAGCCGATCGCTGCGTGGAGCCTGCTTATATCTTTTAAACCCTATAACAGCGCCAGGAAGAATGTAGAGCTGCTGAGACGTGACGGCAAACTCTCCACTGACATGTTTGCCTTTTTCTTCACCGCAAACACAAGTTTCACACTGATACAATGACGTAGTCCTTGTAGTCCTAAATGTGTGATTTTACGTTGAGGCTACTCTTTTGAGCTTCTAATGGGGGGATTATAAAGGATGGGCTTTTAATAAGACAACACAGCCAGGAGTGAACAAAAGAGCTCTCTCTTACTGTTGCTAAACAAAGTGTGAATGAAAGATGATCTGCCCTCAGCTTCAAAATGTGTCTCATACCAACTGTGCAAATATCAGTGTGTTTGCAAATTATCCTCTGAACAAACATTAACCTTTTCAACAACAACAAAATTAAAGATCAAAAGTCTTGGATGACCTTTTTCATGGCAGCCACTGACGCAAGCCTCTTTTCTTTTATAAATCTGCCAGTGTACATCAAATCAATATCACTTTCATATTGTGCTTTAACTGTATTTACAGTCATAACGTTAAAATAGTGAATAGGATGCAAATATTCTTAAAGTAAAGCTGTAGTAAATAAGTATAATAAACCAAAATAAAAAGTGCATTTTGAAGTTGCTTTAATACTTAGCATTTTGTTATATTTTAGGAAATGCCCCATATGGTACTGTAGGTACTGTGTGTTTTATATCTAAACTGTATTATTACTGTATGCATAAAAGTTGCAAACTTGTTTCCAAAAAAAAAGATTCATTCCCTACAGGGTCGTCCCTACAGGTTTTTTCATAAAATGCTGTTATGTCTTTTGTCAGCAAGCTTTATTTTTTGTTAATGATAACTAGCTGAGGAATTTTAAGTTAAATGGAATTGGTTGCAAAACCTAATACCACATCTCCGGTGTGGGAATATATTGGATCTAAGTCAAATCAACGAGGCGAACCTACAGACTTGAATGAGCCGGGCAGTGTGTTGCATTTGTTTTAAAAAGGTAGCAACAAAAGCTAGCAATACGACCAACCTTAAACTGCACCTGAAACACAACCACCCCATTCTGATGCGCCGCCGCTATTTGTATATAGGGAAAACTCTGCTGTTGAGGCATCTGGGTCTTTGTATGGACAGTGGACTGTACATTTGAGTGTTGTTTTAAGGAGGTTATATATATATATAATTATCTGGTGGTCTTACAACGGTGCGACAATATTATCGTTTATTGCAATAATTTCCGGGAAGATTTATCGTCCAACAAAATTAATTATCTTGACAGGCCTAATGGCAGACCTCTTTACAGCTTTATTCCACTTATCCATAACGGTTATAAAGTGCTTTGAAATGAAACCCCACCTGTTTAACAGTTGATTTACACTGCCATGTTCCTTTCATGAAATAGCATTGTATTTTTTACAGCATATCAGACAATTGCTATTTCTGTGATAAGTTATCTTAAACATGCTGTAAACAAAGCCAAAATATAAACCTTTACGAGCCTGGAATCACAGACAAATGGTTTGCGGCGGGCTGTATCAGGTCATGCTAAATTGGGACTTTTTCATATTTAGACACTGAAAAAACTGAATATAAAGCCACTTGTGTGCCTTTTCTTTTTTTGATATTGCCAGGGTAAATTCAAGGCTACCATTGGACCTAAGGCGATGTGTGCGCAGCTGAGCCAATGTAATATTTTGCCTTTCTTTTGAGTGAACTCGTTTTATACAGGCAGGGAGGGAGAGTGCGTGTTTGTGTGTGTGCTTGTGTGTGTGCTCTGACCATTCCCAAATCTCCTCTGTAGTGGAGTACAAAGAGCAGACCCTCTGGTGAGGCTGGTGCTCTGCAATACCTGCGAGCCACACAACCATGTTAAACCTGCTGAACTCTCACTTTAGTTAACCACTCATCAAAATGATTTTCCCTGTTGCAATGATTCTTGAGCAATTTGCAGAAAAAGGTTAAAGAAGTAAAATGTTAGGGCTATTTTTTTGACTTTTTTGGAAATGCTTCACGCATTAACCTTAAAAGTTCAACAATTTTACAACACCTTTTTTAAAGTGTGATACACTGTACTCATCCCTACTGGTCTGGTCCAATCAGTTTAGACCTCGCAGCACTCGGAAGAGATACATTCAATGTGTTAGGGCAAGAATGACAATTAGGTTTCAGCCTGCAAACTATTGAGAAGTCATGGCTTTAGAGTCTACACTTTGTTGACGTTACGATGGGTTTGCTGACTGCATTACTGGTATGCTTTAAAACACTGCTAAACCAAAGTCAAGTTAGTCAGAAAAAGTCAGAAAACCAACACACAAAGGGCATTGACCCTTCTCTTGCTATGTTGGTTGAAATATTTTATATTTAATCAAAAAACATACACAAAGGTCTTTAAACTGGTTTGCTACATACACAATGTAAGTATGTGATGCAAAGAATGAGGGCAACACAACACCATTAGTCTTTTGCTTTATTTGTGTTATGTATTTTAGACTTTTTATTTTAGAGCTTTGGAAATAGCGTAACACTTTATCTCTATCCTTCCACAGCCCTAAGCACACCAACAACGGTAGCAAGGAGGGAGCAAGGTTTGAGCAATCGCAGTTTGTGGGAGGTTTGGCGAGCTGTCAATATCACGAGTCAGCACAGTAAAAAAGCTTGGTCATGCCATCATTTCTTCAAAAGCATTTCGAATTTTGAAATTCAGCAGGCACAATCGATACATATGCCTCCAATGGCACGGCAATCAGATGTTCTGCCCTGCCACTTTGTTACAGGCTTTGGCGCCCAATGCAGGACTTCAGTAGTCAGGCACCGAGAACACAAAGCATGTGAAAGCCAAAACCTTGCTTCGCCTGCTGCCACAGCGACCCCGTCCCTGATAAGTGGCTGATGATGGATGGATGGATGGATGGGAACATTGTGATGGTGATTATTTTAGCACAAAGATAGACATGTTCTTTAGAGATGATATGGTAGAGAACAATATACATGCCGAAAGACAAGCAAGTCACTTGACACACCAACAGCTGATTTGTAGGTCACAAAGTCATTACACATTTCTTTACCATGGAGTCATTGGGATAGAAGTTCCCTAACCATACATATAGAGGTGAAGAATGTTATGTAATTCATGGAAAATCTAGCTTGAAAATCCAACTAATTACGGTAGGTGTAGTGCATTCATGCCGTTCATTAAGACATCCGGTGCCATGGCCTCCAGAAAGATTGACATCAGACAGCTGCCTGGATCGTACAACACACACCAACTGTGCAGAGAGGAATGTCACTTCAACAGCATGCAGATACCCTCCAGCCATGACCCTATTTGGATTGTAGTAGGTGCAATGCAGCATGGCAGAAGCTGCTCCACAGGATTGGCTTGACTGCCTTTAGCCATCCAGAAAAAAAGAATTAGCTCTTTGGAAAGTCTCCAAGCAAAAAAATGAAAGTGATAAGAAGCGCAATAAAGGGAAAATAGCCTTTTGGTGCAGCCTGTGCTCCGAGAGCTTCAAAGAGCAGCATGTCAACAGACCAGATGCAGCAGCAGACATGACTTGCATTAGTTACTGATGCAGAAATGTAGACTTCTATCACTCATTATGAGCACAGTGAACACAGGCTGTGGCCTTGCTGCTTCAGACAACATGCCTGGACTCATAAAGTTACAAGTTAACAGTGTTATTCCAGAGGCTCAAGTTTCTAATACTACATCAGTCTGTTTTGATATTTTATAAAAGTAGTTAAGTTGCTATGTGGTGAGAAGAGTATTGTCATCAGAAGTATCCGAGACTATAATTATGGGATGTCACAACTCTTCAAAACACTTCAATTTCAATTAGGATTTTATGGCCATGATCCGATTTTATGGTCAATTAGATTTTATTGTTTTGTTTTTGAGCACTGAAACTAAAGGGGATCAGGATCAGTGTTTTTTTGTGCAGATTAGGAATGTCAAACTACTACCTTTTTAGTGTTGTACAATTCCCCAATAATTAACACAATATTATCCTTTAAAATTGTAAATGGACTATTCAGGGCATAAAACCAATCTTTATGCATTGAAAAAATAAATCCAATCCTTACCTTAAAATCAAAAGACAAATTGAACTGGGGATTTGGAATATCGTGACAGCTCCTAATGAGCATGCAGCTCTTTCCTGGAAGAGAAAACCCTGCAGCCAACAGGAAGTGATGCTCTATCTTAATGCATACATAGTGTGTCGTTCCGAATAACTTAGAGGATGTCAGTAGTTTGCACGAGCAGTATCACCTACCCTGTTTAAACAGAGAGACAGAAGAGAGTTACGAGACGTTCCCCTCGAGACAAAAGGGTTTAAAAGTTTCGGCTTCGGTGATACTATTGAAAGAGCCTCTGGCAGATTTTCCTGTCACGATGTGCGTTTATTGCTCTTGATTCACACCACAGACCATGGTTACACACAAAGTATATTATCACATCAAAATAATGGTACTCAACGGAAGTTAGGTTCAACATAAACAAATGTTGAAGATCCATTGAGAAGGTACCTTCTTTTGATATAACTGACATAACAACCACATCAATTAGAAAAATAGATGAACAGTTTAAATGTAAGCTTGGCAATAACATTCTCTTTTATTCATAATGGTTACATTATTTGTGAAACTGTTACTTGTCACTTCCAAGGCTAAAGAGTCTTACCCACTGAATTGTCTGCTTTATATCCATCTATTCATGTGTCTTCATATCTTCCAATGACCTTAGTTTGCTTTGCCAATTGTGTTTAATTCTATCTCTCCTTTCAACATTTGTTGAACCATTTCAACCAGCTGATGTTACATTTCTGTGTGAGCCAGAGATACTGTAAGACAAACTACAGTCATTCAGTCTATTTTACCTGTAAAATCCAATCCATTTTATTTCTATAGCACATTTAAAAACAACAGAGTTGAACAAAGTGCTGTAAATCAACAACTGTATAAAAACATAGCATAAATACATAAAAAACAGACAGGACATGAAACAAATGTAAAACACGAGAGAATGAAACCAGATCAGAAGCCACAGACTGAAAAACTCTCCTACAGGATGTAAAAACAATACAAAACACTAGTAAGATAAAAACCCAAATGTAAAAGCACAAGTGTCATACCTGGCCTGTAAATGCCACGGAAAAGACACTGCATTAATGCAACAGATACACAAGTTACTATAAGAAGAAAGACATAATACAGTGAGTTAAGTTCCCTCCCTGGAGTCCAATAAGTGCACAAAGTTCCATGAAATATTTCCACAGTTGACTGAATTACAAATAATGTTTCACTATCACACATAGGGACTAATGTAGAAGATAATAAAGATTAGATTGTTCTTCCTCAAACAAACGGCCTTTCAGAACAATATTACCCTTTTGGATGAGGACGCTCAAATGAGTTCTCAGTTTGCTTTCAGATTGCCAGGTTCAGGTTTCAGGTCCCAGGTCCCATTGCAATATACAATATTAGCATATGAGATATGGAGTCATGTAACCTGACTCATCTGGGCTCCGCTCAGAGAGCCACAGAAACTGACAAATCTTCATTTTAAATGGCTGTCCTTCCTACCACGGCACTTGGAAATATAAGGCTTTACTAATAACATTTGCTGAAAATTCAAACAAAAGTGTAATCATCGTAAACTGTTAGTGTGCCTTTTGCGAAATTAACAATGTGTTTGATTAAGGCAAATGTTGGGTAAAGAATATAAAATATAATTAATAATATAAAACAATAATTTATTGTAAAACTTGTAAAAGTAGAACTTACTTTCAATTGATATATTCCTCACCCTAAAGTTTAATTATTTGGCAGTAAATGCAGTGTTAAACCTGTAAAACTAAACATAACTGGCATAAACAGCAGAGATTGTTTACTGGCTAATTTAGTCCTCTTTGCAGGGAACACATTCAGGAAGGTTACCTTTCATTTCTTTAGACAGGTGCACATTATTTTACAATTGGTCTTTAATGAGCATGCCGTGTTTGTGCAGATATGTCTGAGCTGGGGGCCCATCTTCATTCATTTTAGATGAAATGCCTGGAGAGATACCACATCAATATTCATGCACTGATGATTACAGGAAGCAGGCGAAGATATTGCTGCACTGTTAAGTGCAAAGAGATGTCAAATGTAAACATGTACAATGATGTATGATATGTAAATGACAAAATCTGATTAATGGCTTCAAGTAACCTCACTGACCTCCAGTAAAGGCACGTTTAATAATTACCTGGGTGACATTGGGAAATGCATTTATAATGAGTGAATGGACTGTTTTGTAAAATGCTGGAAGAGTGCTATTTAGAGCCAAACATCCACTCTTCTGGGCAGCATTCAGACAACTCCACTAATATCCAGCTGGTGTTTTGATGAGGAAGAGTTTTCTTCTGTCTATTTCCACACTTTATTCTAGAAGCCCAAATACCACCGAGAGATACACCTGAAGATGCTAACGCAAGCAAATATTTTCACCAAGGATTTCCGCTTTGTGCTTTGAAGCATCACTTCTTAGCAGTTGTGTGTGGATAGCTGATTCTCAAAGTAGCTGAGGTAGGTATTGATTTGCTGAGGATAAGAGTTTATCTGAGTGGGACTTTGGGGAGGGAATAAATACTCCTTGAGAGGCTGGAGTGAATGTCAACAAACTCAACAAAAACACCAGTTTTGCCATGAGGCACAATACCAGTTTATATTTAGAGACTTTTATCTCACAATTTTAATTCAAAGCAATAAGGAGCACCTCCCTCCCCCAAAACTGCTATTTAGGAACGAAAACCATCTCTTAAATTTGTATTTGCACAATGTAGAGGAAGTAAAGTGTCAAACTAGGAAAAGAAACATTTGAGAAATAGACTGTCTGTTGTCTCTGTGATTTGTTGCTACTTACAACTTGATTGGACAGCTAAACAGTTGAGTGATATGATTAGCTACGTGTCGTGTTGCACTGTGCATTATGAGGACATCAGGTTAATGAGAGATCTGCCAACATGTCTTGCCAACTGGGAAAAATCTGATTTCTTATTGTCTGGGTGTAATTCCCACCTGGGTGTTAAACCGTCTGCTAGATACTGAACACACTGATGAATAGCTTTTGTTTGGCAAATTAATACAACAACAATATCTTGGCTGTGTCATTATGGTAAGCCATCGCCACTGACAAAAGAAACTGGGTAAACACACTTAATATTAATCAGTAGCTTTCAACAGAGTAAATGAAGTGGAAAAAGAACAAAAACGTACACTTTGACGTTACTTACATCTATTTGAATTACCTGGAACATATTTATTTCACCTTCTTTTCCACTCTTCACTGATTCTTTTTAATCATCATTTAGGCTTTGTCTTTGAGGTGGTTGCCAACTAAGGACATAGTTAATCAATGGTGGCCAAAGCTGAACGCTCACCATAAATCATGAGGTGTTTTTCTCTCATTTCCATGCACTGTGCCAAAGATTTAGCTTTATTTGGAGAAATTGCTTTTTAATTTCATTTGGTGGCTGTGATATTTTCCACGCCCTGCTTAGCAAAACAGGAGGTCAACAAACATATGAACAAAATTGTGTTTTGTTTACATTTGCTGCTACCATCTGTCGGTACAGAAGAAAACAATCTAAAGAAACATTCTTGAAAACATTAGTGTGACAAACCATTTGAATTTGAATAGAAAATCGAGGAGCAGGTTCTGTTTCTTGTAAATAGCTGTTGTATTGGAAGGTAAAGCTGATTGTGTTTTGGAAACGAGATGAAGAAACCATATGATTACCTGTAGTGGAACTGCAGGTGACTCAGGCAGACTATCAACTCCTGCTGTTAACCATAATTGCAATAGCTGACACTTATTTGGATGAATCCAATATGATGGAATGGCAAAGCCTCATATCTTTTAATTCATATTAGATGTGATGTACCTCCTGGAACAGGTTTTGTAACTCTCAAACCATTTTTAAGAGGCCACAAATCCATCAGACCATCAGAGGGAGCTGTTTTCTTACGGTTCCTGCCAGTGGGTGCTACTTAGATGAGTACCAATCATGGACATAATAATGTTGCAACCTACAGGCAAAGAAAGTAATAGCTGCAGCAAATTCAACACCTACTGTACGCCACCTGCAGGCAATTAATGTTTTAGCTGCTTTTGTTACGGCTTGTAGCTGAAGAACACAATTCTCCTGTAAGAAAATATGGATACGGTATTGCTCTGCCATTTTATTTTATGACATGGATCAGTTTTAAAACCTGTTAATTCTTTATATGTGCCCTGTTGTTCTAGTGCTATGATTGATCATAGTGTGTTTTTTAAACAGTGAATGTTTTCATAAAATTAGCTTTTAAAAGATCAGTATGTCGCCTTCCTTACAGTATTGCATCGTGACCCCTGTATCATGAGATGTATTTAATCCCCAGATTCTTGCCTATACACTGCAATATTTACTACAGAGTTATGGTAGCTCTGGACACTCAAATTGCTTTTTGTCGGATTAATTATTGACTGATCGAGACATGGGCACAAATTAAAAGATGTATTGTAAAACTGCTTAACCTAAGTTCAATGCTCAGCCTCGCAAAACAAGAAATCAAAGTAACAATGAAACATCCTGGCAGTTAGTTCCAGCGTAACATAATAAACAGTAATTAAGTAGGCTTACACAATTAAAAAAATTGCAGTCATCAAAAGTGTCTTTCTTCAACCATTCATACCGTTCCAATACCAAATCACATGTAAAGTCTTACTAAATACTAAAAGAATAATTCCTCTGATAGATATTTTTGTAAACCTAGCGCAGTTTGCAAAATCCTCTCAATACAAAATAAAACACTACTAAAATATTTGTGTGGATAATTTTCTAAAATGTCTTTTATGCACTTAAGACATGTAAGTGTTGATTATCTTGAGAAAAACAGCTAGTATTTGGTGCAGTACGTGTACTGTTTGGACATGTTTTCAGGACATCCTGTAATAGTGGCTATTTTTACATTTTTAACTAATTGAATAGACGCCTGCGACTTGGCCTCGGACAGCTCCTCAGGATGTTCCAGTGAAATCAACAGTCAGTCATTATCAGCATCATTAGGCTTTACTGCTATTCAGTCCATTAAGGTTCTTGTATACAGTACACATGCAGCATTGCGTTTAGATCTACAACTTGAAAAGTAAATCCATTACCTCCTGGTCTGACTTGGACATCTGCAATGTGTCACTTTCCACAAAATCCTGATTATCATTTGGGGTAAATCATGTTACAGTGCTAAATGATTACTGACAAAAGACAGTCGTAGCCATTCATACAGAAAACACTGAGTGAATACTGAAATGCAAAAAGCTTTTACGATAATGCAACAAAGGGCTAACAAAGATGCAGCTGGTTGAACTTAATGTAATAAGTAAAAATCACTGTCAACCCTTTTTACGTAAGGCATCAGCTCCCATTGAGGCACTAAAGTAACTCCTGAATGCCAAACAGCAGGCAGACGCACTTCCTTTGAAACTATTGAAACACTGTGGATAAAAATGTCTGAACTTGTTGTCAAAAGCTGAGTTCACGTATTGATGATAAGTCAATTACACATGGTAATAGTTGCATAGAAAACCTTTCATTTTCTTTCACTATAATCGTTTCCATTACTGCCATGTAGTGCTTGCTGCTTTTTAATTTGTATGTGCAACTATTACCTTCCCTGCTTACTATTGATTTGTCGATAATTGCTAATAACTTTCCTCTTGGGCCATTGTTTTATTTCTTATTATCTTTGGCCCTGGGCTATAGTGATGAATGTTGCCAGCAGATTTTGTTAGCTGTTGCCATTAGACATTTCTTCTGTGAGTTTGCCAAACAACCTAAATGAGGCTTTCTGCTCTCGCCTGTATTGTTAAACTTGCCCTATTAGCTGGGGTCATTACGACTAGCAGCTCTGGTAGCCCTATTTCAGTGAAACTCCTCCGCAGTGAGTGGTCCTGCCTTCCTCTGCAGCTGTATATTGCTGCTCCTTCTGCTTTTCCCGCTGATAGGTGGCACAACTTGGACTGGAACAGATGCAGCCCTGCGAGTCTGAAGCTGCCGGCACTGCTTCTGCAGATATGACTGCTGTGTGAATAATACATTATAACAATAACAACCATATCACTAAAACAACAGGAGAATTAAATACAGCAACTACAGCAATCTCAACTCTGCTGCATGTGTTAAAGGTCCCCTATTATACTATTTTTTTAACAATATATTACAGTTCTCAGATAGATACAAAACATGTCTCTGAAGTGTTTGGCTCCAAATACCCAACAGATCATGCATTGTAGCATCCCATAAACCCCTCGGTTTCAGCCCTGTTTGAAAAGTGCTGATTCTCTGTATGTTACTTTAGATGAAAATAAGGAGCCACTCCCCTCGCCCCTCTGAGAGATATCTGTTTAAAAAAAAACACAATGGTGCTCTAGGAGGAGATTCAGGTGATAAGGGGGGGGGGGGGTTTATGACATCATAAAGTGGCCAAAATCTGATCAGCTCATTTTCAGACAGGTTTTTATATAAATGGATCAGGACAAAAAGTGAGCAATTCTTTTTTCCTGAAACGTTCAGAATCTCTTTACACAGAGGGGACACATGCTTATGTATAAAAGACATGAAAAAGTGGATTTTGCATAATAGGTGACCTTTAACTGAATGGTAAATTCACTTCTTTTAGGTACTTTTCTCAGTTTCATTTATGATAATATCTGAGCACCAGACCAATGTGCATGCTCATAACATTTGGCTTAGCAAGCTGCTCAGAGAAGTCCGCTCCAAGCTGCCTGTTGTGCATAGCTGACACTTGTGCTGTGGTGCGTTCATGTGCTATGTCGTGAATCCACAAATCTACTGATGAACCACAGCCTTTGTAATGGGGGAAGCTGCCATTCTGACCCCAGTGCTGTTTGGCAGCCAAAGCAGGGTTTGAGTATCCAAATCATCACAATAGCATTTGAATGTGCCACACACACAGACACAGAGCAGCCAGATTTCCCCATCCCACACAATGAGAACCCATACTCTCACAGAACTATCTCAAGATTGTGTTACCTCTACAACCTTGGCCACGAAATAGTGAATCAGGTGGATAAAGATTGCAGCCTCCATGATGTTGTTTATTTCTCCCAGAGTGCCATGCACACGCAGCATTTCTAAATTGGCAAGAGTAAATGTTGAGACCTGGATGATTTGTACAAGCCTGGCAAAATCATCTTCCCTGGCAGCAAGGTCAAACAAGAGGAATGTAACTATAGCTCGATCCGTGCCGCAGTATGACTAATTGCCGGGTATTTTTTAATTCAGACTGAGGCTGTTGTCATCCAGACAGCTTAACAGGAGCGAGACAGTCTGGATGTGCAGTACTTTATCAACACAATGGCTTACGGTTGATTATTTCAAATGATACAGACATATAGATAACAATCAGTGACATTCTCTCCAGGACAATGATTCAGTTATTTCAAAAGGGTTATGCAGCTTGTAGTTGAAATGGCCTTTGACCTCCAGTGCTACAATCAGGCAAACACATCCATCTCTGTTCCCATTTCCTCTGTGTAGCGATAAAGAGTGCAGTTGTAGAAAGAAATGGGGGTTAGAGAGCTGGAGCTCAGCCCAGTCCTACCAGTGCATGCTGGTCCATGGGCATGAATGCAGGTCTGAAGGTTAATTGCTTCCAGATGTTCGTCCTCACTAGTTTGTTAATCAGATGAAATGATCAGTCTCCCGCAGTCAGAGGTCCAAACCCAATGTATGCTCATATTTACAAAAAATAAAGTACAGTACATTATGGTGATCCGTGTTTTAGTGCTGTATGTACCTGGATTGAGTCCAATTCACTGATTGGTTCATTGTGACTCCAGGCACTAATGTAATGAATACCAATATCCTCTACTACTTATACATGAATCCTAAAGGGGGGACCTAACACATTATTGTACACTATTTGGTTTTCTTGAAAATTATTTGATTTCCCCCCCTTGTACCGGAGTACTCCATTATTAAATGATCTGAAGATTAATTTATTTAAAATGAATGTAACTCTTTGCATGGCAGTAGATTTAGTGAATAAGAGAAATGGGACTTATAAAGCCATAGACCTAAAACAATAAGGAGCGAAATGAAGCTTCTGAAGAAAACAAGATTTGCTTGATGTCCTGGGCAGTTAAACGGTTTGCACCAGCCAGCTCATTTCCTCTTTGGAGAAAGTAACACCGCTGGCGTAAGTCCTGATGGCAACACTGATTGATGATGCTGTAAATTCCTCCTTATTCTGAAAATAGCTGGAAATAAGGTCTGTGGTTGACACACATTTAAGAGACGGATCACGTTTTGTTCTACGACATTAAGTACATCAGCAGTGACCCCACTGGTGATTTTTGAAGAGTTTACGTGTCTGAAAAACGATGGTTGTTAACAAGTGGCTGAATAGGACTACAGAAGTTGTCGAGGACGTTGTACGTCATTACGCCGAACACGTAAACACTCCCGCTAAGTTTGTTTTTCCCCGTGTTCTGCTTGAAAGCAAGTACCTGCCTCTTGCAAACTGTTAAAACAAACGCTTCAACTTGTACAATTTAGAATCTGTATTTTTGAATATGGATCTTAAGTTGGCGTGACGTTGAAGCAGCGACCCTGCTGTAGTTCGTTTATAGCATAACGTTAGCATTTTGCTTCTGGCGACTAGATTTATGATTAGAAAATTATAAAAGTAGGGTAGACATGTGGATATTATCCGGCTGAACAAAACGTGATCCCTCTCTTAATGTGTGTCAACCACAGACCTTATTTCGAGCTATTTTCCTAAATCCTATGGAGAAATTGCATTGCTTTTTTGTCGAAGGAACTGGAAGGAGTTTACTTTACTTTACACTGTGGCACTCTATAGTGTAGCAAAGAAAAGTAAAGGCTCCATTCTGTCAACGAATGACCTTTCTCATAGTCGAGGACTTTTTATCAACTTTGTGTAAAAACGAATGGACTCTGAATGCAGTTTACAAAAGTGCATGGAATAGCACAGCTTGTGACTATGAAGTATGCTTTCTTGGATTTAACTTGTTGGTCCCTGTACATTGCGTGTATCATAAAATACATTGAAAAGGCGGATTGAATAAGGGCTTATATGTCTTGCGTTTTGCTTTAAATAGCTTACTGTGTTGTAAGACTTATTAAATGGCCGTGTCCTTGGCTACAATTATATTGCAATCAATGAGTTGCACCATTATATCAATAGTAGGATCTAGCAACCCTAATCAGTGTTGTGTAAATAATGAATTATATAATCGCAGTGCCTTGTTGTTTTAAATCTATAATTCTTATATCAATTCTTCCCCAGCTACAGGGTTGTGTGTGCATTTTTGTGTTATATGGTGGTCCTGCTATGGGAACTCCGAGGACAGCTCTGCAGCCACTAAATCCTGGAGGGGACAGGCTTCCCCTTGTTAGGAACATTAATAAACTGATGGGACCAAAAGTTCACTGCCGAGTTTTAAGGCAAGTAAGGACTAATTTCCTACACTTGAAAACTCCATAGATAAACTCCAAGAGCTCACATTATCCTGTTTGATGGAGGGAAGTCGAGGAATTGCATCATTATCCCCAAAACGGATACCTATACTATATGTGTAGGATTATCTGCTCTTCTATGAAGCTTAGTTGTTTCAGGCTATCTGGAGTAGATTCAGAATGTTAAAAAAAAACACATGGCTTTCTTCACAATTTGATTGTATCGCAGGTCATTAAAAAAACTCACACATTTGGATTGAAATAAAAGGGATAAACTTCAAGTATGTTAACGAACCTGCCGACTTGCAATTGTCACCTGACAAAGCTCGCCCATGGCACTTCATCAAGTGAGCAGGGGAAATGACTGCATGCTGTAAACAGCGATTTGGG
Organism: Trematomus bernacchii; assembly: GCF_902827165.1. Lineage (NCBI taxonomy): Eukaryota > Metazoa > Chordata > Actinopteri > Perciformes > Nototheniidae > Trematomus > Trematomus bernacchii. Next base: position 7,265,321 of record NW_022988097.1, on the reverse strand, counting down.
GATTAACTCTCCTCTATGTGGGAAGATAAAAGACAGGCTGGATTAGAAGAGAAACGATTAATGTTGAGTTGTGAATAGACAAAGGCTGATAAATATTTGGTCATAATCCTCCGGTCTATAATCAAGATGACAAACACAGAAGCTGAACTTGGAGGTGGCGGTGGCGGTAGAAGAGGAGTAACATAAGACATAGGAGAACAGTGGCTTTACATGTGTTTGTTCACATGTGATTTATAATGTTATCCATGGTTATTACTTTATTGTCAGACTTCTAAAGTGAGGATATTTTTCTCTTACCAGACCTCTATCAAGAGGCCATATAAGGAATAAGATGTGGTTTCAATGTTTAGGAAGAATGTATTCTGTTAAAGAAATGGTTTCTGTCTTGTTGAGAGTTAGATGAACAGATCAATTCTACTGTCATATCTCTACACTAAGTAAAAAGCTATAGCTATAGGGCTAGCCTGGCTCTGTCCAAATGTTAATACAAACTCCACCTACATTAGCAGCATCCCTAAAGCTCTGAGCTGTTATCCTGTATGTTTAATTTATACAACAACTAAAGTGTAAAAACTGCAAATTGTGATTTTATGTACAAATAATCTCATCTACTTACTACTTTAAAGAACATCATAAATGGAGGTGTACCTGTAAAGAGTGCCATTTTTTGTCAAATTGACAAATCATTCAAACGTATTACAAGTAGTTTATACAATATTAGCTTAAAAAAGTAGAAGATATCAATCGGAAAGTTATTTTATATCTTTCATTCAAAAATAATGAATGGTGTCTGTTTTGCGTGAATCAAACAAAATAGGGCAATCTATAATTCATTTGATTAGTTTCACCTTCTGAGCTTATCACTAACACTCATTACTATTTTACATTGTTTAATAATGAAAACATTACCAAAAGAAAGGAATATCAGATTTGACCCTCTCTTATTTATTTGTTGGGATTTTGATTACACACCTCAGTGGATATGCCATAGGCACAGCACACATAAATGCATGAATGTGGACAACGCAGGAAAATAACAACTACATTTTTACATAAACCATGAGAGGTGGACTATTGTCAGTGGGATGGAGAGTCTAGTCCTCGTGAACGGATTTGAAAAAGCATGCGAGCACATGGGGTCTAAGAAGTAACAGAGCAGTGAAAGCGAAAAAGCAACATAAAGCAGAGGGACATTAAACAGCATGATTTTAACAGACCCATGAAGAGTGGTTATTATGCGCTGAGTCATACATTCACGTGTTGCCTGACTAATGAGAAGGGAGTGCAGAGGAATCTAGTGCAAACTAGCCAGGCTGAGCTGGTATGTTGGTAAATGAATCTGTTAACTCCTGTGATATAGTCATTACAGGGACATTGGTGACATTGTACTAGGTCGCAAATTGAAACAAATGAAACCGCTTTAATGAATAAATGGCCCGGTCTGTAAATGATAGCAGGGGTGATGCAAGAAGTTAATAAAGAAGGTGCTGGGACCCAACCAGGATATTATATCATCCTTAAATATTGCCCCACACTTTGCAGAGGTGAAGTACTGTCCTCCTATCAAGAAAGGGTGGCATTGATGAAGAGATCAGATTGTTCGTATCACCCTGAGCTACTCGGCCAACACAAAGTAAGAGGAGCTCGTCCTCTGAATACCAAACAGAAGGGCAGAATGAGGATAGATAACCAATTAGTGAGATGGAAAGAGAGAATGAAAGTCTCCAAAGACAGTTTACTGGTGGGCCTAGGGTTCCTCCTGTCTCCAATTTGCAAGTAATGCAGAGGAGATAGTCCAAGACATGTTCATAGATGTTGCTGTTATGGACCCCTGCTGGTACACAACAATCCCTTGCTGAGGGAGATTAGCTTTCACCGGAGAATTTAATATCAGACTTACTTCTTGTTTGTTTTTCTGTTTATCCTCCTCCCTCCCTTCCTCTCTGTCTTTGTGATTCACAATTTGACCCACATGACATAATAGCGTCTGCGGGGGAAAAAAATCCTTTTGCAAGCTCTCGAAACAGATGTATATCTGAAAAAATTTAAGAAATATTCACTCAGAGCTGTTCTTATGAGGTTGAATCATGCTGCATTAATATGAAAAATATATATATAATTTTTGTTATGTGCAACTGAATAAATCTTTGTGTGGTGTGTGTTGTGTGTGTGTGTGTGTGTGTGTGTGTGTGTGTGTGTGTGTGTGTGTGTGTGTGTGTGTGTGTGTGTGTGTGTGTGTGTGTGTGTGTGTGTGTGTGTGTGTGTGTGTGTGTGTGTGTGTGTGTGTGTGTGTGTGTGTGTGTGTGTGTGTGTGTGTGTGTGTGTGTGTGTGTGTGTGTGTGTGTGTGTGTGTGTGTGTGTGTGTGTGTGTGTGTGTGTGTGTGTGTGTGTGTGTGTGTGTGTGTGTGTGTGTGTGTGTGTGTGTGTGTGTGTGTGTGTGTGTGTGTGTGTGTGTGTACGGCGTGTGTGTGTGGACGGACATCGTGTGTGTGGACGGACATCGTGTGTGTGGACGGACATCGTGTGTATTGACAGCTGTGTGCTAGAATCCGCCACAGTCCAAAGCGACAAAAAATAAAATGAAGCAAATGACAGAAAATAAAGAAAAGTATTCTTCAGTTGTGCTTTGACTTTTCCGCCTCAAAGCCTGTGACCCCAATCTCAGTCACAAAAAGATGGGGAAAACATCAGTCATGCGGATTCTCAGTTGTAAATCATCATTATTCCTAATTCACATAAAGCGTTCTCTCACCCTGGAACTCACCTTCAGTGGCACTTCCGGACGTATTGATAATGCCAGATTGCCATTTAGACGCACTGATATTAAAATGCAGTCCCTAAACTGCTCTTCACTGACCTTTTTATGTTGTCACAGAGTTTGACATTTTGTTGCGATGAACCGTAAGTGGCTGTTGAATGGCAGCTTTGACACGGCAGTGATGTACTGTAAGGGACATGTACGGACATGATCTCCTTCTGTAAAGGACAGAAGTGCCCTGAAGGAGCCCATGTGGGGAAATGGGAACATGCAGATGAGGGGAAGGGAGGAATCATGGCCATCATTGATATTGGTGGCACCGGGCGTGAGTGATGGTATTTTAGAACCGCTCAGGCGTCAGGCCGTTCACCTCTAATGTCAGAGATGATCACACACTAATTGAAGTAATCTAGTGCTGCTAATCATGGTTGAAGAATCCGCCCTTTTATCACCTTGGACTGGTTGTCATGCGGACTCGGTGACCCAGGAACCTTTAAATCAAGCTGCACAAGAGAAAGAAATGGAAACGGCATGATACAATGGGGCAATCCACCACTCTCAAGGGCATTCTTCTGTCAGTCACTTATAGCCTTTTACACAGAGAATAGTGGGTTTTTCATCTGAAGCATCTAGTAGTAGAGCTGTAATATATATGGTTTATATTTAGAAAACTGAGTTATGATAGAAAAACTAAAAATAGATTGAGTACGTTCAGTAAATTACCAGAAATGTAAAATAATGATCCCAGGAAGGATGGTTAGTTTTGTGATTTATTGATCGTTGATTTATTTATAGCCAAAAAATCAAACTTGTATTTGGTCTTTTTTCTTGAATTTGTTTTGTCCAAAGCCCCAAAAGATTTAGTTGACTGTTTTCATGTGAGGCTACAAATCCTCCCAATTTAGCAGTAGGAAACATCAAGTGTTTATTCATTCAGTCATTTTGTTTTGATATCAATTAGGGCTGCAATTGATTGTTTGATTTTCGGTAAAAAAAGTGTCCAATAAAATGTCCGAGAATGGTAGTATATTCTCCATCACATCTTCCAATATAATATCGTCAAATTATTCCGTTTTTTCAAATTCCGTTTTTCAAATCAGCAGCCCAGAACCCAATCAGTACACTTTAATAAAGACAAAGACGGGCATTAGATGATCACAGTTGAGGGGCTGGTATCAGGGATGTTTCTTGCCTGAAGAATAACTCAAATACTGTAATAGGACAATTTGCAAAATATGTGATGAATATTTTTTTGTTGATGATTTATAAATGAATTGAGCAACAGTTACCACTCTACAGGAAATTCTACTTTACAATATGAAATTGTTGGTGATTAAAGGCTCATATATTTGAAGGAATGAAGATCGGTTTAAGTAGCGGTAACTAACCTGCTGCACATTGTTCTTTGGGGCTCTGAATTCTGAAAACATTTGTATATTTACTTTACATGTGCATTAAGACTTGGGACATCCTGTGTCCCCTTATTTTCCCTCTATACACCACATGGCTCTGTCAGAGGCTCTCATGGCTTCTCCTACCGGAGTAATAACACTAAACTAGGGATGTCCCGATCACCTTTTTTTGCTCCCGATCCGATTCCGATCATTTGATTTTGACAATCTGCCGATACCGATTTTTCCCGATCCGATCTTTATGCAATGCATTAAGAGAAAAAAAAGGAAAAAAAGCATTCAAGTTGTCCCTTAAACCCCACGTTCTCCACCACAGATAACGGCTGGTCATCCAACGCGATGAATTCAGCTATCTTGGCTGTTGGCCTTTTCACTGTTCTGGGGCAGTTTCTCTTTCCTTTTAAAAGTCTCTGAAAGTGTTGGTTGTTTCAGTGCCGTTACCTGAGTGGCCGCTGTGTACTCGTTGTGTTGTTATTGGTGTTTGTTTCTCAGGTGGCGTATTAGATTGGTCGTGTTGAACGTAGCTATGTTCTTTCCACCACGCGGAACCTCCGCCTTGCAAACATTGCATCTGGCTGTTACACTGCCTTCGCTTTCAATTTTATAATACTTCCAAACTCCTGACATTTTCTCTGTCCCGACTCCCGAGTCACCAGCTGAACGTAGCCTCTTGTTAGCTTACTGCTGCTATTAGACACTGCGCCCACTCTGTTGCCAGATTTGAGAGAAATAAGCAACCAGGTCTATGAAAACAAGCCCAAAAGAAGCAACACATACATGATGTTGTGTAATTTTAAACCAAAACTAAGGCCTCAGGATGACTTTAAGACGTGAACATGGTCATTTTTGTTATGTAACATTAAATAAAATAATAAAAATATTTTATTAAAAAAATAAAAATAAAAAATAAATTCCCGATCCCCGATTTTTTTCTCCCGATTCCGATCTTTTGAAAATCACGTGATCGGCTCCGATTCCCGATCACGTGATCGGATCGGGACATCTCTACACTAAACTAATATTTATTTCTCGGTCAGAACACAAGTTGTCGCATGCATCTCTGCTTGTCTGGCTGACATGTCTCCGGGGATGTCTGCACACCACTTGAAGCTCAATTTAAACAAGAGAGAACTGCTTTTCTTTCTAGGGAAGGACTTTCTCATCCATGAACTTTCTATCAATACCGGCATCTCTGCTGTTTCCCCACTCAGACTGCAAATCTGGATGTGACAGTGGACAACCAACTGTCCTTCCATGCTAATACCCTCTCTCACAAATACACTCTTTACAACTTCAGTGGGATACCTCCGTTTACTGACCCAGGTGATGCAGGATCTGGTCCCGGCTCTCACACCTTGACTATTGCAACTACGTCCTGGCTGGTTTGGCCTGACTGGTCTTTAACCTCCCACAGTTCACTGCTCCCTTCACGTCTACCAGTAGCTGCTAGAATCCGCTTCAAGACCCTGGTACAGACCCACCGTGCTTTTAAAAGGATATTGTCCATCCTACATCCAGCACATGGTTAAACCATACACTCCAGCATGTGCACTTTGCTCTGCATCAGCCAATCGGCTCGTACTTCCTCACTGAGATAGTGACCTAGGGACCCTTCAACAAAAACACTTGTTTGCTATCCTGGCTCTGAAGTGGAACAACCAGCTCCCTATTGATAACAGGACAGCAGGAAGTCTACACATCTTTTGTGAATGACTAACAACTTCCCTGTTTCTATTACACCTTGTACAATGAAAAAACAACAACAACAAAAAACCCTCTATTCAGTTTGTATGTAGCACTTAGAAATATATGGCTTATTTATAGCCAATACAGAAGCACATCTTGCTGTTTTGAGTTTGTACACATATATATATATATATATATATAGTCGCTTTGGATAAAAGCGTCAGCTAAATTAAATGTAATTGAATATAATGGGTGTGGAGTAGGACAACAAGTCCGCCCTCTAGAAAGTCACATATAACTATCTATATCCTGATCTGAATAATAAGCACTAGGTTATCATGTTATGGTTTAAAAACAACTCTCTCTCTCAGTTGGAAAACCAGAAACAAAGAAGGATCTCTCTCTTGTTATGGTCTGATGTTTTGTTGACACATGGCTGAAATGACCGTTGCTGTCTTTTCGGGGACAGTCTCAGTTTGAAAGACATGAGCATTTACCAGTCTCTGACAAGTCACTATGGATTATGGGATTTGTAGGATAGAGGGTTTTTGGAGCCTGATCCGCACTTGGGACTAAAAGTCAGCATGTCTGGACCTCTGCTGCTGAGATTTTGACCATTCTCTCTTAATCGGCTTGGTGCTTATGTTCCAACTTTCCAGGCTAAACTGCTAGAGTGCCCTTTTAATTTTCTGTCATGGCAGAATTGTCCTCTACTGAAGAAAATCTTAATTCATACAATTTTGCTGACCAATTGAATAATCTATTTAATTGACAGATGTCTAAAACTGATTTTTATCAACACATTTTTTTCAAAAGCAACATGTTTACCAGAAATCTGCTCATAAGTTCCTTAAAAAATAAATCATTCAGCATGAAAAAAAAAGACTTATTGATTTAAGATATCTTGATTGACTAAGACCAAAACAAACAGAAAGTTGAGCATAAAAAAAAGTCTAATCTGTTTTGTTTCAATATTGACATTTGGTTTGTATTTCACGTATCTTGACGAACATCTGGAGCTTACTTGCTTGGGAAGTCACAGCTTGTTGTTGACTTATTTGTAATTGTTCACAAACCATGGTTGTGGTTACTTTATCATACCCAATACGCTTGTTCCTGTAGTAAAGTAAAGAGTACGAGAATGCTGCTTTTGTTGTACAGCGAAAATATAAGAGTTTTTTTAAAGCTAATTGTGGAGAAGAAAGAGGAGAAGTCCACTTTAATGCCGGGCCTGGGTTCACTTCGGAGCAGGCAGTGTAAGTGGGGCACTGAGGGATGTGGATTGAGAAATCGTGTGTCTTTTCTACTGTGATGAGGTGCCGTGAGAGCAGGAAATAGGGGTTGCCGGTCAGCCTGACTTCTCCACTCGCTGTAACCCCAATTCACAATATTATTACAGTTAAGGTCAGGCTGACCAGAAACACAGGATGAAGGAAGAGAGGTGAAGACAACCTGACAACGAGCATGTAAAGAGCCAGGCGACAGAGATAAAGAGAGACAAAGTTAGAGATATATCGGTGAGAGGGTCTGCCTTCCCAGTCATCCAATCACTTTATGGTGACAAAAATTGAATGAAGTGTAGTGATGCAGTCCCTTAACTGGTTTTGATGTTGTTCTGTGGACCAGAAACCTCTAAGAACAAGAGGATGTCTCTCCTTGTCACAGTGAATATATACCACCTACTTTCAGCCTGCCATGCTTGTTAGTCCTTACTTACTTGTCCTCGTTCAGTTTCCAATGGCAACCGGCTGAACTAAAAGAGATTTTTCAGTTGGCAGATTATTATGAAAGATATATTTTCTCCGTTATACGACATGTACCTCTGTAGATCATTGTGGAAGATGCTGCGCATTTGTACTCCCGAGATCACAGAGTTTCATAGTGAGGAAAGAGCTCTGAGGGGTGAGGGGGGGGGGGGGGGTCGAGGGGAGGGCAGGCTGTTGCACATGTCTGTTGCCATGGGGATTCTGGCGCAGTGACTATGCAGTAATGCGGCTGCGGGAATGGAGGATTTGTTTTCGCAAGGGAGGCTCTGGCAAAAAGAAACGGAGTGTGCATGAGCTGGAGCCTCAGCCACCAATTATGTGGAAGGGGGCATTTATTTTAGAAAGAGAGTTGGCGAGGCTTTACTTTGACCGGGAGCAAGGTGCTGCCTCACAGACCTTTGACGTTTTCATACTACCTCACCGTCCAGATTAAATTAAGGATCGGCCACCACGCAAATGGTTAGGAGAGAAATCCATTTCAATAAGGCAAGACAATGGAGAGCTAATGGATGCCTCATAATTGCATGTTCCCAAGATAAACGTGTTAATCAAATACAAAGCCTGCATAGCAAACAGTAGTTTGAGACGAGGAGGCTTCTTGGAATATAGCAGATATAATTACCGGCATAGATGAATTAATTTTAATTATTAATAAATAAACTCAGTCCTTAATTTGCATGTTATGAAAGTCAACATTTTCGCCATTGTAATATTTGAAATTGCTTTAACCCTTATTTTGTTGTATGTGGTACTTTACAGTATAATATATTTTAGATCAAGATTTGATGACTTGTAAACAAATAATCATTGTTAAATTAAAGCAATTCTAATACATTTGCTCCTGAATAGAAAATAATGGAAATATTTAAGCACAATCTCACTATTAACCACAGCTGTCAGAGAAATAGTAATAGTAATCAACTAACATCAACATGCTAATTTTAGCTACAAACAATCCTGATTAGAGTAAAGTACAGAGCACTTGAGTCTTTTATTTTGTTCATCTTAATGGCCTTTTGACCTTTTCTGAAGGCACAATCTGTGAATGTCAGTGCTGTGTAAGAGTCACTTTAAAAGTATTCTGAAGCAGAGAAACTTCAGGTAGCATCCCACACAATGTTAATTAACACCGAAAAAGACTCACACAGTATGACACATAAGTTAAAGGTCCCATGTCATGCTTTTCTGGTTATTACCCGTCCCCTTATGTGTTATGTAGCTTTTTCTGCATGTAAACGGTCTGCAAAGTCACAAACCCTCAAAGTAGACCCTGCAGTGAGTAAAACTCTAACACAGAAAATACCTGCTGCCCCAGAACGCCACGCAGCATTCTCATCTGTTTGTCATTACTGGTGTCATTTTCTGGTTGCTAACAAACGCCATTGTAACACATAAACACACATCAGAGCACAGTGGGCTCACAGGGAGGGGGGGGCAGGAGCTCCAACAAGCCGTTTAGGACAGAGAGTGAATACACATACTATACAGAGATGCTGTATGAGAAACCAATGTGAGTTTGGAAAATTGCACAATTTAAATCTATTCTAGTAGACCTCAACAATGGAATTATGATCATTAGAAATGGCCATGACATGGGACCTTTAAAACAAATCAGTTGTTGACTGTTGAATAATAATGAAGTAAATTAGTTTAACGAGAACGTTTTTTCCATTCATTATTATAATATGACTTCCTACTATCCAGGTATGGCTTGATTGGTATTAATTTCCCCTTTCCGTCCATTATAAAACATGTAAATTAGAACCTTCCTGCTGCGGGTGAACTCGCAGGCAAGGTAACAAAAGGACAAAAGGACAATTCTGAGTATAATGTGGCTTCACGGGACACTCACAGTGGAGTTATTTAATGAGTTTGTGATTATGTGTTGGGTTATAAATCATGAGAAAGAGATGGGATCTGCTGCCATCTTTTGATGAGTACTACCTAGCAGTAGTTCCTTTCTCATAATTCATTTGGAACACATGTACGCAACATACATAATACATTGACAGGTCAGGGTCAAGAAAAGACTCGAAGAGAATGCCACGAGATGAATTTCATAAACCTTAATTCCAACATGCCCCTGTTTAGTATTGTCTGACGTTACGTCAAGGCACAGCAGTCACTTCCTATTGTGACTGTGGACTGATCGTCATGAATAATCAATGGGACACTGTCTCTTCACTTTGTTGTCGTAAAAGAGACAATTTAAGGGCACGCAGCAGTTCAAAATACTTTGCTTCCTATGCTGGATAAAAACTCGTAGGACCATGTTGATGATCACTCGCATGCATCGTTACAAAATGAAATCCTGAATTACTTTTGTTGTGTAACTATATTACTATGCATTCACATGCTACCTGTAAACATTCCCGTGTTATATTTAAAGGGACCCCATTATGCTCATTTTCGGTTTCATATTTGTATTTAGTGCCTCTACTTTCACATGTCTACATGCTTTAATGTTCTGCAGCACCTCTTTTCACCATCTGTCTGAAACCAGAGCCCAGTCTGCTCTGATTGGTTAGCTGGCCGGCTCTGTTGTGATCGGTCAACCAATGTACATGAGACGCTAAGAGTCTGGACATCTCTTAGCGTCTCATGTACATTGTGTCAGAGCGCTAGCCAAAATAAGTGTTACGTAGTGATGTCACTCTGTCGCGGAAGTAAACAAAGGACTACAACGGAGGCATTTCAGGCGGGGGGACTCACTCTGGACTTTGGGATTTTAGCCTTTGCACGCTACAGGAAAGAAAAAAAAAAACAAAAAAAGCATAACAGGGACTCTTTAAGTGTCTGCACTCTTAACTTCTGCTTTGTTCCTTCCTCCCAACACTCCCATACTATATTCATTGTGTGCACAGTTTTTAACTAAGACAAAGTCAAATTCATATCCCAAAGCCTACCATTGAGGATCTCATAATGATGTGAGCAAAAAACAATAACAAACATTTACCATTTGAATGACACTGTTATTGTGCACCATGACTGCAAAATCCAATTTGTGTGCACGAGCACCTGACACACCTGGAGTCTCTCACCATAATGAGGTGATACAAGCTTCATGTAATTGTCAAGAGCCCCTGAGGTTTAGATATACTGTGACTCCAGCAGACCCTCAGCGACACATCTCATGCTTCTCACAATATAACCCCCCAAATAAATCTGATAATGGAAACTGTTTACCACAGCATGGTCAAATATATGACTTTCAACCTGAATGTCATTCTCTAATGGCACCAGCTGTTAGGTTCACCATTTCAGATTTGACAGGTGTCAGTGAAGAGGGATTTAGTTTGCACATTTCTTTTGAGTACTCTTGCAGACCATGTGTGGATAATAGATCTGTAAACATTGCTTACCAGGTCTTCCCTGCACTCTTAGTGCTGTGTACCACCATTTAGACAGCAAGGGAACAGTTAAACACAACATTGCTAATTGCTGTCAAAGGATTCAGAATAGAAAAAGAAAGATCAATATCTGGGCATTTATCCATTTTAGCTATTTGATTTGAGAAATGACTCTGCAGACTTTGAATGTGTCAGTAATGAAGCCAATTAAAACTTTTGATCAAAGAGCTTTGATACTGAGACAAATGAGTTAAACTATGAACATGATATTGGGAGAGTAAATCACTGCTTGTTTTTCTGACCTAAAAAGAGCTATTTTTGCCGTAAATTGAACATTAGGCGCATAACAAACAATAAACATATGTCATCCCTATGGAGGGGGTCCTCTGGGAGGCTGGGGCTAATTGCATTTTGAGTTGTACCTCCCTGGGACAGATGTTATAGACATGGGAATTAGAGTTTTGTCTCTGAAACAAAGCAAATATGTCTGTGAAACGAGTCTGTAATTGGCTGTAGAAATGAACCCTCGGTTTGGTGGCCCAACACATCATCGTAATGAGTGGGGTCATCAGAATTAATGTCTCACTCTGAAGCCTCAAGCAATATCCTGCATTTTCTCAGGACATTTTTTCCTATCCTTATGACTTTCTGTCCTAATCTAGTCAACATATTAACTCAGGAGGGAATGTCTTCAAATTTGGCAGAAATGTTTACTAAATCGAGGGTGAACGAATGGTCCTTTAGTGGTCAAAGGTCATTGTGATCTCTCATACAAGTTTTTGCCATAACTCAATAATTAGTCTACTATTTCTGAGCTTTTCACACAAATGTCAGAAAGGATGAAATAATGGAGTGGTGACCTATTAGCTTGACTTCTTGGCAGAAGCATACAACCTAGTTGATATATGTAAGTAGGCCTTAAAATGATGCAATAAAACAATAGCTTCCTTGATATCTTGAAAACATCAATGTGGGCTCTGCGTGGGAATGAAATGTATGCGTAATGTTTCACTACAAGCCTTTTCATGGAGAAGTCCATCAGCAATACCTGGAACTAGTACCATGTCGGCAGAGTCCAGCAGCACTTCAGACCGTCTCAGACCACCGTGTCCCCCCATGAGAGATAGCCGAGGCAGCGAGGTCCCAGGCTGTGGATACACACATTAAGATACTAAATTGGGTCGCCATCTATACCTGGGTGGCAGTTAATATAACTGGGAGGCCTGCACGACTAAAGTCTATGCGTGGGAGACACTATTGTATAGCTTTATGCACAGAAAATGAATGTTTTAACATAAATTAGCCGCAGGTCATTCTGGATATGCTTCAGTGGCTCTCGATGTGTATAGGGGTATTGTGTGAACAACAGGACTTAAAACAGCAAAACGTTCTATCGTATTACATCTTAGCACTAGGGCCGAACGTATAGAAACATTACTAATTGCAAAATGTTAGATGATTTTGCAATTGCGCTATGATTATCAACATTAGAGGGAATGAAACATGAGTTATATTACAATTAAAAAATATATATATGTTAAGATAATATGTACCATCTGTACAAAACAAATTCTAAAGAATACAATTTGTAGGCTTGGACGTTACTGCAGCTCCACTATACTTCATTCAGATATTCAAATGATTTTTTCTTTACAAAAAATGGTGTGATTTTGATAAAGTGTTGATCAATTGTGCGGCCCTAGTTAGCACAGCATAACTTTTTTCGTTTTAAATGTTGCATTGAAATGAGTTTTGCTCGGTCCTTTGTGTAGTTTGAGTGTCTCTGTCTGTGATTTCAAAGCAGCCTGGTCACGAGGTAGAGGGACGTTGGGGGTAGTTCAAGGCCGGTCCTGTTATAAAATGGAAATAAAACGTCCATTGTGTCCCTGTGAGTCTCTGCAGGGATTTATTGTCTTAGGAGTCAGACTATTCTGTCTTAATGTAGAATGTAACTGCAGCCACAATGGGTCATTATGAATAACAACTAACTACAATTTCACTCTAGCTGAAAATCGTCAGGAGTGACGAGAATAAAATTCATCTCCACAGAGCTGACACACACAATTCAGTTTAACATAAAAGAGTTTAAACGGATATGGTCTCAACTGTTCAACAACAAAACTATAAAAATGACTTTATTATGCAAATGCTTATAGTACCAAAGTTTCATATACTACTGTATATGACATTTACATGTGTTGACTCATAATGGTTGATTGTTTTATATGTATGGAATAAAATGTGGGAACACAGCATAACTTTTATACTCGTGTATATCTATGGAGCTCACAAACTAAACAGTGTTTTTTGTTTCTCAACTGCATTTTATATTGAAACCACTGACAACAATGTCTCTCTTGTACTTTCTGTTCTGGTGCGCTATAACCTGCACATTGGAATGGGACAAAGAGCCATTTAGCTTGCCTGTTTGCCTCAGAGCACTACACACATTCAAATGGACATTTTCTTTAAGACTATCATTATTTTCAATACTTCATTTCCATGATTTTAAAGAAATGTACTTCAGTACAGCTCTTAAAAACAGACACCTAGGTAAATCAAATATGTAAAATAAGCACAGTGAAAATAATTAAACAAAATATATTCAAACATTCCTAATATAACAAACCCCCAGTAGTTTTCGCTTGTGTAGCTGTATGTCAAGCATCATCACAATCACTATAAAGAGAGTAAAACGTTTTACAGGCCATTATCACACCACCCGAGTGCTGCCTTGCGCTTCAAGCTGTGATCATGGCAAAAAAAAAAACGTGTCCCTGCAGCCTTTTCCAATAACATGGAGGAAGAGGAGAGGGCACGAGTAAATCCACAGACGCCATGAAATCAATCACAGCTGTGCCTGGAAATGGAGAGTTAAGATTATAGTGGTGGTTTTTGATTTGTTCATTTCTCATCTTCTATTAGTTCCATATTCCTTTTCTAGTGGTGTGTTTCCTTAACAACCAACCCTAAACTGGGACATATGTATAGATGTGCGATATGCTTTATTTACAAATAACTTTGCAAGATGTTCTATAGTGTCTGTACCTGATAAACCTCTTTGTGTTTTGACTCAGGACTTCTGTCTTTCAGTTTCTCTCTGAGTGGATGTACTAGAAACAAAGTGTGACATGAGTGGAACGAGCAGGTGTTGCCGTCCCGCTGTGGCCTTCAGGTGTTGCTCTGAGGAGCATCAGTGTTTGTGTTTACTGCTCCGCTGGACTTCTCATTTGGTCAACCCTACAACCACTGAAAGATAATATGCTTTCTGGATGAAAACTCAAACTGTTCAGGATAATGGCTCATTTGTACAGAGCTTGACCCAGCACATGAAGTATTTTAGTGGTCTGCGAAAATCGTGTCTTTTTTCGTTTTTATTATATCTAAGACAATCATAACCAGCAGTCTCTTATCACAGGTTTCACACAATGCCTCTTGTTCTGGCTCTGTTTAAATGTATTCTTTCCATTGGGAATAAATAAAGTCACTGGCCTTGTTAATGCGATCCTGCTGTATAATTAAGAGCGTCCTCCGCCGCCTTCATAACACAGAAGTATAATCTATAGTACATTTCAAGCGTAATTAATATTTTCCTTGCTCAAGGAAATGCTGGGCTGATTACTACTTTACAAAGGATACTGTCAATGAGCAAATTAGAGGAGGCTACTTTTCCGTGTTTGTTGGATTATAATTAAAGAGAGTGTGTCCTTGGTTTACTATCCAGGAGTATATATGTTTGTAATATATTATGTATGAAGACTGCTGGAACTGAAACCTTAGTGATCTGTAATAGTGATGACTAGCTTTAATAAAGGTTGGTCAGTGCTTTACTGTACTGTACGTACACAGCTCATTATTTTTAATAAGCCCTACATTCTCAGCCTGTTACCACCCGTTTTAGCTCTACCACTGCTGTGTGTTAACTACCGCATGCGTGGCCAAAAATGTGATGATACGTCCTAAAACTGGAGGCCCATGTCTGTAGTTGATGCAGGTTATTTCAGGACAAAGCTGTTTCTCAGATTGTCACAACTGAAATTGTCCCAGTTGGGTTGGTGGGCTTTCTACAGAGCTCACAGCTCAAAGATTACTACTCAAGTGTAATGAGGCGTCGTTATTAAATACTTGCCAATAAGCTGCCTCCAAAAAAAACATCTGCAGACAAAAGCATTGTTTCTGTGAGCACAGCCAGATAATGGAAGACAGGGAGCCAAAAATGTGACTTTGAGCAAACTGGTGGAGACAAGCTGGGTGCTTGTTTCAAGCATGCCACTTGATTTCTGTGAAGCAGATCAATATAACAGCTCATAAAGCAAAACACACATCTATTGTTCATTCATAATTTCTAATGACAGTTTTGCCCACACGACAGCGGGATAGATGATTAGTCATGTTGCCTATTTTTCATAATTTGTCATAGAAAATCTTGCTTTACTATCAGTTTTGACATGGCTACTAGGCTGAAGAATAGAGAAGCTTTGCACATATGTTTTTCTGTGTGGGAAGAGATGCTGGTAACTGCAGAGGAATATAAATGTCAAAAGCCTGTTAGTGGTAGTAACTGGACACTCAGCCCATACAAATACTTTGAAAACAAGGTTGATGATATTCGCTCTTCTTTTTCTGACTCACCTTTACTCACCGCTGGGTCACACTAACCTCCTTTTCCCCTCTCTCTCCAAGTGAGGTTCTTACCCTCATTACCTCTGCCCGTCCTACCACCTGTCCTCTGGACCCTATCCCCTCAAACGTCCTTCAGACTATCGCTCCTGATATTCTACCGTTTCTCACCCATTTCATCAACACTTCTTTAACTTCTGGTCACTTTCCAAACAGTCTCAAGGAGGCAAGAGTAAACCCTCTCCTAAAGAAACCCACTCTCAACCCGTCTGATGTTATAAACTACAGGCCTGTCTCTCTCCTCCCGTTCCTGTCTAAAACACTTGAACGCGCTGTCTTTAAACAACTCTCCTGTTATCTGCATCAGAACAACCTTCTGGATCCGCACCAGTCTGGTCTCAAGGCAGGTCACTCAACAGAAACTGCCCTCCTCGCTGTGTCTGAGGAACTGCACACTGCTAAAGCAGCCTCCCTCTCCTCTGTCATCATCCTTTTGGACCGGTTTGCTGCATTCGACACGGTGAATCATCAGATCCTCCTTCGCACTCTCCAAGAATTTGGAGTTTCAGGCTCTGCACTTTCCCTCCTCACCTCATACCTCAAAGACCGTACCTACAGGGTAACTTGGAGAGGGTCCGAGTCCGACCCTTGTCAATTAACTACAGGGGTCCCTCAGGGCTCTGTTCTTGGTCCCCTCCTCTTCTCCTTGTACACAAACTCGCTCGGATCGGTCATTAGCCCGCATGGTTTTTCATACCACTGCTACGCTGACGACACCCAATTAATTCTATCCTTTCCCCGCTCAGAGACCCAGGTCGTCGCACGCATCTCTGCTTGTCTAGCAGACATCTCTCGGTGGATGTCTGCTCACCACCTCAAGCTCAACCTTGACAAGACTGAACTGCTTTTCCTTCCGGGAAAAGATTGTCCCACTCTTGACCTAACAATCAACATCGGCACCTCTATTGTTTCCCCGACTCAGACTGCAAGGAATCTGGGTGTGACCCTAGATAACAAACTGTCCTTCACTGCAAACATCGCTGCCACAACCCGCTGCTACAGATACAACATCAGAAGGATACGTCCCCTCCTGACCCAGAAAACGACGCAACTTCTGGCCCAGGCTCTCGTCATCTCACGCCTAGACTACTGCAACTCCCTCCTGGCTGGTCTACCTGCATGTGCCATCCGACCTCTGCAGCTCATCCAGAATGCAGCGGCTCGTCTGGTCTTCAACCTTCCAACATTTTCCCACACCATGCCTCTCCTCCGCTCACTTCACTGGCTTCCAGTAACTGCTAGAATCCACTTCAAGACAATGGTACTTGCGTACCTTGCTGTGAATGGATCTGGCCCTTCCTACATCCAGGACATGGTTAAACCATACACCCCAGCACGTGCACTCCGCTCTGCATCAGCCAAACGGCTCGCTGCACCCGCACTGCGAGGGGGACCCAAGTTCCCATCAGCAAAAACACGTCGGTTTGCTATCCTGGCTCCAAAATGGTGGAATGAGCTCCCCATTGAAATCAGGACAGCAGAAAGCTTACACATCTTCCGGCGCAGACTGAAAACTCATCTCTTTCGACTCCACTTCGAGCAATAGAATTACTAACAAAGCACTTATATACTAATAATGGACTGGCTTATCTAAAGCCAGTTGAGTAGCACTTGAAATGTTTTGGCTCTATGAAACCTGATGTACTTATATGATTCTGTTTTCTTCAAGTTTGTATCTTCTTGGTCGAATGCACTTATTGTAAGTCGCTTTGGATAAAAGCGTCAGCTAAATGTAATGTAATGTAATGATCAAAGATATTTAATTAATACTAGTATGAGTAATGCATTTAGCCCAGCACTTCATAAGCCTAATTATATTATGATTAAAAACACCTCGGAACTAAAGTCCCTTTGAGTTTGAACATTCTAACTCAAATAACACTCATGCTTGGCCAGTGGCCCTACATTTCAAACAATTGTGCTCTAGGTATGACTCTAGCATCAGTTTTGGACCTGTCAGTAATGGCGTCTCAATTTCCGGTCATTACATGCATACAGTATACTCTTTTCAAAAGAAAGTTCCAACCAGGGTTTCCTTTAGAAAAACATAGCGCAGGTAAATGTGTCCTTTAATTGCTGCTCAAGCGCTGCTCTCTTAAACATGGTAACATATGTGCACAAATGGGAAAAAAAGATGTTTCATGACCTAGTTTGGCCCATCTGGGATATATTTTTGCTGTATTCCCTGTTGAGGATTGTGCATACCCTTTCTCATACTGTCTCTCTTCAGCTGTTCTAATAAAGGCGACAAAATAATATATACATCAAATATATCGAACAAAATGAAGCTAGTTAAGAAGGTAGGTTACTTGAAAAAGGAAGGCAAATCAGTGAACATTGGCAGGATAGGTGGTGACGTGGGACAAAGTCCGGTGTTGGTTTGACCCAGCCATTTCTTTATTCACAACCACCCTACAGTCTTTATAATATGGCAGTTATGCTGACCAGCTAATGACACTGGTTATCGTTGGAGTTAGTTGAAAGCCTAAAGTATTTGACTAATTGGAGTGAGGAAGAAAGAAATTGGAAAGTTATTGCAACTCCTAGAAGTGCGGTCCACCTCCAAGTTATCATCAGGATGTTCTTATTTTTTCTCAAATAATGTTATAGTATAATTCATGGGTAATACATATAGGGTCTTTAATTAAGCTTACTCGGCAGCTCCCTCAATCAGTAGTTGTATCCACGTGTGTATGAACAGGCATGATTATATCAGACATGCTATACTGTACATGTATTGAAATAGAGAAATTACAGACTGTCTCATTTAATTTGCCTCTTCGTTTATATAATGAATTCACACTTAACTTAATCCTGGTACTCCTGACAGCACCCTGAAGACAGCATAACGTTCATTTGTTAGTTCAAATTCATGCAAAACACAGTCTGTGTGTAATGATTTCAGTTCAGCGCACAATAATAATAGTTCACAAAGTTAAATTGGCTCAGCGATGGGCTGGTGAGATGTGGTGAATTTACGCCTGCCGCTCCACCAGGGGCACTCCCACCTCTCCAGATGGCCGCTCCTCCCCTCACCCCCTCTAAGGGTTCTCACCCTTTCTTTGACTCCGTCTGAGGTGACACAACAATTAGCCTCTCCACTTAGCCTCAGCTGCTAAATTACCTTCACCTGCTGGATGGAAAGCGAAGGAAGTGAACTGGACTAAGCTTGGAGCTTCATGAAATTAGGCTACACCATCAGAGATTGGTGCCAAGACGTAACATGTAATGACACATTGCTTATTGATTACCAATGAAAATCAATCCAAACTATTTTTGTTATAAATCGACCAGTAAACTTCTCAACTAGATTATTAGGCGATGAATAGTGATCATCCTTTCACTTTATTAATCACAACGCACATTGACTTTCTTTTTGAAGTTTCTGAAATATGAGTTTTTGCTGAATTTTATTTCTTTTATGGCTTTGCTTTGATATCTCTTCAGAACTTGTACAGATCCATACGAATTAGAAATGGTCTTTTAGGTTCAGATTTGCCCTGTGAGCACTATGTACAGTATTTGTATTGAGCTAAGCATTTAGTGGAATTTCCTCTCAAAATGGCAGAAAGTCTTACACATGCAATTATGGTCCAAAACACATTCTCCCTGACCCAAACATTAGATCATTGTTGGACAGTAAGACAGTCAATTTACTTACAATGTTAAGCAATCTCACTTCACTTGAGTATTTGAATGTTCAGTTACCATCCACTTCTACCCCACTACATCACTACTGTACCTTTATTTATTTTATCGGGTCGTGGCTGGGCCTGTCTCTGCGGTCCTGCCTGGGTCTCGTCATGCTGCTTCCCTGATGGCTCCCACAGGATTGTTGTTGACATCTTCGTGGATTAATCTTCTTATTATAGACACATGCATTTCCAAACATTCGGTCTACCTATGCTGTAAAATGTATTATCTCTTCGATTTACACACGGCATCTATTGCACATCTGTCCATCCTGGGAGAGGGATCCCTCCTCTGTTGCTCTCCCTGAGGTTTCTCCCATTTTTCCCTTTAAACTGTGGGTTTTTCTCCGGAAGTTTTTCCTTGTACGGTGTGAGGGTCTAAGGACAGAGGGTGTCGTCTTTCTCATACTGATATTCTGCACAAACTGTGCTGTTGTATTTGCTGTAAAGTGTCTTTACTGTAGAGTATTTTTATTATATGTACAGCACTTTGGCTCGACCAAAAATCGTTTAAAAATGTGCTATATAAATAAAACTTGATTTGATTTATTTGCCAGCCATATTTACAATTTGTTTGGAGATAAACAAAAGCTGATCAGATGGCAAAATGTGATGCAGCAGCATAGATAAACATGTACAATAGTTAAAATAAGGAGCATTAAAAGGCACATGCTTACACATGCACAAGTCCTAACTAAGTCATGTCAATATATGAGTTCTTGAATTGTGAAGAAGTATTTCACAGTATTCTCTTATTTTGGCACCACACAAAACTTAAGAAAAGAAGGAAAGAATTTCATAAAACTTAAATTATAATTGCAAGCACCAGCAAACTGAAATGGTAATATAAGCTATGTTATGTCGAATAAACAACATGCAATATAGCTCAAATCACTGCAAAGAGGTCATAAGACTTCCACTAGTACAGTGGTTAAAAAAGGTTTAATATGATATGGCTAGCTCTCATTTGGGAAATAAAGAAGGCACAGCTGTCACACGCAGTATACACAGAATAAATATGGGTTTGGGAAATTATGCTAAACAGCTTGCAACCTCTAACTTGTATTTACTCAGCCAGGATTGAATTGCTCCGTAGTTCTTTTATCATGAAGTGTTTCCATTATTCTGTCCATCCTCTGTATAATACTGGATTCCAAAATCTCCTTTACAGTGCAGAATACCAAGGGCAGCGCAGAGGGCTTCCTCTTGGCTGTGGTATTGATCTGACTGTAACCAGAGACAACATTAAATGAATGTAGTGAGGCAGTAATCTGTGTGGCAATGAGGATGTCCTTAGCAGCAGAGGTGATTTGTATTCCAATATCACACATTTTATCCCCATAGCCAGTTTACACACTTAATATTTCTGAAAGGCAAGTTCAAGCAGACTTTATTTATATACTATATAAGAGAAAGCAGATTGTACAACTGTTTACATTGTTAAACCTATAAATAATCTTGATTATTTACAGAGTTAACATTATAGTTTATCTTTTTTCTCTAACGGCATTGAGAAACATTATGAAAGGTCATTCAAAAACTGCTAAAGTCATTAAAGAGCCAAGTAAATACAATATTGAAATTAGCTCAAATAAATTAAAACTAAATAAATTAACTCTGAATTTTAATGTCCACACCTAATTTGTAATAATACAAGTATAATTTATTCTAGCACTTTTCATTAAATTCAAGGTTACAGTTTTAAATATATATAATTCTAATACTAAATAATTGAGTGTACTATAACTATTTAGAATAACTACTTTTGCTGCAGGCTACCATTGTTGTGTTTAGATATCCAGTAATAAACAAACATTTTGCCCTTGAACAATACTGCAGACGTGAAAATGATCACAGCATTTTAGTCTCTCGATAAAGAACAAGTTGTATTCCCTTATCCTCTTTAAAAGTCCAACTTATTCCTGATAGGCAGGCAGTGTTTCTGTCCTGGCGTGCACCGAGCAGAAGGCAGGAAGCAGTCTGCAGCGCCTGGCTGTGACACCGCTTACCAATGAGCATCCACGCTGTCCTAAGAAAATCCTTCATTTCCTTCCTCGTGATACTGTCTATTGTATGACACAGCCCAACCCTGCTTACGGGGTCTATCTTTCTTTTTAACACAATCAAAAACATGTAGGGAAATGAAATTGTTGACATATGGATGCAGATAATGTTACTTGAGGTCAGTGAATGAAGCAGTGCACAAATGATGAGCTATTTTGGCCACTGAGGCTGGGCACAAGCCAATGAAAAAGATGAACTGTCTTCCTTCTAAAAACCCATGGTGAATATCATTAGCCTGCCTGGTGCTTTACAGAATATTAAAACAAGAGAAAACGCTCCCTATAATATCCAAATGAGTTTAACATTGAACTAAGTAGTTCAGTCTGAACAATTTGTTATCAGTTAAAATCTTGACTACTTGCCCTATCCTTGAAAAGCACCATATTGGTTTTACTTTGACATCACCGGGTATCGTGACTAATGCAGCACTGACTTTTCTTTCAAATCAGTTTTTCACATCTTGTTTTTTTTTACTTTCCTCATCCAGCGCTCCTCATCTCTCTTCTATATCACTCAGGATGTATTACATGTGTTGTTTACACCACCCTCTTGATTGTGGCAGTCGTTGTCTATGAACTGAGGACATCATTAGTTTACAGCTCACATCATTACAGAGGGAAGTGCTTCTGTGGCACTACATGTTGTTCCACACTGCCTCTACCCATGTGAAGAAGGTAGAAGCATGGAGAGAGGCCTCCTCAGAGAGTGGCTCAGTGATGCACGAGGACATCGAACTCTGGATTAAAGACTACAAGGACATGCCGCGCTTTGTTCGTGTCGAGAGCAGTATGTCGGACAGGCAGCGGTGCACAGGGCCGCCTCAGGGGACTGTACTGTTACCTACAGCAACATTCATACGTCTCAGTGCTGACCGTAACTCTGCCGGCTTCATACCCACTGGATTGGAAATTTAACATATATATGAAGTTTTAGCTGAATGCCTTTTTTTGAACTGTTTCTTCAGCATTTCTCTGTGCCCATACTTTCAGCAATGACAATCTTAAGCCTCATTTTCTTGTATTTATGGATTACTGAAATCTCTAAGAGACACTTGAGCACTTGTTCAAACTACACATTTGAGAGCCTTAACTTTAAGAAAACCATTAAGCAATTGCTTTGGGGAACCATTTCCTTGAATTTCACTACATTTTAATTTAAATTTCCAAATCAAACTTGAGTGAATTCACCAGTGGTTACAGCATGAAATAGCTGGATTTAAACAGCTACTATACGAGTCGAACTTGTGACTGGTACGTTAACTTCACTTTAGATTTACGTAACTCTGGATTATGTTCAGAGAGTAATCTACCAAGGGATGCATTGGTTATTTCCAAGGATGAGAATCAGAGCCTGGTGGTAAGCCTTGTTAGGGGTGTGATACAAACCAGATGCTTGTTAATGACGGAAATGTCAAGCAGGCAGCTGCTGACACCTGTCAGCGTACAGGGGAGCTACACACTGCAGGCCTGCAGGCAGTGGAGGGTGAACATCACCTGGATTGGTCTGATAATGTAAGAGGGCAGATTAAACTGTTGTTTCTGTGAAAGCAAACCACTGTACACGCTCTATAATTAGGGTTGTTAGCAGCGGACTTTGTGCTCATGTCCACAGTGAACTACAATAAAACCATGAGAACAAAGGCTAATACAGTATCAGAGCAGAGCATGAAAACAAACCTGTACACATTTCACATCGTCATTACCAAGTCTATATAGAGTTATGTAGCTTCTCCTGCATCTGCCGTATCCCCTGAAAGGTGTAACATATAGTGCATTAGTCCCTCATTTGTGCCATCAGCCATTAAATAGCACTGGGCTTTGTGCCGGGCTCCTGAAGCAGGCGGCTGCTCTGCCTATACGAACCATCTTCCCTAACATGCCGGTGCTTTGATCTTTGCACAGTCCGCTCTCAGGTTGCATGTATCAACATGACAATAATAAGGGGGAAAAAAGAAAATGAGCAAGAAAGAATATACATAATACATAACAAATATTCTAAAGGTATAATATATTATAAAATGTTTCCAGAAGTTGTTTGATTGGTGGAACATTTTGAGGTTGTCCTCCATGAAAGGTTTACAGGTACTATATTTTTGAACAGATTACTCAATTGACGCTCCCTAGCCGTTTACTTTAATATTTAGTCTCTTGCTGATACCGAGTCTGATCCGATACTTACCCAACTATTTATTACATTTGTGTGAAGCATTGATTTAATAGCTGTAGCCTCCTTTACCTGAAATACCTTATTTAAGCTTACAGACTCAAATACTGAAAGTCCTAAGCAAAAACGTTTACATTTGAAAGCTTAAATTATTGATATGATGTGCAGTGTTTCCCATTGTCGGCTGCTTTGGCCTGTTGGATGCCACAGCGACAGATGACAGCCAAGTTTTATATTGGCCTGCAATCAAGTCACTAACAAAATTAACATGAATTGCCGCGGGCCGCATTTTTCTTTTTAATCGGTGAAAGCAACAGTTAACGTTGGCAAAAAATGAGGGGCTGCTAGATGATTGTCTGCAGTCTGCTTTTTAAGGAGACATTAGCTTCAGTAGTAACGCAATATCTGTGTATTTTGCCAATCCAGGTGTCAACCAAATAGTTTTTTACAATTCACAAACTATGATGTCCACTGTGTATGTAGAGGGGCCAAGTGGAGATAGAGTAAGAGCATTTTTAGACTCTATTGTGTGACGCATTTCTGAATGAAACATAATGTATCTGCAGGGTTTCATTTCAAACACAGCTGTGGATTGGCGAGAACGAGCCTCTGGAGAATAGGGAGTCATACAGCTGTAGACGACTGTTCACTGCATCCACACATATAAATCAGGCGCTAGAAATTGACCAATTTTATATCAACTATGCTTTTTTGTAAAAGTAACCAACATTTTTGACAGTTGCACACCTCCATCCAATGATGGCAAAAAAAAGTGACACAAATATCTAGGAATGTTCCCAAGTTTGTATCTTTGATAAATCTTTGAAGAAAGAAGTTACAAAAATAATATCTGTTGAGGGCTATACAGTATATCTTAGAGAAGCTTGAATATTAGTGCTGGAAATCGCCACTGATTTCCCAAATCAATTAAATTCTCATTCATAAGGTCCCAATTCAAATGGATTTCTGATTTGTTTAGGTTATTCAAACTATAATACACATTCTGCACAAGAAAATATCAGGGAACTGTTCCTGTTCACTTTAAAAGAAACAAAAATGTACATAAAATGGACCCAAACGGTTACCTGTTTACCTACTTTTGGATACCTTACATATGTCTTTGCTTTTGTCAAGCTCTTTCCTGTATCAAGTCTTTTAAAACGAATATTAAACCCACGTCTGTTTAGTTCTCGCTTTCAGCATAAAAGGTGTATTAAAAAAAGGTAAATTGTGAGATATCATTAATCAATATTGCATCATTCAGTGGAAGATTGGTTTGAATTAGATTGCATTTTATTTTCAAACCCAGACTGATTGATTATTGAGTCTTTTTTTCTCCCTGCCACGTTGGACATTTTTATAGTAGTTTTATTGAAGGGTGTAGTTCAGTATGTGTTCTATAAAATAAATTCAATCATACACTATATATACATGACTCACCTTATTTCACACTGTGGAACAGAGCAGCAGAGGTATCTGATGGAGCAGGAAGTCTATTACAAGACAATAACTCATCAATCTTCTAGCTCTCCATAGCTTTACATACCAAGACACTCACATCCAAAGGAGATTTATAACAATGAATCTTGTTTAAATGGAATCTAATTTGCACCATTTAGGCAGCATACAGTATGTGCATACACTAAAACTGAGGAAGAAGTGGAGTTATGAGAGATTAACTTGTATATGAGTTTGTAGTGGGTGTTATATTGAAAACTGACACATTCCTCACAGGTAGATATGTGGGCTTGGTGAGTCAAGACACAGTTTTAAGTGTTAATGCAGTCGCAGGAGAGGAGAGAAGGAGCTCACAGCCAGAGCTGCTGCTGCTGCTGCGTAGGTGTGGCGCTGACTGAATGTGGAGGAAAAATAAGTCGATCAACAGAATATTAATCTGCAAATATATAACTATTAGATTCATTATTTAATGCGTTTTAAGCAAAAATGCCAAACACTTATTTCCAGCTTCTCACCTTTAAGAAATGATTACTTTCAATGATTGATATCATTAAAATTGACACATAAAATGTTACTAATACTTTATCCAACAACAAAAAACTAGCTGACAATCAAAGGAGAATGTTATGATCGAATGCCTTTCAGTTGTGCTGTTGTAAATTTACTACATGAGCTGGCAGGAGGAAGTGTAAAAAAAAAGTGCTCTTGATGGATCCCCTCAATAAAAAGGTCTAGGTTAATCCTGCATGTGTGCCTTATCAGCCTATTTCATTTGTGTTACCCCTTTCCTCCTTATCACACTCACATCCCATGTGTGCTCCAATTATTGCATGAAGATAGGATTGAAGGAGGGCGGGAGGTTAAAAGGTAAGGTGCTGGCTGCAGAGGCGTTGAGAGGGCCGTGTGCACCACACAGTTAATAATTGGGCCGATAGTAAGTAAGCCTGGAGCGTGTGACTCTTATTATCTCTAATGGTTACAGCGCGTGGCTTTAGGGTTCCTGCGCGCTACACACCTTTAATTACGAGTGGATTCGCTGACACATCACTCAGACCTTCCCATTGATGCAGTACAATCACTTTGAAGTGTTCATCATATTGCATGTCAATAATTGTACAAGAGATGAAAAATGTGATTATGCAGAATGTTTTCGCACCACAAAGCTAGTAGCTCTTTATGAAATTGATCAAGGCTCTCTTAATTTCCTCTGAAACGTTCTTGTACTCATTTGAACTGTTGGTCTTTAATAGAGAAGCAGACATGATAGAAGTGTTAATAGCAAGTTGTGACTGAATACTTGGCACATGCCATCTCTTTGTGTTCACATCAAGTTACTAAGCTGAAACACACACACAGTAGTGTCAAAGTTGCATAGTTTATGGACCCGTTTCCTCTTAAAAACAATTCATCTTGACGTGACCTCCGATGTGTCAGCAAAAACAAGAGCCCGACTCAATTCCGAGGCGAGGGGTTAAGGAATGGCCTGTGATTGAGCACGGCTTTCACCCCTTGTGATTAAACACACAAACTGACACCCTGTGTTTGATGAACAATCTATTATTCTTTTAATAAATCTTTCAGTGCAGAGCGTGATGGACAAGGCAGATCAAGTGGGCGAGGGTCAAAGCAGAAGTGTGCTGAACTGAGAATAATAAACAGGATATGTTCAACATAACAAGACAGTCAGCTCTCAGGTTCTTTAAGGCGATCTATTTTTTAAATGTCTTAAGGTTTTAAGGTGTTGGATTAGAGGCAAAGAACATATACTGTACATCATGTGCAATACTGATAAAAACGGTATGAAAGCCACCACTTACAGTTCATTTCAGGCCAGCGGGATGGATGCCTTTTTAAAGTTGGTCGATGGACAGATAGATATCCCAGGGGCAGGTCATGATCCAGACTTTGAAAACCACAGGTCTATACTCTTGCCAGTCCACAAGAGAGAAACAAACAAAAGGTCATCCTCCTCCAGGCAAGAACAGCCACTTTGGATCCATGCCCACTGAATAACAATAACTGGTTCATTTTAATTTGTGGTTAGTCACTTCGATGTGGTTAGGGTTATTATTTCTGAGCATTGGGAGATGAAGGTAACAGTATTGTTTTCACTTTTGAATACATCTTAACAAGAAGTCACTCAGTAGCATGCATGTGTTCTCCCAATCTGACAATCTCCACAGTCCCTGTTAACTCTGTTGGCAACTTTGCTCTTCAAGATGACAGAATAGTTATATAAGGGCGGGTGTGTAAAGTGATTTCTTATCAAACACCCCCCATTGGCTTGACAGGAGAACAGAAGAAAAGTTCCTCCTTTTTTTTTCAAGATGAAGTGTATCCGTGAAAAATTGAATTCCTGTCAGTAACAATGTTTCCAATTCCAAAGGTGACAGGTTTCTACAAAAAAAAATTGAATAGAAATGTTATAAAGGCTTCACAAGTCGCTCCTGTATCGTAATCCGTTCACCTCCATTTATCTGTATGCTAAGTACCATGCATGAGTCAATTATACATGGTTTCAGGTTTATGTGGAGGTTTTCAACATGGCTCCAGGGATAACAGTGATCGGCCCATTTCTTCAGTCAAAACCGAAACAATGATGCTTAGTAATGGACTCCAAAGTATGAATCCTATTGACTTTGGTGATAAATTGACTTAACCTCATTCACTGTAAGCAGGTTGACATCTGTGTTTGGACACTGGGCTGCATTACCTTGAAATTAGCGCATGTTTCCTACAGGATACATCCATCTGATTGCTTATCCTCTGGTGCCAACATATGATCGACATTTTGGAATTTAAGTTTGTGAAATTATATTCTGTTAAAAATGGAATGTACTTTGTGTTGAGCGCTATATAGCTAGGCTAATTTCGAATTGTATTATTTATATATGTATTTTGATAGCCGACCCTTTGGTAACCGAACAAGCAAGTAGGTCAAAATTCTTATAAGCAGTTCAATTTCTAACTTTAAATATGAAATCCATAATGCTAATAAGAAAATGTTGTTATGCTTAAAACAATTGTGAACATGTCAAACATTATGCCTGATAATTAAGCATGGCTATAGACTGTTAGACTTGTCTTAACATTTGGCATCATTAGAATACATTGTTGGTTAAAAGCACAACAAATTAT
This sequence comes from Trematomus bernacchii, assembly GCF_902827165.1. Classification (NCBI taxonomy): domain Eukaryota; kingdom Metazoa; phylum Chordata; class Actinopteri; order Perciformes; family Nototheniidae; genus Trematomus; species Trematomus bernacchii. Next base: position 7,237,154 of record NW_022988097.1, on the reverse strand, counting down.
TATTTGAAACTGGTAGGATTTTCATGGTGGTATTAACAGTATTTCCAATACTGTACCTACAGTAAAGTGCATTTCTATCAGTCCACTCGGCAATAGACGAGTTCACACCCAGGACATTTTTCTGCGAGTCAACAGTGCTAACCACCCAGGCAGGGTGCCATGAGTGCAGGCAAAGACTGACCTCAAGGTGGATTTTGAGGAAAGACGGGTCAAAAACATCAATAGGTGTGCACAGCACATTTCCTGCCAAACCAGCCATTAGCTTTTGAGAGACTCGCAGGTCACAAACAAGCTAACAAGCGAATGGTCAAATGAAGGCAATCACATTATGCATCGCATGACAGAGATAAATATTGCAGGTGTCAGTGCAGTGCTTTGTGTTCAAAATAATTTATTTTCATATCAAATATCAAGACTTCCCTTCTTTCCACTACAGCTCTTCTTGATGTGAATATGTCAACTAGGCTTTGCAGAGTTAAGCTCAAAGACACCACTTGAGCTGGAGGTTAAGCTTTTAGCTTAGTGATGTGCGTTCTTTCTTTAGTGAGGTTGGTGGAGTGAACTTCTGGTTTAGACTCCTCACTTGAGTGAGGATAAAAGTGGTTTGAGTCAGTGATCAGCAGTGGGCAGATCTTTATCTCAAGAAGACCAGGGGCCTCATTTATAAACGGTGCGTACGCTCAAAATATGGCGTACGCCAGTTTCTACGCAATGTTTGCGATTTGTAAAAAACAAACTTGACGGGAAAATGTGCTGTCCTCCACGCAAACTCTGACCCATGCGTAGCCTACGCACAAAAACGGGAGAGACGAGAAACTGCGACACCGTTGGCAGAAGGAAGAATGGAGAGAAATATGTGGAAATAATACCATAAATAAAATGTTACCTCTCATTTATCATATATGAAGAATTCATTTTCACAAATTGATTAAAGCCAATCTTAAAATGATTAAACAAACGCCTGTTTGAGACTCCTCAGTGCACACAAAAACATAACTTGGAGAAATAAATAAATACGGAAATGTTATTGATCACCCCTCCATTATGTTCTCTTGTTAAGAAATGTATTCTCATAAATGATGCGGTAAACAGAAGGACAGAATTACTTTAAACTGACGCCATTTTGCATTTCTATAGGTTGTATAGATATGAGCATGGTTTTATCATGTTTAATCATGTTTTATGCCGTTCGCCGCCTACTTGATAAGTCGCTCGTAAAACACAGGAGGTATGGAAACTAAGAACAAATATGGTAAATTGTACAGCTAATATAACACAATACATACGTTTTATTTCCTTTAACTGGTGGATATAGAGTTGCTGCGGGGGGGGGGGGGGGGGGGTTGAGATGCACAGGCTGCAGTGGAGACGCTGCGCACAGCTGATCGACAGCTGATCGACAGCTGGAACACAAACCACCAAATACAACAAAATAATCATGACTCCACTCCGGAGGGATTCCCCGATCATTTCTTAGAGTTTCTCATCAAGGGGGGGTCTCCTGTCCCCGGTACAAACACACTGCCTGAGGAAGGTTAGGCTATGTGAATTTGTTTTGTCATTAATCTTTTTCGGACCACTTGTTTATTTATTTTGGTGACGATCCGACCTCCATGCTGCTACTCTGGTTCAAACTGCATCCACCAAACAATATGATTTATCTCGACCTCCCCAAAAGAACCAAAATCTGACACGGTGCGAGATGTCTTTTTTAGCTGTTCTGTCGTCATGTCCTGCGATCTTCTTCATGCAGTCAGTCAAAATGAATATTAATACGGGGCGTTTCTTTGACTATTTATGGGCAAATATGGGCGTTACGTGAAGCCCGCAAAAGCTGCGCCGCATATCGAGTTGATTGTGATTTATAAAGGGAAACCGCAGTGTTTTATAAATCAGAAAATGTCTGTGTATTTATTTGCTTTGTCCTACGTAAGCAACCTTCCCACGTGAATCCTACGCAAGGCTTTATAAATGAGGCCCCTGAAGAGAAGAGTGAGAGATTTCAGCTGGCCCTCAGTCACAGCTTCACTCTAGGGAAAAGATAGGATTTGACATGTCTCACAAAGAGTGCACTTCTTGTCGCATTCAGGATCTTGGGATCTGACATTTGACTATAATATTAAAGGTTCCTTTAAGATTTCCATTCAGATCCGATTTCCATATATTCTGTAAGCTGTGCAGGGTTCACTGAATCAGAAACATGCACCGCTGAGCGCATTGTTTGGCATATTGAAGCTGAGGTCTTGTTACCAATCAAACATTGAAAAGGATGCAAAAGGAAAAAAGCAGGGTAAATAGTGGTTCAAGCTTTGCTCCCGTACAAATGTTCCTAACTCACTACCAAAGCAAATCTTACAAATCCAGGCCGTTCCTGCATGTTGTGATCCATGTTCTTTAATGCCGGGCGGAGCTATCTTTCAATTCCCAGAGCTTATGGTGATTGGGACATCTGTCTGTTTTACGTTAGCTCTTCCTTTATCATCCCACAAAGATTCCCTTGGGATTTCTTCTGATGGAAGCTGATTCAGAGGAGGACCGTGTCTTAGGAGCATTGCTGAATCCACACTAAGCAGAACAAGGTGTTCATGCATCTTTGTAGAACCCTCTCAAAGTTCACGAGTGAACCATCTTCCATTTACAATCAAGGAATATCTCACCCCAACCTTCAGACCTATCTTTAAGGTACAGTATCTTGTCTGATTTGTATCAGAATTGATTTTTTACTCAACATTTCTCAATTCCCTTTCCAAGGTGGAAGGGTATTGATACGTGTTGTCCGGTAAAGATTGTGTGCAAAGATTACACCAATACAGAGCTGTAGAGAGATTTGATTTGAGTGTTTATCCACAGTTTTAACTTACTACTACTACTGACAGAGACATGGTTACACACATTGAATGTTCTGTATAAGTTACACTCAACTTTAAGCAGGTATCCCTGTTGTATTGGGCAAATAAGTGCCATTTCAGCTGCATTTTAAATATGCTTTGGCTACTAAAAAATATGTTTACACATTTCTAATTGCCTTTTTATTATCATAAATATCTTTAGCTGAAAAATGAATAAACGTTAGATACATTTTGCTTAAATGGGACTGTTTTCTGAGTGTTTTTACTTTTTAGACCAGTTGACAAGTCTCAATTTTAAAGTTGATATCATTTGTCATTAGGAACATCTCTAGTTACTGAAGAGACATCCGGCCTATGAATAGCTAGAATCTGAGGCACTAAGAAGTTGCTTTTTGTCTTTTTTCCTTTCGAATTACAGTATCAATTAAAAACTCTTTGAATACCAGTAAAATATCTTGAAAGACTTGATGTCAGATGTCTCAGGTGAATACCTGTGTGCTGGAAGAATTGAAAAATGATAAAAAAGTTAGCACTTCATGGATCACTGCAGTTAATGTTTACCGATGGCAGATCACACGTGCTTATAGAGCAGGGTCCCTGGGAGAGGGGAGCAGCTGTAGGAATCAAAGATGCTGTAGCCCCCTTGTGTAACTAATGTATGACTGCGTATGCCTACCGTAATGTGATCTGACAACGCAACACAGTGCTTTTGCAAAGGGATATGGATAAGTTGTTCACCAGAGTCCACGCGCAGCGGGGGTATGACTCTGAAGTCATGCAGCTTGATGTAACTTGACAACATAGGATTATTTATATACAGTAAATATATAGAGAAGGAAAATATTGGATGCAAGGAGCAGCACCCAGCAGGTATGTGCCTTAAGATGTCACCCCCCTCACATGAATCAACAGTAGAGCGGGAGAGGATGGCGGGTGTGTGGTGCCGGGGGGCTACAGAGACCTTATCATAAAAGCAGCGAGTGGAGCAATCATGTACACAACAGCATGCATTACCCCATCCATTGCTTGCACTTGTGTCCTTTGAATTTTACAAGCGATGAAATCACAAGTAGTGCTATGCAATTATTTTCAACCAAGCAAATTAAACAACACAACAGCTGGTAACTTTAATCATCTACACAAGGACACACACGTAGATTTGATTTTTGTAGGGGTAAAGGCATAATATATGGCACCTTGTCTCAAGGTCAAGAGGGAAATGTATTCAGCACAAACTCTGCACTAAGTACCTACATAATATTATGTTTGCTGGATGGTAAAGGACGCTGTCATAAAGGATGTGTCTAAAACAAATTGCAATCTGTCTGTCAGCTCATGTTAAATGGAGTGCACCATTGATGAGACATGCAATCTGGCGTCTGCTTTTGTTAGAGGCAAGCGGTCGCTTATGAGTCATGGCATTTAATATAGATTTTATACATTGCATACATTTTGGGGAGGATGGAAGCAAGGTGAAACATATTGTTCCTGTCGTTATTTGATGACATCATGTTGTTGGCCAGCAAATGTCAGAAATGACCTTCAAGAGGAATAAATATTGTCAAATATTTAATCCCATTTACGTTGAAAGATTCATGCCTGATACAGTTTATATTCCGAAGTATTCCTGAGTGTAAAAATAGGATTCAAACACCGCGAGCCATGCAAATCAGTGGAAATGTGTTCCAATTTCCCTTTCACCTCAGCTGATGTGGAGGAATTAACTGTCAATCCGGCTGTAGCCTTTCTCCACGCTTTTAACGTAAGATCTGTGTGAACGTTTTTGAATTTAATTTCTAATCCTCACAGTCATGAAATCCCTCCATTTGTATACCAACAAGAGCATTTATTATTCTGCCAGCGCTGCATTCAAAGGGGCTGGTGTGGCAGGGAGGTCAAACATGAATCAGAGCGGCTCTCTAATATAAAAATATCGCCTCAAAGCAGCCAGCAGCAGAGGCAGTTAGAGATATGGGAAAACGCCAAGAGCCATGTTTGCAGTAGTGCTCCCGCCTGTTGGTGACTACAATACTACGTACAGTAAGATACAGTGGTGTAGTGGTCGTTGGACGCGGGGGATCGCCGTCCCCCCACTTTTTTGAAGCATGATTTTTTTTGAATAGTCTAATAAATATAAAATCATTGCCAGTGTTATCGGTTGCAAGTGTGTATTTGTTGTAATAATGATGAAAACATAATACATTTCACAGTAATTATAATAAAAACGTATTTATGCAACTTGATTGAAGCGTGTGTGTGTGTGTGTGTGTGAGGGGCAGCACCGTGTGTGTGTGTGTGTGTGTAGGGTGACCAGGTGTCCCTCTTTGTGGGACTACTAAATTGAGACTATGTCCCGCATTTGAGTGACAGTCGCGCAGAAAGGCCTGCTCGGTTCGATGACGGCCAGCACCACCCTTTATTATCATATTTTTTAAACGGCAACATGTCAATTGCGCTGACAGGCGACAGAGGTCCACAGTGTACCCCCCCCCCCCCGTTGACAGTTCACGAGCGTGTCCATAGTGTCTCTCCCCCGTCCACCCAGTAAAAAAAATCCCCACTACACCACTGGTAAGATAGTAATATATGATCTTGATAATCATTGTCCTCATCATGGCGTTGAATAACCTGAAATCCAGTTCTGTGATTAGATCCACAGGTGCTTAGCTTCAAGAAAAGAAATCCATTAATGCTTCCAGCTATGCGCCCGTGTATTACTCCTGCTACTGATCCTCTGCGTTGTCACCATGAATGAGAATATGTTCTTAGTGAACTCAGCCAGCAAATTAAGGATACATATAAAAAAAAACAATCCATCATGTTCTTTTTTGTTGGTCTGCTGTTCTACACAGATGCCCCTTTTAACATCTCACTCAACAATTGACACCACTTCACACTGCCACCATGCACAACAAGAAAATGAGGGGGTTGTAAAAAAAGGTGACATATTGTTAGGATGACAGCCTGAGTTTATGGCATGAAAGGAAACCTGCCTTTTTTGTTAGCGCACTCACTCTTCCCACCTATGCTTTGTCAGGATAGACAGCTTGCCCCACTAAGACAGTGCATGCATACTAATGGGGGCTCACATCCACCTCTGCAGCCACAGAGCGGTCAGAAGTGGCAGCCTGCCGCCTTGCGTCGCTGCGTGGCACTAGTACCACTTACCTCTGCTGCAGGCTGTGCTTCAACATCCCCCCGCCGCCTGTACACTGTAGGGGGGAGAGGTCTTACTGTGCCTTTACTTTACAGCTGTGGGCTTATGTCTGTGTCTCAAAGAACTGGACGTACGTGTGCATGAGAGGAATACATAATTAAATCCCAGCAGGGCCTTGTCAGTACATATTTGTGACACATAGAAAGTGTTAAAAAGGGGTTACTGTTTTATGTAGCATTTCCAGACGTCAACAGAGTGCTCTGACATCAAAGCGCGTGTCATTATTATGCTTTCAGGGGAAAAAAGTTCACATCCATCAGTTGGAAATGCGCTCCTCTTTCAAGTAGCTCGGGTGGCTGGCATTGTGTCTCTTAACACTTTGCTGATAAATATTCACGCCCTGTAAATATTTGAGGGCCAAACGACATGCAGTGTCGTTTATTTTAATCATATTGCACCTTTCATTATTTTTTCTGAGGCTAACAAAATCAATCTCTGCAGAATGTGCAAAGATGCATTTAATTTTCCCTCGCTATTAATCTCCAGCCCAATGAGATGATTAATTACACTGTAATAAAGGCTTGTCGCAGTTGGAACTGTGTCTTTATTCATGAAAGGAGCTGCATTTACATTTAAATGTATTCATGGAAGAGATGTTCTTATCTGCCTGGGCTGAGGTTGGAGGGCAGGATGGGTTCAGAGCAGGGACAACAGATGTGGTCCTCTGTGTGAAAACCAAACTGAGAATCATGCATGAATGGCCAGTGTGTTTTTTACAAACTGCCGCACAAACCTCATGCATTTTTTTGTTTGCGTTTGGTGAGAGGAAAGACAAATTGGTCCCTTGACAGTCCAGATAAATCGTTTATTGAAATAAGAGTTGAAAGGGCCAGTAAAAGCATCTTGTCACCTCCATAGTTAATGTGCTGTGTGATTACAGTGGGGGAGGTTTCCTTTTACAATTGTCTGCTAATTGAATTGTGTTTTTGATATGTTTTGAGCACAATAAACGTACCTCGATAAGTGACGCTATTGTGTTGAAACGTCTCGGCACACCTCGCATGTTGAAGGGTGTTTTTGCAATAACTTAGAAACTCTTCTTACTTATTCATTTGCGTTTATGCAATCCATTCATCTCCACTCAGCGCAATTAACATGTCATTTCAATGGCCCTCGGAGGATGTTGAAAAAATTGAAATGGCCCTTGAGAGGAAAAAGGTTCCCCACCCCTGCCTTAGAGTATTGCAATTAATTTGACCTTCAGAGGGTTTTTAAGGGAATGTCATTCAGCCATGTAAAGAGAATTGGCTTGTGTTAATGTGGAGGTATGCTGCTTGAATACAGAAGAGCCTCAAAATATGTTTGGCTTTCGGCTTCCCTACTAATAATGAAGCCCTGCCCATCGGTACTCCAGGAGGAGATAAATGGATGCTGTCTGCTGGTATGTCCGGCTCTCCAATCCGACATACACTCCCTCTCTTTATCTCTCCTCTGTCTCTCTCTCTCACTCTTCTCTCAAGCATATTTGCCTGCTTGCTCCCGCACTATCACACAAACACGCCTGCACATACCCTCAGAAAAAAAGGGGATGGGGGGATGGAATGCATGAGTTAAGTTTTAATAAGGGAGAGAGGTAATTTGAAAAGTCTTTGGAGGTGTTAGGAAATGTATCAATAACAACCAGCTGGGATTTCATGCATGGGAGCATTTGGTGTAATTGCCTGCACATCCCTGATAGAGGTTCCTCTTCAATAACAAAAATATGCTCTTTAAGCAAAAAAGACTGACACTACCTACCGACTCTTCCTTTTTAGTTTTGTCTCAGGCGGTTCAAAAGATGAGATGGTTTTTAGTTGTTTTTGACCACGAACAAAACAGCTTTCATCTCCGTTCTCTTTGTGCCAACGTCTGCAGCTTGCAGGTTTATTCATGTGAAGAAAGAAAGATTTTCTAAGATTTCTCTACTTCAAAGGCATTCATTTGCATTCGGCGGCACAAATGTAAAGCCTCTTTGTGAAACAATAACATTCCTCTGTGTAACCCATTCCCCTCTTACAGCCTGAGCCCGCTACAGAGGAGCAGCACTTTATAGTCAAAGTATCAGAGGTATTGGAAACTGTGTTGACAATGGAAGATGTGCTAATGTAAATGATCCCCTGTCCTTTGTCCTTTTAATGTGACATGGATAATTCTCTTATCTGCAATATCGCAGACTGGATTGAGCTTGTTGTGACAATAAGAGCTAAAATAACACATCAACTTGATTGTTTGCTATATTTAAACACGACTCCAAGCACAAAGCGTCGATACAAGTCCTAATAACCACAGGCATCAACATTGGCAAAGATGGATGCAGAAGGTTTTTAATAATGAGAAAGCTACATTTCTTTCTCTGGCAGTTGATATTTCACTAAGAAGCTGCCATTGTTATCAGCGTGATCAATGAAACAACTCATGGACCATAAAACAAACCAAAAACAAGCTTGAATGATAGACTAAATGTCCACCCAGAGGCCCTCTCTGGTTGAAAGAGTAAGCTGCAGAGATTTCTTTAGAAACATTGGACATCACGTTTTACTCAGCAAAGATTTCCAGGTGATTCAGTAAACCTGCTCCTTGGAAGTGAGATGTAGTTTATTGTCAAGTCAACTGTGAAGCAGAATGAACACCAGCAGCCTTGGAACGTTTAAGTCCCTTCCTTGTTGACACAAAAGAAAAATAAGCTCGGCTGGATTTCTCTTTCCGCCATAAAATGATGTGAGAATTCTCCCACACAAATTACACATGAATGAGAAGGTCATGGTCAATAGCAGCGTAATCATCCAAACCAGGGATTGGATGTGTGTTTGTCTGACTGTTAAGAGAGAGTCATGCAGGGGGGGGGGGGTCAGGCCTCTCCACTATGCAGGAAACAAGCTTACAGCCTTAAAGTGTATTACAGAGAGAATAACCCACACCGCCACCCCTGCTATCAAAATTGCTTGGGAGGAGATTGCTGCAGGAGGTTGTGTCTTGTCTCCACGTCCTGCTTCTATTTTGTTCTGAGCCCAAGGTGCTTCACTGATCTCGGGCCAAACGCTGTGGGAACAATTCTGCCAACTCATGGAGGATGATAGCTGGAGGAGGGGAAATTCAACGATCCTCCACAGAGCGCCGGTGCAAAGGAGAGGGAAGAAGGCAGCGAGAGGTGGGGGGAAATGAAAAATGAACTGGAAAATGAGGACAGAGCCCTACTCTCTTATCTCCTCTTGTCTCGATGTTCTCCCAGATAAGTACCGCCTAAGCATGTTGTCGGGCCCACTGAAACACATTACTGACAGCTCCACAAGTTCTGGGGGAGTCTTGCGCTGCTGCTTGTCTAACCTTTCGTTGTCGAGCACTTTTGGAAGCTTGTTCACTCAGCCAGAAATTCATCCACCAAGGTCTATGGAGGTTGTGGTAGTGGACTGTCCTCGTGATGAGAGAGACCGCCCTGTAGCTGAAAGGTCATGCAGTCAGTTCTGGAAACAGCCATTATGCATCCATCAGTAGACATGCTGTCAAAGTGTGCTTTAGATGCCTGAATGCCCACCTGCTCACTTAGCGTAAGTCTCCCTATGTAAAAAGCTCCAGCAAATGTAAATAATGAATATGGTGTTTGTTAATTAATCAGATTATGGATTGTTTGCAATGATATTTCCAATAATCATTGGTCAACATTTTTTTACTGCTGTGTGATTGATTCACTGAAAAGCACTTCTCGTGGACTTTCCAGAGACCTCATTTTATTGTGTGCCCTTAATTTGACCGATGTGAAAAATGCCATGAATCCAAAGCTTTTCATAGAGATCTTTTGGTATGCCGTAGAATATGTGTCTCTAAGTGCATGTGCACTCAGAATCTTGAGAAAAATGTGGTACAGCGTACTGTAGTATTATTCTAAGGTGAATGTTATCGGAGACAGGCTAGGATGCAAGTACAATGTTTCATTTCTCGTGCTGTGGCTCATTTCAAAGAGCCATTTTGTCTAGAGTCAGGAAAGATTGAAAACCATTTACTTCCATGCATTGCCCTGCTCAAAAAGCTTGCCTTTGCAATATGTCTACATGGTAAAGCTGCCGTCACTCCAGAAGACATCAATGTTTCCCTGCCATACAAGTGTAGCTTTCTTGTTTCTGGTTGTTTGTTTTCTAAAGTGGAGGCAAGCTTACCTAAGCAAAACTCAGTATGGATTATGGGTTTAGCTTTTCTACACAGAAGTGTGTATGACATATTTACAGTACAAGTGCATTTGCTCACAGTGCTGTTGGACTGCACTGTTAAACTAGAGGTACCATGTTTCCTAATACTACTGGAAATGTGGCAATGTGCTTGAATGCTTGCAACATTGTTTTTCTATAAAAATATCTGGCACATTAGAACATCTAAATTAAGAACTTGAGTCTTTCCTTGGCTTAGCGGACACATACATAGAGACAAACATTAAAAAAGAGGTTCCTGCTGCACTCAATGTGATACAACACATCTCACAGTAGAAAATCAGGTGGTCAACAATCAACTCTGTTTTTTTTTGTTTATTTAACTAATAGTTTTTCGGCCGCATTAGGCTTTATTTGAAAATGACAGTGTTGAAAGGGTGAGTTTGACATTTGTAAATGGTCCCATGCCGGATTCAAACCTGGGTCCTCCTCACAGGTACTGAGCCGATGTACATGCTCCACCATCTCCACCAGGTGAGCCTGATCTGGATTTTTAACATATTACCTTCTTCAAGTGGAGATAGTAAGGTCAGGCTTCTATGCTTTTCCCTTTTTAAAAGAGAATGGTGCTCCTGAACAAGCAAGGAGAAAAGTAGATGGCTAACATCAGCGTACATCCCAGCTTATGAAAGATTAACACCTGTGATAATGTAATATTGGTCACTATTGACTTTTTTACTGAAACATACTTAATTAAAGGTGTTCAGACAAAAAAACACATCTATTTATTTAGACAATATCTGAGTATGGTTTAAAGCTAATACAGGACACAAGTTTATCTGAAAGCTAAAAACATGAGGTGTGAGTCAGATGTTTAAAGCCAATTATACAAAATCATTAGCATCACAGTGTTATTATAAAGTGGGCATTGTCTGCTATATGAGGATTGACTTTTTCCTTAAAATGTTTAAATCTAATCAAATTGCTGGAGAAGTAAGACCAAGTTTAATTGAAGGAAAATTAAACTAAGTGCTTACAGCCTTTTTCCTTTTGGTTTTGTCATTTTAGTTCCAATAAAATGCAATGATGAGGGTTGTTCCTTGCTGACCTTGATCAGCTAGCCATTAAAGAGGAAGTGGCTCTTGAGACGTATTGATTAACAAAAAGCAGAGGCTCGGGTCCCAAATCCTGCTTCAAAGCAACTTTTAAGATCCATCCTCTTCTCCACTAATAAGAGTATAAAGGGGGCCTTGTTTATTTTGGGATGACTAACACGACATAGGTCAAGACTGTGTAGTCATTAGCTTGTGCCAATGTTGCCATTTTTCCATTAGCACTAATAAAAGATGAAAGACGATCCAAACACAGAATGGCTTTTATTTTGATGAGCTTTTACTGCAGCATTTTTATTTTTTCACTTGTGATTTTGTGTTGGGTAGACCTAAATGTTTTCTCCGGTGGCTCAGTGTTTCCTGAATATATTGTCCATGTTAGGTTTGCTGGCAGCCTGTTAGTGCTAAAATAATGTATAAATCAGGTTTAGCCAACTATCTCAACTGTTGCTCATTACATAAGGCAGAGTTTCCTACACACATACAGCATAATTGGCCGTTCTGTAACAGGTTCCTGTATAAATCAGCCTGCATATCTTTGAAGCAAATAGCCAGGGAACAAGCCGTGTGTTATTAATGATAAGCAACACAGGTCTGCTTTATATACTGTAGTTTGCGCTGTTGAGAATTGATGGAGACTTGGAGAAAAGGCAAAAAAACAAAAAGTAGGCATTGTTTAGAAGCTATTAGAGCGTGAACACAAAGCCCACAGTTAAGCACGTCATTATGTCTCACGGATAATTTCTGCTGTCTTTCATGTTGAGTGCAATCACATCCTGGTTAAATGTATCAACAATGCTTGAAGCATCAACTGCAGGATTTTCATTTCATTTTGAACCCTGGCCAGGATAAGCAAATTGATGCCTGCAATATCAAGCCGCATTGATAAATGGTCCCTCCTACCACTGCGCTGCGTATTTGCATTTGCACAATTATCTTTCATTGGCAAGTGTTTCCATCAGATTAGGAAATCGACATGCCTCAACATGTGTCTGGGAATAAAGAAGCCCTTCAGTGGGATTCCCAAAGGAGCATTTCACACTCTCACGTTCTTCCCCAAAACAAGTGGTGGAGGCATTTGAATTACAGGAAAGACAGGGTAATACATCAGGCCCGATCAAAGCATTCTATTGGAGTCAGCACTATCGGGCAGTATTTCTCGGAGATGATAGAGAAGGAGAGTGAAACCTTTTGAAAACAAATTTGTCACGGGGGATTATTTTTATCTTTATGATGACCTTGCAGTAAAAGAAACAAGCAGCAAAACATCATATTAGCGAACCTTTCAACTGCTTCCCACTGCTTGGGTTTCTGCCACAGAGCAGATGATACATTCTGATTCACTGGACCCCCTCACTCATGAATCTGGACGGATATGAAAAATATTGAAATTATAGCAGAGGAATATATTTTGATGCAGTACAAGTTTTCTTTCCAAAGTATTTCATATGCAGCTTGTTTACTTGCAGAGTTTTACCTATTTTAGCCCCAGATACCAATGAACCATTGAGGTTATTCCTAATAAAGACAAAGCATCTGTGGAAGTTTGTTTAATATTCTCTTGTAAACTGAGACAAAGATTAAGCAAAATGGGATTCATTCTCACGTCTTCAGCCCACTGCTCCCTGTTGAACTGCAGCCTGATGGATTTGACTTTGGCCCACAGTGCGAGTGTGATTTATGATCAAACAGCACCTGAACCTGGGATTTATTATCCATTACTGCTGTCCGTCAGGCAACATTACATCGCACTCCACTGTTCATCTCAGTTTGCCCAGCAGCAATGCACCACCAGAATAGATATGCTGTAAAATCTATATCTAAACAAATGCAAAACATTCAGTGACATTGGCATTGTCTGAACACTTTTTTTCCATCTCTCCCACAACCTTTTCTTCCTTTTTAAACTCTGCTTTTGGATTCAGCTGATTTCTGACTACAGAGAAAAAGCGGTGGGAGCCTGAAATGACATACTCTAGGTCTGTGTTTTCCTTTTTCATTGTAGCAAATGGGCTTTATGTAATGACTCTGAGTTCAGACAATACAAACCTAAATCCCAGTAGTCGGCCTGTATTATCTTCCGTCGGAGGGTTTTGACAGAAAATGTAATTTATATTGCCAGAAATCTGCAAGTCATTTCTGTTCCATACCTGCATTTTAATCAGCACCATTAAAAGCCTTGTGCAATTGTGCCGTTTCTGTCGCCAAGAAATGTCACTACATTTAGAACAATGCTGCCTGGAAATGCAGTTGTGCAAATTATCCACGGCTTCATTTTCCCTCCGCCCAGAATAGTGCAACTATTTACATGTGTGAATGGTTCAGCAACTGCGTGTTAGCAAGTGGTTCAAATGAGCTACACACAGACGAGGTATTACTTCAGTCCTGATGCTCTGCTTTGACTTCCACTGTTTGTTTAGAGAGAATACTTCACTGAAACGCTTTGTTTTGGAGTACTTAACAATCCCTGCCTTTGGTCTTGAAAAGGTAAGTCTTAAAAATATTGTAGTGAGTTTAGATTTAGAGCAGTTATAACTCAAATGGTGACATCCATATCAAAATGTTGTCATACACATTTCAAATATTTTTACAACGAACAATACTGCATCGATTTGAATGTTTGGGTCAAATCAAGCATGTCCTTAAATGACAATGGTTAAAGAAAGTAATAGAAACAGAAAGGGTCGTATCTACAAATCTTAGTTATAGCTTAACAATTGTTAAATGATTAAACCATGTACATCCAGTTCCCATTTAAAAATGGACATATAAAACGTTATAGATCCAAACCAGAATAATATGGCTCTGAACTCTAAAGCCTTTTTTTTAAAGAAATCTCATTTTGTAATTGTCCTGGAACTTCTGATCAAATAATTTAAACATACCCTGCACTGTGATGTTAACCAAAGATATAGGATTTGCTGCATAATAGTTTTGTGAGCTGGGAAGTGAAACTTTTGGTAGAACTGCACGTTTTTAGTTCAGAGCTCACGCTGCGGCAGCTGAAAATAGTTTTCCATAGAGCGCACCTTCTCTCTCTGATGCCTATGTTCTTGTTCAGTTTGAAATAGATTGAATGTGTTTACTTTTAGTCTGATGTTAATTCGAGTGAAATCACAGAAAGCAGACCGTTATCAGGTTGTATTAATAATGTATGGGTAGACTGAGTATTTGATTATGTTTGCTGTGTAACTGGATAGCCTGATTAAAGATAATATATTATTAGAAAAGTGTAGCCATCTACAGGGTGTGTGCTAAAGCTAAGCTCACATTACAGGGCTTCATTTCTCATGTTTGTCTCCCAGATCGTATCTTCATGCCGATACTGTTCATAATAATGGTTGAAGTGACCCATATCAAGAAGTGGAAGAAGTACTTCTATATATAATATATTTTACATAATATATATTACATACTATAAGTAAAAGTAGAAATACTACAGTATACAAATACTGTTACAAGTCAAAGTACTGCATTCTAAATTGTACTTAAGCAAAATTGCAAAGGTATTAGCATACAAATATACTTAAAGTACCAAAAGTAAAAGTACTTATTGTGCGTGTCGTCACATTCTAGTATCATATACGTATATTAAATACTGGATTACTATTATGATGCATTAAAGTGTTCATCACTGCTGTTAAAGGTGGAGTTAAGTAGATAGCTTTGTAAACTGCTGCTCAATATCTTAATCTATAATGATATATTATAGTTTATGTTTAAGTTCATTTATATTATGTATTAGCTGATAATATGAATATGTAAAGTAATTAGTTACTAATTTTGTTAAGTAAATGTAGTAGAATAAAAATTACAACGTTGACTTACAAAATATAGTGGAGTAGAGGCATAAAGTACCATGGAATTACTTATGTAAAGTACAAGTACCCCAAAGTCGTACTTAACGTAACCAGGGTGTCCGCAGGGTCTTAAAAAGTATTAGAAGTTGATGAATAAATTTAGCGAAAATAAAGGCTATTAAAAAGTATTAAACGGCATTTTCCAAGGTATTACATTTTGTAGCTTGTTTTCAATAAGTATATAAAGTGTTCAAAGAGGTTGTATTCTACAGTCTGCCTGAATGTAATCATTGCGTAGGTGTGTAGTGTGATTCTGTGTAGTCTATTTATGGCATCCCGTTGGATTTGACGTCATCTGAACAGGACATCGCTCGCTCACTGCTTGATAGCACGGAGGTCCGTTTACGCCGGTTGTTAAACAACATGGTTATGGGAAAATGCAAGTTTGCGTCCAAATGGTTGGAAGATAAGGAGGAAGGACAATCAATACTGTATATAGTAAATGTGAGGTAAAGTGTGTCGCCAATGTAACCGGTTAAAACTCCAAGTGGCGATGAGGTCTTATAATGTATGGAAAGGGTCTTAAAAGGTATTACATTTGACTTCAGGATTCCTGCATATACCCTGCTATAGTACTTGAGTAAATGTAATTCAATACCTTCCACTACTGCCCGTATCTGATATCTGTATGAACGGATATATGCCTTGAAATGCCTTACGTTAAACTGCATGCAACCAATAACATCATGCAAATGCATGTTGGAAAGACAAAAAATAAATGACATACTGTAGCGGTTCAAGTGTTCATCTCCCGAATGACTTGCTATTGAGGTCGGACGACAATGTGCTATACGTTGAGGAGATGAAGGTGGAGATGTGAGAGAGGAGTTAGGACTGGTGGGGGTGGGGCTGCGATATGGAGGGTTTCAAAGCGTAAAAGTTCCTCCAAAACTTAACTTTTGGATATCTCTGTCAGGGCTTCATGACTAGGCTGTCACATCAGGACTCAAAAGAAAAGCTTTGAGCGTCAGCTGGTCTCTATCGGCTGGCGAGTGTAGTTTCAACAGTCCGCTTTAAACAGCGAATGATCTGCACCCGCACAGTGAAGCATGAGGTGGGAAACAAATGAATTCAGATATGATCGTTTTCAAGGGCGCCACATTGGCCAGTAATCGGATATGTATTTAGTTCTGATTGAAAAAAATCCATTTCATTGTCCAAATGACTCTTAGAACGTCATGTTTGTGTCACATAAGGGCAATAATGTGGGTCACATTTGCTTGTAATGTTAACATAGTCTTAATCAACCTGAGAAGGATCATACTATCCCAATTCATGTTTTGTTCCCATTAAGGAAATGTATGAACATTTAATAAATGAGTCAAATATGTTGTTACAGGAAGTGAGCTCATGTTAGTAGCTTAAACTGGAGAGCATGTAGTCTAGGGGTTATGTATGTTTTGGTTATGCTTGTTTTGCAACCTGTTGACAGGGTTCCTTCATATGCAGGTGGGAAGCTTGTTGACAGCTAAGTTTATATGTCAACAAAGCTGCCA
The DNA here is from genome assembly GCF_902827165.1 of Trematomus bernacchii. NCBI lineage: Eukaryota > Metazoa > Chordata > Actinopteri > Perciformes > Nototheniidae > Trematomus > Trematomus bernacchii. Next base: position 7,220,502 of record NW_022988097.1, on the reverse strand, counting down.
AGCTGACAGAATCCTGTTCCATGTTTGTTTTTACTTCCAGACATCACAGCTCAATAATTAAATGTTGTTTGGGAGGATATTCAGAGATCCCAACGTGTGATGATTGGCTTCAGAAAAGAACCAATCCCATCTATGACGTATGTTATTTGGCTCGGTCGTACGTGTTTGTGCGTGTGTAATTTCTGAATTTCTCTACACTTGTTACCAGGACAACCTGCTCCTTCAGTGCGCCCTCTGAGTAAATAGTGGGGAGGAAGGGTGGAAAGGAGGAAGGGATCTAGTCTTGGAGATCTCCTGGGAACCATCGGAGAGACGGAGGGAGCAGATGTTGAGGAGGAGCCCTTCTATTCTCGGCCCGTTTCTGGAGGTGTGTTTGGTCATTAGCAAATATTCCATGCAAGTGGAGAAATGGCATAGGATCAGAAATGTCACTGGCGGAAATGTAATTCCCTGCTCTAGAAAATGCATATCTCTCCTCTGCCAAGACTGTGGGACTTCTGAGTGTCTGTTTTAGCCTGTGATCAAACATGCATGACAGCTCGCCTTCAAAACCAAGACAATATATGTGAGCGAGGCATGCTGGCAGAGCACGCCTGCGTCCAGAGGAAACACACTCCTTCGCACAGTATGTTTGACAGCTCGGCTTCTTTCATCCGGCTACAAAGATGTGTTCTTACTCTATGAATAGTTAATAGAGGTTAGGATAATAACAAGGTTTATACACGTATTTATCAATAATGATATGTCACGACAGTCCTGTGACAGCTTCACCTAACCCATGTATTATCTGCCGAATAATATCAACCAAGCCTTTTGAGAGTTTCCCTCCAGTCAGTAACAATTCATCTTATATTGTACATCTGTTCACGTCTCCTGAAGAAAGGAGATGAACAAACAATTGACACCTAATTGCTCAAAGGCAAACAATACAAAAGGCTGCAACCATCTAGTGTTGGCATCTGATTACTCAAACATGCAAACACATCATCGCAGCACATGCGGGTTTTAATTAACATACATTTTGTTCAGACCCTTTTCTTCAAACGTTTTCAGGGGAGAGACAGTGCAGCGGCTGTATTTTCTGACAGTGCTGTAAACAAGGTAAAACAGCTTTAAACCTCTCATAATGGAGACAGCCTGGAATAACAACTGTGTGCCCTTCCCCCTGAGGCAATTCTCCCTGCGGCAACGTTCCCTTGAGGTAAACAGATTTGCCAGTGTACATGTGAATATGGACGCAGTGGCCAACATTGGAATTAAGATATGCAGCACGCCGCAGGTCGCTGGGGGTCTGCAGTGAAGGGGTAAAAATCCTTTGAGCACACGGTCATCGTACCAGAACATTGTTTCATTTAGCTGAAAAACACCTTGGGTAATGCACTGAGGCATCTTTTGCTACGTACAGTCAAAGATCAATTTTTAATAACAATTCTGGGGCAAGATATTTCTCACATGTCAGAGGCATGGTAAAAGAAAGCAACACAATTGGTTGAAGCTTCCTGTTGCCATAATTGAATGAATTACACCATTTTCAGAGGAAAATGTTCCATCTAGTAAAAAAACAAACAAAAGGCAGCCTTATCTGGGATGTTTCTTTGGCACTGTGGAAGCATTTGCATCCCCTCTAATTTGTTGCAGCCTGCAATTATGTACGGCTAATGGTGGATGGAACGCTTCAGAATTCACTGTTGATATTTAGCAAGAGCGTTAATTCAAACTGTTGATCTATGTATTGGACCCACTGTGATTAATACATGTTATTAGCATAAATCCATTATTTAGATGCCAAAACATTGCTTGTATTATGTGGATGGCATGCAAAGTGTCCCGGTTTGTTTTGGTGCGGCGTGTACGGCATGTGTCTCCATTTTCCACTGAGCTGCTATCACATCACACTCTTAAAGAACAAAATAGAAAAGCAATCTATCATCCTGCTGGATTCCATGCAAAGGATATACAAAAATTAAAGTTTCCCTGTGCCTGGCTAAACTGTGTGTATGCAGTTTCACTGTGACCATGAAAAGTGTATTCATTAGAGGAACTTTTAAAGCTGAAGTGGGAGGATCTGAGGTCCAACTCTTTTCTGAAGCTTTTTATTCCAATTGTCTCCAAAGTAACTCAGTGAAATCGGCGGTTGTCATGACAAAATGAATTGATAAGGCAGAGCTTTGGTCTGTGCACTTTGAGACACTTTCGCACTTCTTAGTTCTTCAGTGGTTAAAAGCTCTAAGTGACATGAAAAGATCCTAATGTCCTCCTGAAATAAAGATGGCAGGGAGGCTGGAGAATGTATTCAGGAGATCTTCTATATGTCATCATGCTCTCTATTCATTTTAATGATAGTCAGGCAAGCACATTCATTTGTCATACTGAAAGTGAAGTGCTCATTCGTGCAGTCTGAATTGTACACCCTGAAGACTTGTACATCCAGGCAAAATGATCCCAGTTTTTGATTTCACTGCTAAGATACTAGCACTCCCTTCTACAATATCAAAACAACAAGGACAAAAAGATAAGAAGCCCCCTTATTGTTTAAAGCAAAGCCTCTCTCCAATCCCTTAGCAGGAATTAGACACCATCATTATCTCGTTATTATTATCTTAGTGTGTTTTTGCTGACACTAATGTGCAACCTTTACCTTCTCTGTGGTTGCTGGATTTGAACAAAATAAATCTCATAAAAAACTTCATGAGCATTTAAGAACCAGATGTAGCTGCTTCATTAGAGAAGCTATGCAGAACCACAATATTGTGGTGGGGCTTGGTAGGCCTCCTTAACTATTGGTAGTTTAAAGAGGACACATGCTCAGTTTCAGGTTCATATTTGTATTGTGTGCCTCTGCTGCGACATGTTTACATCATTTAATGTTCAAATAGCTCTTTATTTTTCTCATACTGCCATAGTACTGCCTGCCTTTTCACCCTCTGTCTCGAACCAGAGCCCATTCTGCTCTGATTTGTTAGCTAGCCGGCTCTGTTGTGATTGGCCACCGCTTAGAGTTGTCCCGCCCTTAGCCTATCACTTACAATGTGTTGGAGCGTGAGCCAATAGTAGCATGAGTGTTACATAATGATGTTAAGAAAGTAAACAAAGGAGTTCTATGGAGGGGTTTGGAGTGTGTGGGAGAAAAACTCCCCTTTTACAGCAAAGGAAAAACTCCAAAAAGCATAATAGGGTCCCTTTAAATGTTTTGTTTTTCCCTGTACGAGAGTATATACTGGTGTAGAAAAAGAGTGATCAAGTTTGCAGAACTCTTTCTTATTTTCCTTGCCCCAAAAGCAAGCAGCAATATCACAGTTATGCTTTAAAAAAAGTCACAAGTCACAGAATGCATCTTAAGGGCATGTGTCCAGTAGTGTGTTTCCCTGAGCGCCAGTGTCTTTTTAATTGTTTCCAATTAACAAGTATGCGGCCACCATGAGAAAAAACACAGCACGTAGAGCCTTTTTTGTTCACCACTTCAATCCGTACTACTATTTTCTCCTTTTTTCCCCCCCTTTGTTCACCGTGGATGCATGCGAGAGAACAAGATGATTCAAGAAATCAGTTTAACAAGCTTTCAAATAAAAGCTGAATTGTCATGTACAGCTAGTTGAGTTGAGGCTAATTTGAACTATTTTATGAAATCTTTACGTCATATGCATGGCCATTATTCAAACACTGAGGTGTTGCCCCTGCCTTCACCTAACCAGACTTTTTTACAGGACTGTGTTGTCCTGCACAAACATTAATCTCTCGCTCTCCTTTAAAGGGGACCTATCATACAAAATGCACTTTTTGATGTCTTTTATACATAAATATGTGTCCCCGGTGTGTCGGGGAACTCACGCAGCGTCAGAAAATAAAACCCTTTCTCTTTTCCTCCGTACCCAAATATTTTCAAAACGGGGGTACAACGAGCGGATACAGATTTGCTGCCGATATGACGTCAAATCAGCAGCGGACCCACAGAAAGTTGCTATCAGAAACAATGCCTGACGTGTTTTGGACGTAATCTCGTCTTTGTTTACATTAGCAAGCATCACTAACACTCAGAGCTAACCTGTACTGGAGAGCACATGTGTTTAAAAAGCAGGAAATAAAAAAAAGAACTCACCTTGTGAATAACCCGCAAGAGAAAAAGCATTTGAGCTCCATACTGTTTCAGAAATAATCCTTGATGTGGTGTAGAACAGGATGGCGTTTTATCACAGCAGAATGTAACTTTATCTCCGGTAGAATTCTGATCAGGCATTAGCTCCGCCTCCTCTTTTTTTATTTTTCAAGCTAAGGACCGAAAATCCGCGTTTCTCTAACAGGGCTGCAAAAGAGGGGTTTGAGCAGTATGAGGCATGGCTACAATGGGGGATCTGTTTGGTATTTTGAAAAAAAAACTTCACAGACATGTTTTGTATAGGTATGGCCCTACAATATATGTTTCAAATATAGTACGATAGCTCCACTTTAAGCTCTGCTAGAATCATTTTGATTAGTACAGTTTGGTGACTTCATTCCCAGTATATCTGTGCAGAACTCGATTTTGAGCAGCATCAGCAGACACGATATCTGCAAATATTTGTGTGCATCGATCTGTAATAAAAAATCATATTTTAATCATTGATTTTTTGTACAGAAAGAGAAAATAATATCCATATTTATTTTCCACCACTGTGTTTAGCAAAGCTTTTTCAGATAGCTGATCAAGCTTTTCTTTGATATCTAACAACTCAAGCTGCAAGTCATCTACATTTTACATAAATAAAATAAACTCACATCCAAACTGCATAATTACAACCTAATATAAAGTACTGTATTTACAAAGTACGTGATTAATGTAGCTCGACCTATGAACTACAGTTAAGTATTTGTTTTGCCTTTAATATGTGCTTTTATGTTATTAACGACCACCCTTACTACTAGAACAGGGATTATTAATAACTAAACATGGATATTATGAACTGATCATATGGTCATTTATAGTTGCATTTCTCTCTCACTCAGAAAAACATATCTTTGTTAGTTCAACAGAAGTTCATGGATTACTGTAACTCACAGTATATCTTTATTTAAATTATACCCAAATAAGATTTAGTTCAAAAACTCATCATCAAGGAGTATAATAACTGTATTAATGTGTGATTGTAATCATGATGACAAAAGTATAAGAAGATAATCTCATCTTTACAGCGACTTCATAAAGCCTCAGACGTCTGAAACTAAAATAAACGTTGAGCCACATAAAAATCGACACAGAGAGATATTGAAGTAGCATTTCTAAAAACTGCACACTTAGATTGATCTAACACCACTTCATAATTTCATTAAAATGTTTCCTGCTTTAAAAGATAAGCCCTTAATTTTCATTTTGCAGATTGCAAAGTGCCATTATTATCAGTTTAATTATTCTCAGTGAATAGAGGATTTAATGAAAAAAACGTCTACATACTGTAATAGTAGTGATTCACTCTCCTTTAATGAAGTATAAATCTCCTCGGTGAGAAACACTTCCCTGGCCGTGGTGCGGACACATCGAATTCACTAGAAAATGGGTTTGAACTTTAGATGCAAAATCTTAGCTGTCATGTGTCTAATCATCAGTGAGTGTGGTCATTACTGCAGATACGGAAAGTGGTTTTGACAAGTGCAAAAAACCCACTAACCAGATCAACAGTTGACCATAGAAAATCTAATTTAAATGTATGGATGGTTGGAATCAAAAAGGAAGGGTTATTAACTGCATGAACGCCTGCAGTGGAACAAATGTCTGTGTAATCTTGTGGAAATTATACACAACAAAGAATGGCACACAAGTCATGGTCATAGGCCAGACAGCTACTGGAGGGAGGCTTCTACAAAAACATTGTTATTTTGTCTGTTTCTTTGAGTCTTTTGCTGAGATTTAGTTTGTATTCACATTGCTAAAGCGCCTGCAGTCACTTTTGTAGTCCTGGCCCTCAACTATTTCAACTAGTTGCATAATGCTGACGTTATATGACATACTTGTACTACTAGTCTCTATTAATAATCCAACAAATCAATCATCGTAAAGAAACAACGATTAGATTCCTAAAGGCTCCGATATGCAACTTCTCACCCCGAGGCAACAGAGTGCATTGTGTGTCCTTTATGTGTCCCCTCGGGGGGGCAGGTGAGGCCAGCACTTGTCACTCAACTTGATGGGCTGTTAAGACGACATTCAGCCCGAGGCTGTAACTGAAAGTCACCACAGGCACTGAAGACATGCACAGAGGATATCTATCTGGAAATAAAGATACACGGTGACCTCAACCACAAGTTACGCCTAGATAAAAGACCCCCAAAACAAATGTATACACCCCTGAACATCCTCAGAGCCCTCAAACTGTAGACTTCGGGCAAAAACGAATTGTATTAACACAAAACAAATATCCAAGTTCTTAAATTCACATAGCTTTTGTCTTTTGTCTTAAATTGGTAAACCTATTTTCTTATTTGCTGTGTTTTGTTGATTAGTATTCATTATGAATGTCTGGTAACGAAGCACACAATCTTTACCTATTAAAGTATTTGCCTTACACTGTAGTGCTAGTTTCCCTGACTTGAAACTCACAGATATAACAGCTGTAATTACCAACACAATAACATTAACTGTGCATGTAAACCTTCCAGGCATTCCCAGCGTTTAGGCTTGAGTCAAAATAAGAGACATTATGTTTAGCTGTCGCTCCGTTTCTTACACAGAGACAATCACAGAGCTCTTAATGAATGTCAACCAACAGTCATTTCACATAGCATGCTTCAAGACATTTAAAATTACTTTAAAAGTAAATGCATTACGGTACGTCTACACAGCAGCGTTAAAAAAATCTTGGAGGTGGGCGTATCTGAAGCTTGGGGATTTTTTGCGAACAACCAATCACATGAATCTCCCGCCCGCGACATACGAAGCAAAAAAGCCCGAAGTAAACTGGATATAAACTCCCCAAAACAGGCGAAAACATACCACTGTCTCTGCCACCTCCCTCCATGCCTGGCTCCTCCGGTTTATATCCCGGTAGGTCTGGTCATAAAGCACCGGGTGATTCGCTACCGCTAATTTCTCCTCCATTTTTTGGAATATGAGGAAATGACCTGCGGTATGTCTCTCCCAGCATACACGCCGTTTGATTGGCTAGAGCTTGAACTGTCAGATTTGCGTACACGGGATTTGATTGGCTGACGCTTCCACCTCAGCCTCAAAAGTTGAACATTGTTCAACTTTGAATCCTGAAAATCCTGAAAATCTCCGCTCGCCTGCCCACAATGCATTTCGGCGAAAAGTGAGGGAAAGTGACGTCACCCCATTCAAAGTGAATGGGCAGAAGCGTTTCACGATTTTTTTAACGCTGCTGTGTAGACGCACCGTTACAAAGCCGTGAGGCAAATAGAGGCTGTCAGAGCAAGATGTTGCTCTAGATCGAGACTGTGCTGATTACAGTATAATTTGTAGAAAGCAACTTATTTTCTCACTGCAACACACATACTATGGGCGGGAAACAACCGCTCAGTTGTGTCTGACAGAGCTCCGGTCAATATTGTCAATAGCCAAGTAGCTGCAACTACCATGGCGAGACGTTTTTTTGGCCTGATCTGCGACTTCTCTCCTTAATTGCTTTAGTTTAGTCAATTTATTGTGTTTTTCTGTGCATTTCTGTTTGTGTCTTTCTAAAGCTTTCCATGTACACACACACATGTGGGAAATCAGGTTAAAGAGAGAAAGCAGATAACTCTGGCTTGTTTGTTCAGTGTGTGCTAATTGGTCCTAATGTACAGAGTGTACAGACTTTAGCTGTAGCAAACTAGCTAAGTACGCATTGACCCTGTGTGGTGTTCATGTGCCTGACGTACAAAAAAAGAGGACCTTCTCTGTTTTGAAAGAAAATTAAGTTAATAGTGAAGTTTATTATTTATCACTCTGTACTGTAATGGCCTTTTTCCGTTTGAGTGAACACGAATGTGAGATGTATGGAAAATGTGAGCTCAGGTTACTTGGCACATGAACAGACAATTTCCAGATGATGTTCTCCACGTACTGTAGCTTTTTATCATTGGATTTTAGTTAACTGTTGGCAGGCAGCCAATCACGTTGGAGTTGTTTGTCTTTGAAATACTACAAAGTGTACAGTACGAGACATCCTGTGAGACACAGCTGACTGGCTTCTTGTGATCAGCTTAAGTTGTCTGCTTCTAGCTACAACATCACTTAACTCTTAACCGTTGTTGTGCTTACTTCACTGTGTGTTGAGTGCTAGAAGACAGTTTCCACCACACTTACAAACAAACCGGTCTCCTTGATAAGCATTCAACTTAAGATGAATGTTTTATGCATCTTATCTGAAGTCAGTGTGGTTTTACTCTAGTTAATGCTGCCCAAGGCAAACCCCTGTCTGTAGGCCTCCACTCACTTCTTTGACTCTGTATGAAGTTGAACAACCTCTAAAGTTCACTTTCCAAAAGATTAAATACACCCCTAAAATTGCTAAGACAATACATTTGGTGCTTCTGAATTTTGATGAGATATTATGCATACATTTGGGGGGAAAAAAACAACCAATCCACAAAAATCAGCACTAATAGAAACACAACGTTACAGTGAACTAAGTGTCTCCAGAGAGTTGGTGGTAAATGCCACGCATTATAAAGAGTGTCCATCCAAACTTGTTTTTTTATTTTGATTCAGTGATGCAATAACAGTTGGGTACTCCATACATGTGATTGTTGAACATACAAAAAAAATAAAAATTATAAAATCAGGTTAATATATACAGTATATACGGATAAACACATTATGTCTTCCCTCTTTCTCACTCCTCAAACCCGGGGCGTCAATTTTCCCTTTCCTCTTTTTTAATTGCCTTCAGGAAGTTCAGATGGAAGTGGTTGACGCTCCCCCCTCACAAGCAGTGTGGATAATTGCAATCAGAAGCAAATAAATGGCAAATATCACTCGGCTGACAAAATGTATAACGGTGTTTTCCGCTGTGATATCATTAAGACATTATAATTTGTAAATTGGACCTTGGTACGGGGCAGATAGCCGTTGCAAATAATAGTCATTCCTTGATGCTGGCAGGGACCGCAATCCATTATTTTTGAGTCTGTCTGAAACACATTAACACTTTGTGTACTTGTGCTGGGCAGCCAATTGAACACAGCACACCAACAACAGCAGCTGCAGCCACTGTGTAGCCACCATACTGCAAAGCACTCACAGCCTTGTCACAGTGCTGTATCTCTGTGCGTAAGTGTAATTTGTTATAACAGGATGTGATAAAAAAAAAAGACGTGTATTTTTAAGTACATGGAAAATATTGTTCTTGAATTCTTTCATTAAAATGCATAAAGGTCTTATTTATGCAAATGCTCCCTAACAACATACATGTGAATAGTCAGGTGCAGATGCTAGTTTATTGAAATGTTAAATAGATGTTATAGACAATTTGGCAGCTTGATTTGTTGTTTTAGAAACAAAAACATCCGTCCTCATTTCCCTAAGAGGCTTCATCAGCTGACAGCTGCCTTGTTATAACGCTGCTTTCTGATAACAGTGGAACACCTGTATATTGTTAATACAGTAACTTAATTTATGAGCAGCAGCCTTTACATTTCAAGTGCAAAGCCACTGACTAAATCCCTTTGTCAAAATCAACCATGCAGTTCCAATCACAGTTAGTAAATGTCAGCCTGCACGGTTGGGCATTACATATTAATGTACACATTTCACTTTAGGAGTTTAAGACCCCATGAGGCTATGCTGCTTTGAGATAATTGTTACTGCCAGCTCATATTAACTTGTTAACATGCTGAAGTTTAGCAGGTATGATGATCAACAAAAAAAGCTTAGCATGTATGCAAGCAAACATGAGGTAATTAGCACAAAAAACTAAATAATCCTTAGGCTAATAGATTTGCAAATACAAGCAAAAACACAAATTGCAATTATCAAGAAACATAAATATAACAATAGGAAGAATATACTATGAAGAATATATACCATATACTGTATTTGAATAACAACTATTGTATATATGTATGTTCTCATATACAGTAGTCTACATCCACACTAGCTGCTCTTGAGGCTGTAGTTTCCATAAAACAAATCACTAAACCTTAGCAAATGATGCAAAACCACAGCGAAACCAAACATGTAATTTTAAAAGCTGTCATTGTAGGGGACAGAGTGTTCACATAAAAGGTGGAATCGTCTTGTATCATTAACAAAAGCATAATCAAACCAACCAGTGTGTGCTCAGTTACCTTTTAAACGAGCTTCTACAGACACAGCGCTGTGCAGGTTGATAAAGAGAGCCATCAGCCAGCCAGATGCAAAATGACACTTGTAGAAGGTCTAGGACAGATGGGGGGCAAGGTGTTAGATCTGGGAGCATGACCGTGAAGCACAGACCTGATGTCCAACCCCTGAACTCTGTGTGATGGATTGCTTCCATCAACAAGCTGCCGGTGATGTGTTGAGCCCTGGGTGCGCAGTGTTCCTGCAAGAACAAGCTGCAGGTGAAATGGGAGATATTTTTCAGAACACACAGGGCTGGCGAGATGAAGCCATGACAGGCATTAGCAACAAGGGGTGAATACATCTAAATTGCAGCATTACTTTTTACAGCTTTAGATTTACACAACACTGTCTTCCTTTTTCACCTTAGGCGGTACCCTGACGGTAAGCGGGGCATTGCAGTCTCCTTTGAAATTCACTGTGATCTAGTTCAAAGATGTACAGACCCTAAGCTAAATTCCATACTAAATCCAGAGCCATACAAAAACTTCACTGGAGTTTGCTCAATCACCCATTCATTCACTCAGTGACTCTGTTAGCCTGGTATGGGCACATGAGCAGCGTTCCCACCCAGAGGCTAATCTCTACTTCCCTGTGCTAGATTTCCTGCTTGAATGCACTGTAATGACATTTATATCATTTTGTGAGTAGCCCACTCATATTCCTTATAATTCCACCCTTTCTCACAAAAGTGCATTACATTATGCTGTATATGGAGGAAACATTGTGGTGATTACAGAATAAATTGTAAATTGGAGTGAATCTCTCATAAATTGCCCATCGTGGCTCTGTGCTGTGTTCTGCTGCTTGGCTGGTTATCATTCATTTGCATGTGGCGTATACTTTAAATATGAATACTCCCACAAAGAGTTTAATCAACAGTGCATGTGCTCCGAGTGCTTCTGTAGGCCCAGAAGGTGTTAAATGAATCATGTATTGCAGCTGGTGCTCTGGTACCGGGGCCTTCAAGGTCATATCTGGCTTAAAGGGCAGAGGGCTAATAAACTACTCCCCCAAATGACTTTCTCTAACAGTAAGAGTAATGCCTCTAAATGTCATCAAAGGATGTCATTTTTTTATATCCCCTGGCCCTGGTGTTTCATTCCTATTTGAATTCAGATTCGCTGTGATTCGGAGCCACAGATGTTAGCAGCTGGTTTTGAAGCCAGGAGAGAGCGGAGAGAGAGATTTGGTGGAGTGACAAAGGCTCTTAATTATCCGATTGTACGCACAAATCTATGCTTAAACACATAGAAGCTAGTTTTATTGTTGGATTCATTAATTAGGTCTTATTTCAATGTGTTCTTACTGTGGGAACAAATGGAGAACTGCCTTGTACCACTCGTGCAAATCTTATAAAAGCCTCCAGTGTGAGATTGATGTGGCCAGACTTGACTGTGACTAAACGTAATTTGCATCAGTAACAATTAGCTACTATTAGAGCTAGTCTGAGAAATTGGCAGCTTATCGCAGATTACTATTTTATGGCGTGATAAGTGAAAAGAAAAGTCATTTATGCAATGCCCATGATGTGTTTTAGGTCATTTAGAAACTGTTTCTATAACTAGCCTATTCATGGTTTGTCCACTAGAGAGAACTAACAAGTTTATGCTTCAACTGTTAAGTATTTTAAAGCTGTATTAAGGTGTCTTTCTACCACTAAGAGACAGAAAGATTTCAGATGTAACCCAACCTTGAGATGTACTGGCTCATTGGCTAGCTAGTAGCTATGTATAAAATGCTTAGATGTAACTTTTTACAAAAACAGCATATAGCAAAATGACTGTTCCCATGAGTCATGTTTCTGATAGATTTGGTTGATATTTACCTGCCATGTGGTTCATGATGGTCCTGAGAAAAGTAGCTGTTTATCTAGCTAAGTGTTCGGCATTCTTCACCAGTCTCCTTTCAGTTCCCCCCCCCCCCCCCCCTTTTTGTGGCGAGCAGATAGTGAACTCCTGGCTCAACTGATTAACAAAAGCTGCCTACTTTTCAATGTTTTTCAACAAGCTTATTTACAATTAGTAATACTGTTAGTGCTCGTCAAACACAATGTGTGGTGAAGTGTATGCAGATGTATTCATTATTATTAGATTAGTTAATTAGCTTTGGCTTTGCAATGCTCCTCTTCTAATATGTGGTTTTTTAAATGGTTCAAACCACAATCACAACTTGATCACAAGACTAAATATCTCTCAATGCAGCTTTAAAGGTGGCCGTGTTTGCACTCATAGCCATCAGTAGAGAGCTCTTACATTTCCATATCAGCCTCTACCGTATTAATTGACATCAGCAGAAGTGCACACTCCATGGAGACAAAGCATCACTGCCTCTTTTATTGCAATCCAGGCCTGTTTCTTCCTCTCAGGGGAGATGAGGGGGGACAACAATCCTTTTTTGGTTGAACCCTCTAAATTAAACACTGCCATCTTAATATTGATACCATTTTTTGTTCATCTGATCATGTGCATACAACTGAACAGAAATGTGTGCTTCACAATTGTCTTCAGTCCAACACACTACCCTCTGTACATAAAGAACTACAAAACAGTAAGGCTATTAAATAAATGAGACGCATTAAAATGCCCCCAACATAACAATAACATATTTCCCCAGCGAACTTGTTCACATACCCTCATATTACCACACATAATATAAGCAAAGCACAGTTTCAATGTATATGTTGTGCTTTGTCGTACATTGTTTTATTGTAAATGCCTCTTTATAAATGTGGAACAATACTAGTTACACACTGCTGCGCTGATACATTAGAAAATAACTTTGTTACAGTCTCACTGTACCAGCTAATATCAGCCATACTGAGGGTAGTCATCCTACAACTTAGAAGCTTTCTCACTCAAAAAACATGACTTTATTTACGCAGTGATTAATTTTCTGTAACTCACAGAACCAAGCAGATGCTTGTTTATCTTTGCCAAGCAAGTACCCTTTGGAGGAGATGCTTTTTTTCTAACTTGTTACTGTCTGTAGTGTTGAGAAGACTGGCTGCTCATCTAGTCATCTATCCGCCATCTGTTGACATTGGAGACACAGCTACCAGGTTATCGCTCTCTGCGGGCTCCAGTATTTGTGCTGTTTTGGGCTATTACTGACTGCAGGTTTTTGACAGGACAGTTTGTTTAGCTCGCTGGTTTTTATAGTGCGATGCCACAGTCAGTTTTGGTGAGTGAGGAGATGCATGTAATGTCACGCTCATGGCAAGCTGTGGCTTGTTCACAGAGATTAGTGTCAACACACAAACTCTCATGAATACGCACACATGCTGTAGTAGCAGATGATGCGATCCTACTGAATGCATAAGCGCCCAAGTGGCACCTTGCATTAAAAAACACGCCTGGCAATGCCACTAAGTGTTGTCAAATGCTCCATAAACTGGAAAAGTTAACATTCCCCGAAGGCACATCAGAACTGCTTGACAGGCCTACAGCAAAACTCTTTTCCAGGGATGGTAACTACACACAGACAGCGTTTCTTCAGTTGAAGTACGCAGAAAACTTTCATCTCACATCCATCCAATAGCGGCAGCGTTATTAGGTGAAATGATGAGCATGCTGAAACAAAATTGCTGGCCACAGTGCATACACTATGCGCTCTATGTTCACTTCAAAAGGCCCATTGAACCTTAATAACCATGGACAGTGGATGTTGAATCAAAAACCTTTCCCCCACACAAAATCCCTAGAGCAAATACTGTTTGCAGTGTGCATCTGTATGTACAACGAGGTCAGATGTTGGCATGAAAATACACACTCAAATCCCAGAGCTAAACAGCACCTTTCCCTAGATTAAAATATCTCTACTCACATAAACATAAACCACTGTCAGTAACTAGCCAGACTGAAAGGAACACATGTTCCACTATAACCACCTCATCAGCAGGAATTTCACAAGGACTGCGGTAGAAAATAACAGAAGCTGGAGGCAGTGTACTGTTTCCAGATCCATGTCTCCCCTCCTTTTAGCCCGGCTCCACAGGGAGAGGAAGTGTGACAACGTTCTGTTTGCTGTTCCAGCCCACCTTACTGCCTACACAAGCTTCCTATGTTACTCTTGGGAGGTTCACCAGGCTGTTTTAACTTCAGCAGACTTTATTTTACTTTAATTGTCCTGTCCTTGAGCACAGAAACTGTAAGCCATCGTCTCCCAGATGCACCCTCAGTTGGTTTAATAGTTTTTTGTCAGCTTGTTGTCTACAGTCGGTCCCTCTGCAGTGGATGATTAAGGAAAACAGGGTCTTTGAAAGAACTGTTTGATGCTACTTCTGTCATCGCATTGTCTGATAGATGGAGCACCTGAATATCACTAATTGAGAGCTTTAGCTTGTTGTACTCTAGAAAAAGATATGAAGCAACAAATATACCCAGAGGGATCAGTTCTATGCTCTATGGAAAGTCTTGTTGAACGTGCAAAAATGTTCAAGTAGAAACAGAAAACTTTCACCCCTAAGCGTTTGCAAATAGTATTATTGTTGTTGCCGCTGTTGTCTGATCGCCCTTATGTTTTCCAATAACACAGGACACAATGCATTTGTTTCCAAAACAATTGCACAACTAACATGTCTGTTGATTTTAATTTTAATAAGAAAATAGATGAGTTTGTTCACATATTTTTATCAACATGGCTACGGCAACAGCCGGTTTTCTTAACCAAGGAATAACCGTAAGAACCCCAAAGAACCCCAAAGAACCCCGGCCACTGTGCTATGATACATCCAGAGAAAAACACCCGGTGGTAGTGGTAAGTATGCAAGTTTGTTACTTACTGATCTTTCTGACTTAGTTGACATTATTATGGTTGTTCTGATACCTAAGGATAGCTACTGTAAGATATTTTATTGAGTTGTGGGATATTTTGTTGAAATGCGTCTTAGTGAAATGATTTCTCGTAGGCAATCATTCAAAGTATATTTCGGGCTTTTATTGTGAAAGGTGGAACATGACTGGGAGGCAGACAGAATTGCACAGTGAAAGCAAGGCTTATAGAAAACTATCTAAATGCAGATAATGTCAGTTTTCTTCATCCATTACATCAACATTTTAGTTCTTAATGATGAAGGGAAAATGTTATCTGTTTCCACATAGACGAGTATAAACAACATTTACAAGGCTTGAACCAGAAATCCTCCTGTGGGATTTTCTGCCCAGACATATAGGCATAGAAATACACTTTGGTGCCCCCAGTAAATAAAACTTAGAGTAGTCATTTTGTGCTTTTCTATCTCCCTCCCATATATCCTGAGTGCTTGAATGCTGCATGTAAATGCCAATTGCCTCCTTTAGCCTCCAGACTCAGCGCACAGTTAAAGTTTAGCCATCTGTTTCCACACATGACCTTTTTAATTGCCCAAATTAGAGGGGAACGAGGAAGAGTGGCTGGGTCCCCACTCCTGTCCAATTCTAGTATTGAAGAAACAATAGTTATTTACAGTGACAAATAGCGCGGGGGAGCGAAGACTGTCAGCTGCTTTCCACCTGGCCATGTTGAACACCTGCCCAGAGCCAGTTTGGTTCACTGCAGATGGCTAAGGTGAGCTCTCTATCCTCACCCTCGTCCTCCTGCGGGCGGCACCTTGTGCATGGAGAGAACTGCATTATCCAGGCAGCGCTACATCATGTTGATTCCTTCGCCCTGATATCAACTTCTTGCAATATGAAGTATGAGAAGTTGCAGAGGCAAAGGATGACGCAGAATTAGTGTTGACGAATGGAGGATGATAGATTAATCATCAACACAATCTTGTTCATGTTGTCTTATAATACTTGTTTAGATCTTATTAAAATGTTGCCTGATACTGCTTATTTGTGGTGTAATATGATCTATCGTTTGTTACGAAATAATGTGAAGGAACACATGGTCTCATAGGAACACAATTTAAGTCCTACTCTCATTTAGATCAGGCGTTAGTGCTGGTTCCCACAGAGGTTGCATAGACTTCTATGTGTCTAATCACACGGTTTTGTGTTGGATGCTAGATTATGCTCCAGTTCTCAGTGTGACTCTTGTGGTGGAATACGTTTTAAGGATAATGCTCTCTTGTGAAATTCATTTGGTATCTTTCAGTCCCCTAATCAAGACACTTGTCACAGTGGCATTAGTTCACAAAACAGATAGAAGACAGCTACTCATTATAAACTATTCATCTGATAAGCTTGTTATGGTACATGAGAGATTACATCACAGTGATTATTCTCTTTAACCAGAAGTTAGTTTTCACTGGATCTCAGCATCACACAATAAAATACAGTAATTACATATCACGGGAATACTTCCTATTACTGACCTTTTCTCTACACATGTTGTAGAATTGCTTATTAAACTTTGCTCCCTGTAGTTGACTTGCTGATTCATCCGTTTGTATTTAATGAATCCACTACCACTAAAGAACTGTCTTGTCTGAAAATGAAGATTTGTTATAGAGATATTTGCCCTTTAATTGAATTTAAAGTGCAAGCCAACAATTCTCAAGGTTGCCATGTTAGCATGTGAAAAACAATTATTTGTATCCGATGACTTCCCTTTGTTAGTAATGTTTCCATTTTTGGTTCAAGTTCTGATTTATTTTCTTTCGTGTTTGAAAAACGATGAATCCTGGGAAATGCCAGGAGCCATTGTTCTTCTGATACCCAGAACAAGCACAAAGCTAAGACCGACTCCTGTGTGTCTTCTTGTTCTCCTTTCAGTGGGAACAAGCAGAGGGAGACACATGACAGGCTGCCATGGTGATCTATAAAAAATTAAAGCTTGTAAAATAATACAGGCACCTTCTAGTAAGCTTTGGGGAAAATCCAGACAGCCGAATACAGAGCTGAGCAGAGATTCCAAACTCATAATTTATCCCGGACAAAATGTATCTGGCTCAGTGGAGGTCAGCCCTCTGTTGTGACTGTGGTCCGGGCGTGTGTGTGGCTACTGGGCAGAGGTTCCAGGGTCACGCGCTGACATGCCACGAGGAAGGTGTGTAATGAAGCATTACACACAGCTGGTGCTTGCCAGGGCAGGCCCCAGGTCACAACCATATATGAAAGGTCATTTTCGGACCGAAACTGTTTTAGATTAAATGAGCGTTTCTATGGTGCTAGGGAAGAGATGCAGGCACTAGCTAACAGTAGGTTAACCTTGGTTTGGTGTGGCACTCAGGACAACCTAAAGACTAAGAAAAGATGACAAATGACTTTGATAGCATGCGATTGACCACTAAACCTCTTTGTCAATGTATCCCTGCAAAGCGGCAAAGCAGATCTCATCAAGTAATGTATAGCGGCAGTACAATGAACGACGAAGGGTAGCCCAGGGGTAATCGATGATTTGAGCCACCAATCTGTTCCAGGTGCTTTATGATGTGACTGAGGTAATTATCACCGGATCAATAAAAGAGTTTGTTGTGCAGAGGAATGGGTGAGGGAGGGGTAATTGGTTTCTGCTGCTGAACTCATCTTATGTATGTATTTTTCCAACCTGGGGATTGGGCTTGAAAATTATTCTCTCCAGAAGTAGGAACAAGTCTGTTTGCCCTGCACAGTTCAGGTTTGGGTTCAGGACCAATAATAAGACATGTCCATTGGTCTATATGCATTTGCATACAACATTAATATCTCACAAAGGGAGCTTCAGTGAGTCTTGGAGCAAATAAGGATATAGCAGGGTCGGGACTAAAGTATGGGGGGGGAAAGAGAGAAGACAAAATGTGCAACTTCAGAGGAAAGTTCATTTCATTTTTTATTTTGACTTGCATCTCTGCTTAACTGAAAATCAAAACACAGATTAATGTTTTCTTGACTTTTAGCAGTTTGCTAACCCACTTCAAATCAGTTTCCTGCTAAATATGTTTGAAGTGTGTACTCTGTTGACACATTTCTGAACCTTTTTGCTGTCATCTTAAGAAAACCATATCTGTAATAGAAAGCTGGAATGATTTACAACAGTTGGAGTAAAACAAGACTACAGGTCAAGAGGACGGGGTCGCAGGAAACATGGTGGGGGGCTAAGTGACTGTGAGGTGGTGAGGTGTTGGTAATGGAGGTCCCACTCGGTTAGCCTGGTGAACTGGACTGGGAGAAATGTTGTGAGGATTGTAATAGAAGCCTTGGAAACAGGGTTTACTACAGGTGAAGCTTATTCATATTGATATGCATCTCCACCTCTGACCGACCCTTAGCAGCTTTAGCTAATAATCTCCCTGATGCTACTCTACACCTCACACCGCTGTCTTGCAGATGGTTCTCCTCAAATAATGTACCTCTCTGTTCAGCTTCCTGTGGGTAAACGTAACCCCTTTTCTGTCTTTGTTTTATTGACGAGGGATTTCATGTCTTGTATAACCTGGTCTTTGCTGTTGTTTTATATAGTGTAACTGCAGGGACCGCCCAGTCTGCAAAGGACATTTTGCACAATCTTTTGATGTAGTATGAGACATCCAAAGAATCCTCATGTGCTTCACAGAGCAGCATCCATTCCACATAACATTGTCTTGTGTATTACTCATGAGACCACAATCTTACAGTTGTGGTGGCAATACATGATAGGCTCATAGGCCCACCTGTAGATATTGTGTGGAAGAGAATAAAGCCAGTTTATATTTACATAAAACAACTCTGGTACCTTAGTCCAGGGTTGTGTATGTCTTTTTAGTGCAAATGTTGTGATTGCATTCACCAGATGCAACGAAAAGGCTGAATACATTGACATATTGTTACATTTTTATGTGAACTCAGCCTTTTTTGTTCTTTAATTAGATGTGTTGTTCCTGCTTAATATTCAAATTGTATGCATTGTGTATAAAAGGGTACTCTTTGCTGTCTATAGGGGCAAAGGTGCACAGCAAGCATGTATTGCTGCTCGTCTTATGTGTAGTGTCTTCTTGATCCTATAGTGTTTATTAAATAATAAACCACATAACACCCTGTGAACTAAACAAGCAATATACATGTTAATTAGTGACTTTAAAAGGTGCTGGTTTCCGGTATTTTGTTACACCAGGATAGCTGTTTCCAGCCTTCATTCTAAGCTAACTGGTTTCTGGCTTCAGCTACATGTTGACTGTTCAGATGTGGGAGTGTTATGAATCTTCTGATCCGTCTCTCAGCAGGAAAGTACATGTTGAAATAGTCCTTTAAAAGTTGACTATACCTGGGAATGGTACAGTAGGTTAGGCGTGACTAATAAGGCTGCCAATAATCAAACAAATATCACTATAATAATAATTATCAATATCTTAATATTACAAATAATAATCAAGTTTCTACGCATTTTAGTTTTTATTAGTGCTTCGGACAGACTTAATTTGACAAGAACAATTAAAAGGACCAAACGTCCTTTATGCATTGTTGATAATTTAAGTGTTGATGTATTGTTAATGAGGATCTGGAATTTAATTAAATCAAATGCGTTGCAGCGTCTAATTAAACTAATTTCTAACAAAAGAATAATTTGTGTATTTTTATCTGAACTATTGCCCTTGTGCCGGTCACCTTCCCAGCACTAAACAATATCATTTGTTTGTTGTTGTCCTTCTCCGTTTGCCCCCCATCCTAAGCATTTGCAGCAGTCCTAATTCATTGTAAATGTGATTGATGCTTACAAAAACACTCCAAGACAATATTGCAATCAATTCAGTTTGATTTATTGTCTTTGCAGTTTCAGAATGCATGGTAACAACAGAAACTTTCTGAGCGGCCTCACCCTGCAGAAGCGACCCCTCTGTATGGCTGTATGGCGTAGAATCAACGCTTCTAAGCTGTGCTCATCATATTTCATTACTGTAATTCACAATGAAGGTCATTTTTATGAATTGACAGAGGAAATACCAGTTTTTGTCCAAACTTAATTAAAACTCAGGCGTAGCTCTCTCGGCAAAGCTTTTTTTTCTTCCTCCATGATTCAATAATCAACAGAAGTAAATCATCTACAGTCTATTGCATCAGTCGCCAGCAGGCTGGAACAAATGCAACAAATAAATAGACCTACCCTGGCATGCTCTGAGTTACTGGCAGGTGCTACAAGGTTACTCTGTGGAGCTCTCACAGGCACCTTTACACCACATGGCCACAATTATCACACAGAAAGGCTTTTTAAAGCACTGTGCTGTGATCTATGGAGTGCTGATCAGCTGTGATATCAGCTACAGTATACTTGTTATATTATCCTGTGATTTAGTGTAATCACAATATATCCTCGGTGCTGCTGGTGCCACTATAGCTTCACTAATTACTAATGGTGATTTAATGTAACTGTGTGACCATCCTGCACAGGCCCCAGCCCCGCACTGTTGTCCTTGTAAATTAGGTGTGCATCAGTGATTAATGGTTAACAGCCAGTATTCAAGGAGAAGCATCATCAGCAAAGAATTTAATTAAATGGTTGTCTCAATTACTTAGCAAACTAATGTAGCTTAAACAGAAGCTAACTCAAATGTCACCCACACGGATAAAGTGTTACATTAAGACTCAAATACTAATCTATATGAATACAGGTGTAAAGACATGTTAATTGAACAATAAAGCATACGAAAGCAATGTAGGACATCAAAATGCTTTTTAAACTAGAAAATGCATTTCCTGCAGAAAATGCGTGTGAATGCTGTAAACTGTGTACATTTGTTGCTGAATTTAGCTGAAAATGCAGAAAAAGCTGAATATTTTATTAGTTGAATGGTCTCTGTAGCTGCTTTTAGCTACAAAAACCAAGTAAGTGTGTTGCTGAACTTAGCGGAAAAGTGAAATGATTTGAATCAAAATTGTTACAGCTCAAATGCATTGCAATGACTATTTGTTGGAAACTTGAAAGTGAAATGTTAAACTGGAAGAGTAGGAAAAATAGTGAAGAAGCTTAATATTTAAAAGAAAAGGTTTAAAATAGGTATAAACAACAACATGTAGAGCCTCAATGTCCTGAAATAGCTGAATAAGTTAGTAGTTGAATGGTTTCTGTAGCTGAAAGTAGGCTGAAGGAGTTAGATATCAAATGTAAGTAGTAGTGAAGTGTAAGCCAAGAGATCAAAGGTTACCATGGTGACGACGTTATCAAACAGCTGTTTACGTGAGCCCAGAGATCAAAGGTTTCCATGGAGATGTGCTGTGAAAGGAGAGACTTTCCATTGTTCTGAAGGAGAAATAAACCTCTTGCATTTCTAACTGTAGTTTAAAAACGGTAGCTGCTTTTGGTGTGTGTGTGTGTGTGTGTGTGTGTGTGTGTGTGTGTGTGTGTGTGTGTGTGTGTGTGTGTGTGTGTGTGTGTGTGTGTGTGTGTGTGTGTGTGTGTGTGTGTGTGTGTGTGTGTGTGTGTGTGTGTGTGTGTGTGTGTGTGTGTGTGTGTGTGTGTGTGTGTGTGTGTGTGTGTGTGTGTGTGTGTGTGTGTGTGTGTGTGTGTGTGTGTGTGTGTGTGTGTGTGTGTGTGTGTGTGTGTGTGTGTGTGTGTGTGTGTGTGTGTGTGTGTGTGTGTGTGTGTGTGTGTGTGTGTGTGTGTGTGTGTGTGTGTGTGTGTCCCCAATCTGCCCAGCAACACCATGGTTACCAACTGCAGAACTGAGTACCATTTAAGAATGCATTGAGGATTATATCTGACAATTTTGCCACATGTTCAAAAACTATGGCTCCTATAAAAAAAAATGAGCAGAAAGTGAGCATCAGGGAACCCCAATGAACTGATCAGTGGCGTAACTATCGACCAGAGTTGGGTGTAACGCATTGTTACTGTAATAATATTACTTTTGTCGGTAACGGAGTAGTGTAACGCGTTACTTTTATAATTCAGTAATCACACTACAGTTACTAACATTGCCCCGACACGCGTTACTTCGTTACTTTTATAAAATCAGTCATAATCACACTGACAGACAAGAGGGGTTTCCGCCGCAGGTTTATATGTACGTAATCTGCGCGACTTGCGCGTCCACATCCCCACGTGCACCTGCATAAACATGGCAGAGTCAGCGATAACTTTCGAGGGGTGGAGGTATGCCCATTATTTTGAGTTCGTCCGAAGAATAGACAGGAATGTGACGGTGAGGTGCAAACTGTGTCCAGGCCAGAAGCTGTTATACACTGCTGCAAACACCACGTCAAACCTCAACAAACACCTGCAAAGAACACATGCTAAGGTGAAGCTAATAGCTAAGGACCGGACCCCCGAACCCAGAGTGAGGATGTTGCGAGTCGCGGCCGCCGACTCCGAAGCGGCACAAATTAGAATTTGGAGGACCGGTAACCAAAGCAGAGATGGACAGGCTTGTAGCATCCTTCATAGTAGAGGTAATGTTGCCCATTTGCACAGTGGAATCACCATCGCATCGTTCAGAGATATACTGCGCAAAATACAGATAGCAGGAGACAGAGGACAGCCATAGTCAGAGCTATCTGGATCAGTCTTATGCGACAATGGAAACTGAACTAAAGAGAACATTTGAAACTTTAGCAGTCTGCGTGATCTGCCTGCAGGGAGGGGCTGGCCGGCCCTGCGAGTAAAGTAACGAGTAAAGTAACGAGTTACTTTATGTAGAGAGTAACGAAGTAGTGTAATATATTACTTTTTTTTTAAAGTAATATGTAATATGTAATATATTACTTTTTTTTAGTAACGACCCCATCTCTGCTATCGACGGTATTTTTATTTTTTGGGGCCCCAATGGCATTGACCGGTTCACGCAGTCTTCAAAGTAACCAAGCAACCTAAATTAATTAGTCTGTCCAATGACCTTGCTCCCTTTCATGTCATGTGATACGTTGCGTGACGAGCGAACCGTTTAATCAACCTGTACTGTACTGTAGCTAGCAGCAGCAAGTTCGGCAGCATTATAAAAAATGTAATAGCTTGCATTTATAATGTACAGCAAACCAAAGCACAAGAGCGGCGCTCAAAAGAGAAAGGGGGGTGCTAGTGGACTAAACGGTGGCGCATTTGCGCTTCAGATGAGGAGGTGAGGCCCCCTCATAACTGCATGAACCCGTATGGCACAATACATTTTATACCCTTTCTTTAGTAGAATTGTATGAATTGGCTAACTAGGTAATCAGTTCGTCGGTGATTTGCAGCCCATGCGTGGTGAACTGCGTGTTAGAGAAGATGAGATCTCAGACTGGCTTACCTGTACGTCAATCAAGTGGCAAATGCCATATTAAGGATGGATGATAGGCTAACTTTAAAAAATAAATAAAATAAATGCCATGCGATCCACCCACACTACCTTTGCGATCGACCGGTCGATCGCGATCGACGTATTGGGCACCCCTGCTCTACACTCTAATGGCGCATTTCCACTACACGGCCTCGCTCGGCCTCGCTCGGTATGGCTAGGCCTCGTTAGGACTGGCTCACTTTATGGCGCATTTCCATTACAGTTTAGGAACTGGGGTAGTATCTATAGTAACGCAGTGTAGGCGGAGCCGTGACGTCATCTTCAATGAGAACCCCAGAAAAACAACACAGCCGTTAGCTGTTAGCACTCAGAGCTCACAGCTCCTCATATATGTTCAGAAACTAGACAAAAGTTAAACAAGTACAAACCACAGACTGCCTGTGTCATGGCGAATACAGTCGCTGCTTTATTTATGTCTGTATAGGCCGTTGTTGTGAGTGTGGACGGTCGGAGCATATACTGCGTTAGCTTAGCCAATCTCCATTTAGAAAACAAGCATTTTAAAAGGTTTTTCGCCTGCCGTCTGTCTGCAGACTTGTCAAAGCATTAATTCATGGTTTTTACTAACCGGTATCAGTATGTTGTTACTTCGGCATCATTTTGAAACGTGTATTACAATTAAATCACGGTCAAATATGTCCATCTTGTTGTAGTTGTAGCCCCCTTGCCAGCGATTCTCTCTCTAGTTTAGCATACTCAGCCCGACTCAGCCTCGTTGTCTCTGGCCCTAGACCCACGATTTTATGAGGCCAGAAAAACTGTGAATTAGGACCCGCCGGCCGGTACTAGGCCAAGTGGAAACGCAACCAAAGACGGGCCGCTGACGTCACAGCCCTGTTAAACCGTGCTCCGCGCTGTAGTGGAAACGCGCCATTAGTGATGATGTCACACACTCTAGCCCTGAAGAGTCCCTCCCATAGACACCCTTTATAAAATCTAAAACAGCCTGAAAATGTACCAAAACTTAAACGTTGATAAGTCAAAAACCGTAAATGATATCAAAAATCTGAGTTGTAAGCTGAAGGTCTTGTGATCATTCTAAAGTTGGAATGAAGTCTCTAGCTGAAAGTATGTGGAAGGAGTAGCATTTGGCGCAAGGTGTAGGTAAAAGAGGATTTGAAGGTTCCTCCCATTGAGTTACATGTTAAAAAAAGAGTGTAAAAAGCTGAATATTTCAAAAAGTATACAATATTTTGAAAAAGTTGAAAGTCTCCCATCATGTGCTGAAAAGGCTGAATAGTTTGATATTTGAATGGTTTCTGTAGCTGAAAGTATGCTGAAGTTATTGAGAGCCAAACTATTTGGTGAAATAAGAAGAAGATGATTATATATATTTAGTGTGAATGCTGTAAACAGCATTCACACTAAATATATATTCCTCCGCTAGAACAATAAAATAAAAAAGATTGGAGGACCACTTACCGTTGGACGACACAGCAATAGTAGAATTTGCAGGATATTTTTAGGACCTGTATATTTCCTGAATACAAAAAAATCCCCCTAAATTAATTGCTTCTATCAACTGGTCCATTTCGTGAGCTGCACTGCAAAAGACAAAGTGCCGAGCCAAACACGGTGCCCTGTGCCATCAATCACTGCTCTCTATTAACTACCCCACCTCCCATCGCAAAGAAAACAATTAAAGTTAAACTTGTTGATTTGTTATGGTAGACCATAAATCACACTGGTATGTGAAACCCACCATCTCCTGGGGCCCCTTTTCATGTTCCTCGATCAGTGAGCTGGGGTTAGAAGCACTGCTTTGAACCCGTCCGATGCTGCATGCTTATTTATTTAGTTCATGTTTGTTTTGAAGAAAATGATAGTTGCCTCTATCACATTAAAATATGCCAAATGAAAGCTCCTTACGTGGGCCTGTAAGCTCTGTACATGTACACATAGATAACACGCTTACATTATTTGAAAAGAAAAGAAAAGGCACTTTTCAGAGGGAGGGAAATACTGAAGACTTGAAGATTATGCTGTCTGTGTGGCGTTATGCTTCTTCTGACTTCAGCATAGGAGAGAAGAGTTGTCTGTTTGTCTCAGCAGGATGTCATTTTGAAATGTGTAGTGACACATTGTTTTCAACAGCCAAAACAGGAGCAGCTAATGAGCTGTTCTCCTCTCATAATGTTCCCTCCTTTTGGGACTGGCTATTGTTGTTTTTTGCTCCTACATTTCATCACATTTCTGTTTTTGTTTTGACAATTCAAACAGACTGTGTGGATGAGACTTTTCCATCACTCTTGGCCACTTCTCTGTGAGCTATTCTAGTCCTTGTGGTGTCTTTGTCTGCCAGGGTAAGGGAGGTGGGCATTGTGATCATGTCTGGACCCTGAACGTCTGACTAGGAGTGAGTCACCATTTCCAAAGCTTTGTCACAGAAGTGTTGGCCGTTACAACTCATTGTATGCATATGGGGCTGCCACTGCTAATAGTATGCATTATGAGCAGAGGAAAAGAGAGGTACTGTAGACCAGTGGTTCTCAACTGGTGGGTCGCGACCCAAAAGTGGGTCGCGGACCCGTTTCGAGTGGGTCGCGGATGTGTGAGTGAAGAAAAGAAAGTTGAAAAAAAAAATTGGAATTTTTTTTTTTTTTTTTGGGGGGGGGAAAGTCAAACTTTTATTTTGAAGGCCCGATTTTCTAACGCTGTGCATGCAGTCGGCGTTGGACTGGAAGTACCGGAGACCATAAACGGTTTTGAAAACTTCTGTCACGATCATCTTCTCAATAAAATATCTTTGCTGATGTTTTTTCGAGTCTTCTGGCCAATCAGAATCAAGATTGTTGCCGGAAGTCCCCACGGAGAATAACTTTGCGGTAGAACTCTTCTTTATAAAACGGACAAGTCAAATCAAGCAATCTGATTGGTTCTTAGCCGTGGTATACTGAGCGTATACCACGGGTAGAATTGTAAGTTACTTTTCACAACAAGTCAGTATCCCTCCGCGTCTGAGATAAACAGTATAC
Source organism: Trematomus bernacchii (assembly GCF_902827165.1). Taxonomy (NCBI): domain Eukaryota; kingdom Metazoa; phylum Chordata; class Actinopteri; order Perciformes; family Nototheniidae; genus Trematomus; species Trematomus bernacchii. The sequence goes on along the minus strand of NW_022988097.1, from coordinate 7,194,089 downwards.
AGTTGGGCTGAAAAGCAAACTGCAGGCAGTTTGCTTTTCAAACTGGAACAAGAAAGCAGCGGAGAAGTAACGGAGCAGAAACCCTCCTTTTTACGCAACGGTCCAGACATAGACATCAAACGGCAAAAACATATTCAGTGTGCAGTTCCTTTGGCATTAGGGCAGGGATATTTAGATACTTTCCAAGGTTTGACATAATGAATTGTGCTACTTTTAAAGCGAGCAACGATGTTTTCAGATCTGTAATCAAAAAGGTCCGCAAAAACATTTAAGATTAACTTCGACCTCCGGGGGGGGGGGTCTTACTATGGAGGAGTGGATTGAGGAGTGTGAGTGCCTATCTCCAGAACAAAAAGCACCTAAACGACGACATGTAGAGCGACGTGAAGAGCAGGTCGACCAACTGGAAAAGTATCACCATTCAAAAGCTTTCTGATGCGGGTCTTGAAACAAAGCAGAGAAATGATGACCGTTAGTGGCCACAGGTGCGAAAGCTCTCTCCAGAGCTACTGGAAGCCGAATCTCGGGGACCGGAGAAAGTGGAGCAATATTCTCGCCACGCCAAGCAACAGCCTAGAACAACCTCAACCTATACAAGTGACCACGTAAGCCATGCTATTGATGCTGGACAGTTTTTCAGTGGGTGCACAATAAACGGCAACATACACATTAATGTAAATAAATAGCCAAATAATGGATCAACGCTCTCTGTCTAATGCTGCGTTCACACCGGACGCGATGCGACTATTTGCTTCGCTCTAATCGCTCCTATCGCATCGCTCTAAACGCTGGAGGTTCACCGCGGCTGCCAGCTGTGTTTACTCGCATCATTCAAACAAGACGCGCTGGCTCGGGAGCTACAACTACAACAAATGAACATATTTTACCGTGATTAAATTGTAATACACGTTTCTAAATGATGCCGAAGTAACAACATACTGATACCGGCTAGTAACAACCATGAATTAATGCTTTGACAAGTCTGCAGACAAGTCTGCAGGCAAAACACCTTTTAAAATGCTTGTTTTCTGAATGAAGATCGGGTCAACCAGGCTAAGCTAACGTTGTATATGCTCCGTCCACACTCACAACAACGGCCTACAGACATAAATAAGCAGCGACTGTATTCACCATGACACAGACAGTCTGGTTTGTACTTGTTTAACTTTTGTCCAGTTTCTGAACGGATATGAGGAGCTGTGAGCTCTGTGTGCTAACTGCTAACAGCTGATGTGTGGTTGAACGTCAGTGACGGCGGCTGAGATCCTCACCGCTGATTGGCTTCCGCGAGAACGCGTCACGTGAATTTGACGCTCGAGTTGAAAAAATTGAACTCTCGCGTTTAACGCGGCACCGTTCAATCGCCTCAATCGTGTGATTCGCGCTGCGTCCACCGCTTCATGCGCGCCGTCGGAGCGAATTCGCGTCTGTCCACGTCTCTGCATTGACTTTACATGTAATCGCGCCGCCCCCAAACGTCGCATCGCGTCCGGTGTGAACACAGCATAATATGTTCGCTAGCTGTTGTTAGTGTTGTTGCATAGCAACCACCTCGCACTATGTTTCGTGCAGAAGGCAACAGAGGGACTATTTTATTTTGAACATCATTATTTACTAATAAAAACTATTTAAATTAGAGTGTGTATTTTTCTTTCATATTGCCACACTTGGTAACCGTTTTATAAAAGCAATAGCTCACTTCAGGCCGTGATATATGCTCATTATATCACAGCTAAGGGGGTTGTCGACCCTCCGCTTCGCGTCGGGCCGAACCACGCCCCTTAGCTGTGATATAATGAGCATATACCACGGCCTGTCGTGAGCTATTGCTTAATTATACATCCATGGGTACAACTTCAGATAAAAATGAACACATAATGAAATATGACCCCCGGTTTGATGATTGACAGGTCACAGAACAACGGGAGCTATCTACCCTTACCCACAATTTAAAGTAAGTCACACAGACTATCTCCTCTTTACTCTTCTCGCAGCAAGATGTCAGAACAAAGTGAAAAACAAACAATGGCATAAAATATTATTAATATGTCGGGTAGTAATAGATTTATTCATTTTCTTCTCAGAGTGTACCAGAATGCGTAGTTTATGTTAATATTTCAAAAAATCTCCTGGGGGAGAATCCCCCCCAGACCCCCCTACTGGGGTTGGGTTTTCAGCATGTGTGCCTTTTTATATAGTTCAGCTTTGATTCCATCATCTCATTAAACCTTTTTTAAAAGCATACTTTAGTTCTGTGAAGGGATATAAGGGATATATGCACTGTACTTCACTTTTATTAATATTGTATGCTCAAAAGCGTATATATTACAGCACGATTTTTTGTTGAATAGATTTGAGTGCTTCAAAATGTTGGGTCGCGATGTATTGACCAAGTAAAAAGTGGGTCCCGAGGCCTGACCAGTTGAGAACCACTGCTGTAGACCATGCTGCATAACTGGCAGCTCATATTAGAGATTCAGGGACGTTCTGGGGTCATGCAGAGAGCACACAGATTCTCTGCATGTGACGTTACAGGAGAGAGGAGGAAGGAAAGCCGCTTTCTAATGAGATACAGCAGAGAGACTGTCCGTGGCACACAGGAGACCTTGTTATTGTCCGGGGCAGGCCGCGGGTCAGACAGTCTCCGTCTGACATTTTTATGGTAGGATTTTTGTCTGAAGAATATGAAGTGCACTAAGGCTTCACAAGTGATGAGAATTAACACATGTTTTGTCAACTACATGTAAAGCTGCGTCAAATCAACAAATCCCAGCCTAACTTTGTTAAATTGCATAACAAATTAGGTTAATACAGCCAATAACAACACTCCCAGTGGCTTGACAAATCACCATATCTTATTGAAATCATCCACAACACACAGCTTATATTGTCTCTTATGGAATTTCTTTTAATCCAATAATTGAATAAAAACATCACGCTCATCACCGTTTTGGTCTGCAAAAGCTAATCTACCACTCGCAGGGTTTGCATTCCATTGGTAAAAAAACAAATTAAGTTGTTGACACCGGATATTCATTACATCCAGCCGTTTAAAAAACGTCACTTGACGGATTATAATTGTCTTGGTGCTGTCTAAGGTTCACATTTGAAATAAATTTGATTCCGTGTAACAAATCTCTTTGTGCTGAAAACAAGATAGGGAAGTCATATCCATTAAACAGTCATTCATTCTGCAGTTCCACCTAATTGAGAAAGCAGCATTATATTTCTGTTTACATAACTTTACAGTTGGCACAATACATGCAGAATGACTTCTCTTATTACTGGAAACGAATTATCTCTCGGGAAAACATTATGTGTGCTTCACCAGAGCAGAGTAGCGCTGTGCAGAGATGTGAAGTTCACAATGTGGAAAAAACCCAAGTGAACTGCAGAGCCACAGGTCACAGAGCTGGTGTGCAGCGGCAAGCTCTCGGAGCCATGTAGGGTACAAATACAAAATACACTCGGGCTGGCTGGAAAGTGTTCTCATAGGAGATCAGTATGGAGAATATACTCCCATGCAAGAGCACATACTGTACATTGGTGCCAACTTCGCCTGAAGCTCTTACAGCTAGGCGTTGAGCAGAATCTCAGCATCCGTATCCAAGCCAACTATCGTGGTGTGAACAAACATATTGTATAGCCGGTTGCCAATAAAGTCACTTTGGCTGGTACTGACTTTGATTTCTGGCATGTAATCAGAGCCCCGTCTCTGTCTGGCAGACACAGCTAAGCTAATGAGCTAAGCATGAGAAGTGTGACAGCCTACCTGCTGACTTCAGAGCTCAGACTTTCAACTAAAAGGCAGGACGGCTAAGAGCCCTGCTGAAATGCATTTCTTTCCATTAGACTTTGAGAACTCCAGACTCCCTTCCACTCAGCCTTGGCTGAAAAGGATTCTGAGTTAATGTCATGGATAACCACAGGTTTGTTGTTTCATACAGGACAAAACAAATATGACTAGATGTTTGTTTGAGGACTCTGATTTGTTCAGCACTTACTCAGTGTTCTGAATCATTAGCAGCTAATGGTATTTGTTTGCCAGCATCATTGCAGTGGTTTTTCACAGAATGAAGTGCTATGAGTGCTTCAGGCAAAAAGTAAAATCCATGTGGGAAACTTCTTTAAGTTTTGGAGAACTCCACGAACCAATTTAAATGAGAAAAAGTGTTGATATGGAATCATACAGCTTTGATTTGCGGTGAGACATTGGCACAATCTGTATGCACTTTTGACTGCTTGACAATGCTGCAGGGGTCTGCAGAGAAAGTCGAGGATTTGGAACGTCTCTGCACTTCACAAAAACAAAGACTGACTGTAAGATTTGCGCCGAAAGTTCAGTTGGTTCTGGGAGTCTGTTTGAGCTGGGCACATTCAAAACAATGTCACCCAGAAGGCTTTTTTGTCTCAGTGCTAGCTACACATGACAGCATAGTGTAGCTGCTGAAATTAAAGATAAGAGAGGCGGAGGATGGGGGAGAGCGCTCAACCTTTTATGGGACAGAATGGGAATGTTATGACAGACAAGAAGCGAACACAAAGAGGGTCATTTTACAGTGAAGGTAGGGAATGACAGAAAATATGTATTTGAAGCTTTCAATTCTTCTTGCATGGTTTTCGGACAGTCTGCAGAACTGTGAGGCTGCGTGTTCTGCAGAAACATCCCTGCTGTTTGTGTGTGTGAGCTTTTCCATTTTCCATTTGTATTCCACCAGATTCATCACCACACAAGGATGGCGCTCTGCCATCTCTTCTCTGACAGATAATTCTAAATCACCTCCTGCTTTAGAGACCGGCGGCTGCTGGATTGTTTTAATCACAGATAATTGATTTTATTTTAACAAAGCATATGAGAGGAGAAATCCTACCACCTCTACCTTTAATTATAAAATATGTTCTTCTTTGCTGCTTTCATGATCCAAATGACGGATTAAAAATAACTAAATAAAATTGTCGACGTGGTTAAACTTGAAATGAAACAAGCTGCCAAAGACTTAACATTCAATTCACACAGTGTTGAACAATCTGTTCCATTTCCCTGTGTGGCTGTAAGAAAAAACGCTTCAAAAAACTCCAAGAGGGTTATTTAACAAATGGCCTCCCAGGAACAGGGGTCCCCCGGCTTTTACATTCCTGGAACTGTCATTCTTGTAATATGGGGTTCTGTTGACCTCAGTCGTCTCGGTAATCTCTACTCCTACTTAAATTGCTACAGACGAGGACATTTTGGTAATGTTTGCTCCGTGGCATTTTGTTTTACAAGAGCCTCCTACTCATGATGCCGGGCTCTGGATAAGCTGCTGGGAGCAGAGCGGCTCTGCTACAGATTTATAGTAGAGATTATACTTGCCTGCTGGAGAGTACCTACAGCCTCTTACCTATCCCCTCCAAATGTGCCTTTGTGATATATTCATAGATACACATGTAGGTGCATGCAGTACTATATGTGATTGAAGTGAGACTGGATGCATGGCTACAGCTCAGGAATACCTAATCACTTTCCACAATAGAACAGGATTTCCAAAACATTTTTTCTATAAATTGCCCCCCCTGTTCTAAGAGCACTTTGAAGCAAAGTATTATATTGTTCTGAAACAACAGTGAATGTTCATGCTGTCAATGCTTGTAAAGACAACATCCTCTGCTCAGATGGTGGTGTGAATATTGCATTGTATTTGAAGCTGAAAGCCTGTGAATAATTGTCCATGATGAAAAGTTGTATAGAATCAAACCGAACACATACTGTAATGTAGCTACACACAGAAGAAAGTACCTCTCATCCAACAATATAGAGGCTATTTGAAATGCACTTTGTGATCCACTAATTTCAGCCGACTCTCCCTCCTCTCAGCGCTGAATGACGCACAGTGATAACTCAAAAATAATGTCTCAACGCTTTTGTCTAAGCCCCGCACCATGTGGGTATTGGCCTGTGTATTGGCAGGCGATCCATGCTTTGACAAAATAATCCCTCTCTGAATGGCAGACGTTATCCACCTCTGCCTCTCTCCCCAGTTGATCCGTATTCTGGGACTCTTCCATGTTAACCAGCGTGCAGGACTGCCCCTTGCTCAATTTTCTGGGTCTCCTTTCTTTTGCAAATTGAGCATTGCACGTGGTTAATGATCATTTAAATATTATAAATGATGAATATTCCTTTTCTTTTCTGTAATTCTTTCGTAAATGAATTGATGATAGATAAGTGTGGCTCAAATTAACAGTTACAGATTTGTGAAAGCATCACATTCATTAAATGACAGGCCCATAGTGACTTTGTCTAAATTAGCAGAGGAGTAAAGTCTCCAAATGACTTTCCTGTCTTGCTCTTAATTACATGAACTATTGTATACATTATAAATTATCCTCATAACTGGACCCTGAATTGCTGATATTACAGAACTGTCTCCAGAGTGCTGCGTGAGATATTTATATTAAATTATTATCCGCTCCTGTTTATAAATCTTACCAGTTACACATGAGGACGAGGGATGCAAATTCAAATGAAAGTACCTAAAAGATTATTGGACGGGGTAATATTTTGCACTGGATCAATCATACAGTAAAAAGGTGACACCAATGGCCAGACAACCTCCTAATGTTCAATATAGCCAGTAAAGTCCCTTATTGTGATTTATTGGAGGACATGAATTAGATGCATTTTAGGCAGGTCTGGCACTACGATTGTATAGAAGAGTATAAGAGAATGTCCTTACTTCTCACTCTATTCATTACCATGGGAAACATTGCATGATGTTTATTTTCAATAAAATAGACAACAAAGCACTGTATGCTTTAGGGCGTAATACGATAATATGATATGATTGATTGACAGATTGCTTCCACAAGGTGTTGTCCGTCCTTTACTTAGAATCAAAACACTTTCACGCTGTGTTGTCAGCTCATGGCTGGTAATTGTGACATTTTGGAAGCATTAACATGTCTTGTTCTGTGTTTCGTTGTGCTTATCGTAACCCTCTCGTGTCAAATCTGCCAAAAACAAAACACACATTGCCAAATGCGATGCTTCAAATTGTGCCACAAATGAATGGTTGACGTCACAGTGATGATGCCCACTTTTTATTTACTATCCATGTTCCCATCAGTAAGTAGATATACAGCAAAACAAGTCTGAAGCTCAAAAAACTAATATGGATGATATCAGTCATCCAATGTAGGTAAACCCACATGTATTAGACATGTTTTAATGTTTGCACTGTATGGGATTTTATTTACAGCGTTACTTTATGTTGACTGAGTCAGTGAAGCGTAACATCTGGTTACTCAGTCAGAAAGGTTAGCTAGCTTTCAGGACCGCCACTGTGTGCACAGCAAAGTGATTATTCAGCACTTATGGAACACTGGTGCTGACTGAGGCACTGCTTAGTGACGCAACCCCCTACTACACCAAAGCAAGTATATATTTTCTGACTCTTAATACCACACCGTTTGGAGTGAATATATTCTTAATCGATTAGGCTATTAAAAGCGATTAACCTAAAATGAATTAATCATTCACATATTAAAGAAATGTAGCCATACGTCGGTGGCTCCTGATGAAATTAAACTTGGAGAAGTGGTTAAAGATTAATTGTCTGTGTGTTCTTGGGGCATGAAGCCATAAGCTATGAAAGTGATATGATGTAACTCAGTCATTAAGAAATGGCTGCTTCATGCAACCTATCTCCTTGGTCTGCCATCTCGCCGGTAATTTCCCCAGCCAAGGTCATGGCCATCAGCCATCAAGTGGCCATCAGTCACTTCCTGACAAAGTAATACATATAAGGCCTAATCATTAATTACCTTCTCTTGACATGGCCTACTTTTTATTATAATTTGTGACAAAGGAGAAATCAATAATGTTTTAATGAAATAAATTGGGTGCCGCAGGTATCGCTGACAGTCTGTTTGCACAGAGGAAAGTCACATCAAACTTTTAAGTGGCTCTGTTTATCCACGGGCAGATTGATTGGATATGATTCTTCCCCAGCGTTTTGCTGTTCTTTCACTTAATCCCTGGAGTGCAGATGTTGTCAACTCGATTACAACTCTTGGCAAGAATGAATACACTTGGCATGGTGACATTTTTTAGATAAATATCTGTCTACTTGAGAAGACACTTTTAAGCCTGGAGCTCCAACAAGAATAAACGGCTGGGCAATTGTTTATGAATCTGTAAATGAATTGAAACAGAATCAGAAATCCTTAAATAGTTGTGTCCTTTTCTTGTACTACCAAAAGAGAGTGGTGGATGTATTCATGGGAAGATTGAGTCACAGAGCTTTTCTTTAGTATCTCTCCAAACATATAGCATATTTCATATTTCCGGCCACTTAACATAAATGTATTCCCTTCATGTGAAAGCCAGTTATCTTTTCAGAGCTACCCAAGGATTAAACACGTTGAATGAACAAGAATCAGTGGAATGACTGATGAGCTGACGTCAAACTCGCTATCGCTCGCTTGGAAATCGCAGAGGGAAAAAAACGCCCTGTGTCATCAGACTCCCATTATTATGTTTTTTTTCCCATCAAATGGCAACCTGATAATGCTTGTATGGATAGCCATACTAATTATGCCCTGCTGCAATATGGAAATGCAATGAATGAGAAAGAGGCCCAGCAGAGGGAAGGTCAAGTTAATAATGCCTTGTTGCTAATGTGTGTACTTTTTACTTCATGCTGATGTGAAGGGGGAGGAAGGTATCGATAAAAAGAAAAACTGAACAAAACGTTGCAGACAGACAACGGAAATAAGCATTGGGGAAAGAGAAGAAGGGGAGTGAAGGAGAGAAAATGGGTGTTCACCAAAAAGAGAAATATTGGAGGGAGAATAGAAGATTTTGAGAGAGAGAGAGAGGCAGTGATGAGAGAGCGCATTAGTAGGAGAAAGAGAGAGAGGAAGAGTGAGGAGTGATAGAGTCACAGAACAAAAGGAAGACAGAAAATGGGGAGGGAAAGCTGAGAAACAGAAGAGATTGAGGGCCAGACGAGGGGGGAAAGTGCTGGAGTGCCCCCCACAGGCCTGCTGACGTACCTCCATAGCAACACACACTGATCCATGTTTAATTGTAATGCATTGCTTGTGTAAACTGAAACATTACACAATGATCACCTGAATGCTTGCAGTCATTTTCTAATAAGATAAGTGCAGTGAATGAAATGAATGCAATTTCTTTTTCTGACAGACTTGTTTCCCCATCACTATGTAGACTTCTTCAAATATATATGCAGCCTGAGAAAATGAGCCAACAGGAGTGTGTGACAGTGTTAGGACAAACTGCAAAACACCCTAACACCCAGAGACTCACCTTGCTGCTGAATTTGTGTGGAACAGGAAACTCAACACCCCCAAGGTCAATCAACGCATCACATCCTACTTGTGTTACCATGAGAACAAGAGGCATAGCAGTCTCATTTATATTCGCAGTCACACAGATGTACATTTGCAATAGCAATTAAATGCCATTTTGCCTTTGTAGGCAGAAAAAACAGCGATTACAAAACCATTGCGAAGTCTCTGCAGCAAATGGTGATTTCATTAAATAAATGTGGCTTCTCATAGATGTTTCATTCATTCCTCACAAAAAACAGATTTAAGTTGTGTCGTGATAATATGCATGTTTGATTTTTCACGTTCATTTCTACCTAAAAGTGTAGTCAATACAAATGTAAAGTGGGTGTTAAAATGCCAAGAGCACATTTTAAATAATGTTATGAGTGAACATGATTTGAATCAAGGTAAAAGCAAAGAAGCTGTACGAGCAGTGAGTGCCCTCCGTCTCTGTGTCTTGTCTGTGAAGTTTGCTCAGCACCGTAAGGTCGCTGGGAAGAACAAATACATGGATAGTTTAGTTTAAACCTGAGGGTTGATTCTGTGGCAGGAACACAAACACACGCCCCTGTGTGTGCTGCAGTCTCGTCTTGCAACTGTGAAGGAGCTGTGCCAGGAACTGAAAGACCTTCAGCCAGGGAGAAAAAAGCATATTTGAAAAAGGGACAGGCAGGGAATTGTGATGAAAAGGCTGATGAGAGATAAAGGTGAAGGTTACAGGGGCTACATACGCCTTTTTAGTTGTCTTTCTTTCATAATTTTAAAAATTCACTCTGCACATGCTGCTGCTGTTAGGGACTAGAACAAAATGATACAAGTCTCCAATGCTCGACTCAGTGGGCTCTGATTTGAAGGGTCAGGTGTTTCATGACTAAACATGCCGAGGCTCTCTATAAATAGTGTAGAGCAAATGCTCATAATGGCCTCGGAGAGCTGGGGAAGCATGACTGACATTTAGCATGCCCATATATAACAGAAAACTCCCAGACCTGCCCGTAAGTTGCCCTGTACGTAGCGTGGCAGAGTACTTATTGATCTGCAATTGCCTCATAAAGGCATTTCTCAGCAAATAAGAAACAACGCTTAAATGGTCATGCATTTATTCATTCTCCTCATGACCTCACTCTCCCGGAGAGAAGAGAAAATAACCAAGCAATCAGAAAGAATGTCGAAAGAAATGAGTTGGATATTCAGTACATCTTAAAGGTGGGGTAGGTAAGTTTGAGAAACCGGCTCGAGATACACTTTTTGTTATATTCCATGAAATGCTCTTAACATCCCGATAGCAATGAATATCTTAAGTGCTTTGACAAAAAATCCATACAAAAATGTCATCTGTGGAAGCCGTAGTACTGTAAAAAGCACGACCAATCATTTTAGCCGGCCCGGCTAAAATAACTGGATGGCCTACCTGCCTGTCAGCCTTCCATCTGTGCACAAACGTATCTCGTGCCCTCATTGGTCATGTGCGCGTTCGTGTGTGTTGGAGGAGGGGCTCTGTAAGGAAGTGGCAGATTTTTTCCGGTTGTGTAATTTCAAATTCTAGCGCACTCGAGCTGGTTTCTCCAAAATTACCTACCCCACCTTTAAGTGTCTATTTAACATATTCTTTAGTATTTAGCTAAACTCATCTCAAGGGAGCCATTGCTTTTATCATGGGTAGCAGAGCTAGCACAAAAGCTACAGTAATGCTAGCAAACGGCCAGCTGACCACTACTGGCTCTTACAATGTTACAGTATCTTCAATGACTCTGGGTTTGACAACATTGTTTTACGGGTTTTTATCAATGGACATATTTCAGTAGGATTTCGTTATTTAATATGTTGAAAGATTGAATTAAGCATCAAGCTGAGTAATTACCTGATGAGATTCTAAAAATGCAGTAATAGAAGTGTTGGACATTCTGACATTCAATGTGGTTTTCCAAATGAAATTGCCCCCAAAGATTGTCATTTATAATGGATATAATAATGTGATTTGGAGGAAAGTTAGCTTTCAACAGGTGTTTTTCACTTCATAGTTTATCATGTTTTTTTTATTTTTAAAGGTTTGCATTGTTAGAATCAGTTGGTCAAAAACAATAGAGGTCAGAGAAATATATGTTTTTATCCATTCACTTTCTGTGCTGTAGAAGGTTTTACTCTAAAGTACAAATAGATAGGCAAGGCTACTATTTGTCCATAGATCCTGCAACCTTCACTAGCTCAGGTCAAATCAGTGCATGGAGAGTCTCTGCAACTTCATCATGAAGCTTATTATATAGGAGCCGGTGTTATGCGCCAAATGAACATTGTTATTGTATTTTGTGACAATGCCTGTGAGTTTGGCAGTATGCACTTGATTGATAAAGTATGTGCAAGCATCGTTTAACGTAAAGCATCAATGCATTAAAGCGTCCAATCAATCACCAGTAATAATGTGTAGAAAAATAAATTGTTTCAGAGTAACTGCTCCTCCTCAACCCAATGATTGACTCTGCAAAAATGGCACATCAATGCCTGCGCATCCATTGGCCCCCAGCAAGGACTTGATAACAATAGCCCACCTGGACTCTGCCATTCCAGCTCAATGTAATCAAACTTTGTGTGCTCAGAAAATGCAGACATGTTAAAATCTGAAAGGATGACATTAAGGATGAGAGATGAACCGGATGACAGAGGGCTGTGTGAGACAATAAAATCAAGGCCATCCAAGAACCAAGATGGATTGATGAGTCCATTGAGTGGAGATGGCAGTCAGCCAGCTAGCACAGAGGTCAATGCAGAAGGATATCTCTTGGAAGAAATGATGCATTTAAGAGGGCCAAGGCTGCCAGGGTGGGCTCACTGGCGGGGAGAGAAAGAGGGCGATATGAAGTGAGCGATGGATGAGGAGGCGGGGAAGGGAGGCCGATATGTAGATGAAGAGGAGACGTGAAAAATATTTAAAATGAGCAAGAGAGATGATGGCCAGTGAAAGAAAGATATATTAAGCAGAACACAGGTAAGTGGACAATGGGAAGGGAAATGTTGAAGCGAGAGTCAGAAAGAGTGATGATGGTGGAGAAAACATGATGTGATGAGCCAAGTAATTTGAGTTAAAGCTCGGAGCATTAATGATACGTTTGTAACATTACTCGTAACAATGTTAGCTGGTAAAAATACAAAAAGGATCCACCAAACACATGAACACATAGTGTACCAGAGAGGCTCTCTTCTGGTTTCATACCACAGTGTGAGCCAACAACACTGTGCCTGGGAGACTGGTTTTATTAATCAAAGTGATTATTCAATGAGTCAGGTACTCACACAAACAAGGAAAAATAATGGGTTTGAGCCTTAGCCACCAAAAATGAAAAATATCACCCATCTGCCCGTTGTGATTTGCTGCGATGGATCCGGCTAAGTGTCTGCTAACACCCCGGCTGGCTAATTGAGTTAGGTTTATAATGGCGAGGTCCACAATGAAATTTATCCAACCCATCTGCCACATAAATAAACAATGCCAATGGAGATGAAGTGAATCAGTCAGAGGTTAACTGTCTGACTTCTCAAAAGGTCTGGGCTCTATTCACTATTCGGCATGCCTTCTCAAGACCCTGCCTTTATTCCCTCCACTCTCCGCTCCTTTCAAATCCTCCTCTTGACATCCCCCCTCAGGCGTAGGGCTGCGGAAATCCATGCTCGAATGTGAACAGTAGCCGAGGTTCCCTTCATCATTTCTCAGTTTCTTCATCATTCCTCTCATTTCTGACAATCAGATAAAGGCTGCACTAGTTATTAGGCGACTATGGCTGATTGATATCCTCTTTATAGACTTTAAAATGCACCTATTGGCCACCCCAAAGGTTACCAGGCTATAAAATAAAGATTGTTTCAGAAATAGTACAAAGCTTTTGTAAATTAGTGATAATGGTGGTTTAATATAGTTGTTTGAAAGATCTGAAGAAACAAGAAAGGCAATGAGATGGAGAACATTCGTATGTAAAATATAGCCTGAACGAGTTCACTGGAAGGGTTTCTTCAAATCAGAGAGGTAGACATAAAGAGCTTAACTCCACTTTCAACTTGGCATGATAATGTTTGATGTGTCAGCTCATTTCATTTCTCTCTATTTAGAAATGCAGTCAAAGAATGAAATGAATCCCCTTAAGATGTCCCCAAGGGAAGTTCTTCAGATAATTTTTTTCGTCCTCCATCTGTCAAAATCGTACTCTCACTCCAATACACAGCCTGCGGAGAATATAAAAAGGGAAAGTTGTCGTAAATGTATATTAAGCTTTTTAGAAGCACAGTTGACAACTACCACGGGCAAAATCGCTCAGTTGAAGCAGAACCTGTTCTCGGGCAACGACGTAAAATCCTCATAATCCAGGTCATATATAGAGAGCTTTCTAACCCACAGGAGCGTCATACATGTATGCATGTGCACACTGCATGCATATATTGGAATAGATACAAAAAAGAAATCCTCTCAGGCAAATAACTGGGTCGGCTAAATTTCAAATGATACCAGAAGAGAACATTGAGATGAATGTTTTACCTTAATATTACAATATGTTCTGAAGTACGTGAGAAGAATATGATCATGTTAATAATGTAAAATCATGTGACACCAGATGAGTAGCAATAATTAGTAAATTGCATGTCTGATTTCAAATTGGTATCATTTCTACTGTGATCTTTTTCATCTCTGATAAAAGCATGTATCTGCTCCAGGAGTATTACTAGAGTCAGTGTGGTCTCTGGGGCTGACCTTTTGTGGCTGCAGGGGCTCTGCTGTTCTTCGATGTTTGCTCCACGGCAGCGATGTCATTTTGTGTGCCTCGTCTGGCAGGCAGCACTAGTAAGTTTAGGCAGCTTGTGTTCAGGTTGTTACTTCAGCCTCTCCTCATTGGGCACACTCTCCATCTGCCTGATCTGTCAGCCTGGCAAATGTCCAACACGCTGTGGGTTACCCTCCCTTTCACTGCCACTGCATCCACATGGGAGAATAAATACCTACAGCAGCGCTTTGATAGTTGTTCTAAAGCGCTGAAACACCCCAGCTGGCTTCCTTCGGGTGAGGGGTATACGTGTGGTGGTGCACAAAGAGCGAGCACGCCTTGTAGTGAAATGTTGGACAAGTTAGACTCACCTCCTTTGACCACAGTGGCCTCTGTGCAGTCTTCAGCCTGCTTTCACAGTGACAGCTAAGTCCCATCCCAATTCAGCTGACAGGCCTGTTGCATCAGGTTGTGGTTGTCCCACTCCAGATAAGTTACAGATGGCAGCTCAGCGCCCATCTCTCTCATTGTGTTTCAGAGGTGTGAATTCCCTGGAGGTATCTTGGCCTGTTGCCCCATCCAGCGCAGCAGCAAACACAGACTGTGCTTTTCTTTCTCCCCTTGTAGCTTCACTCTTTGTTGGAGTCTGCAGAAATTCTACTTTCACTGATAAGCTGAAGCTGATGTTGCTCTGAGTTTCTGTTATATTTTCTGCCATAGTTCACGGAGTTTCAATTTTTGTCATTTTACAAAGCTGTCAACACCTGTCAGCGTCACAGCTAAAGACCCACCATAAGATCTACCATGCATCAGCACCACCATCTTTACCCAAGATGCACAATATCTCCAGACTTCACACTGTGTAGTCATTTTAAAACTAGGAGAGGCATTGAATGGGAGCTATGCACAGTATTGTTAAGTCCCAGATAAGTACGTTTGATCTAATTTGTTATGATCCATTATTACAATCTGTTTTCATCTTCTTCAATCTTCTTTTCATCATTTTATCTAATAGTCTTTTTTGTCAAAGTATGCCGGCCACACTTTTTGCTTGTTATTGTGCTTTCTGCAAGTTCAACATTTGAAATAGTTTGAAGAAACTAGAAAATCACACTTTTAATACATCCCACTTTTACAGCTGTATTCCTGTATCAGTCATCTCACCAAAGGTACTTAACTTTTTATGAGCTTGAATGCAGCCTGACATCTTCCCGCAGAGGTCTGTCGGCAATTACAAGGTCAAAGATAAAAACCAGGAGCCCCAGTATTTTGAGTTAGGGCCCCCACGGCTCTCAAACGACCCACTGGAGGAGACCAAAACTTTCTTTAAAAAAAATGTCCGGCTCATTAGCAAAATTTCCGGCTCATTAGCATTGTTCGTCATCAGGTTTCTATCAGCTCAAATGTTGTATTTATCTGTCAATTTCACAAACTGTATTAATGTCTTGTTTTTTACAAGGGCCACTTTTTTTAGTATTTTAATTGTATTCATTATTTCATCACATATTTAAATACTATTAGCATGTCCTTTTTTAATGTAACACTACACCCTTTTCCTATAAACTATCCTGTTTTTCTGTGGCTAGCCGCATTTACTACATTGATATTGATATTGATAGATAGTCACCCAGGGAACACCCGGATGAAAGGCACACATTTGTACAGTAGACATCGGTTCAGTGTTATCGTTCTCTCCTGGGATCTGTCCTTATTGGTTCATTCACAGTATGAGCCCCCCTTTCAACCTCTGCGTCCATCAGCAGGTCTGCTTCTTGAACTGCCCTGTTCATGGCGCTCTGCTTTGCCCAGATAATATTTGACTTTCATGCACTGTTGACTCATAGCTTCTGTACCAGTTTACTGCCAGAGTGAATTGTATTTTATTTCCTAAAGATGTTTGCACTCATAAGGCTCTTAGTCTGTCTAAAAGAGCTGTTGCTTTTGATGTGAATGTATTTTTATCTCCTGTGTGTTTAAAGTGCAAAGGAGACTGTCTGCCTTGTGGATACGTGACACATATTTAAGGCACATACCCGGCTCTTGAGTCATGTAATCAGCTGTTTGCTTTTGTTAATCCAGCTCAGGGCAAGCACTGTCGAAACAGCCTTTGTCCTTTGGATCGTGCAGACTATTAACACAGCTTGTCTGCGAGGGAGGCTGATTGCCTGGCAACACTCGCATTCGCTCTCACAGTTAAACTGCATCTTCAAATTATTTAAATGACTTTCATTGAGAGATGCCATTGGTGATAACTGCATCTCACCCTAACACTGTCATTAGATCCTCGTATGTTGAAGTTAAGGACTCCAATTAACCTCTTTACTTCTCTTAGCTGCACTGCCAGGGTTTGTCAGGGTAGTTTCTTTATACGCTTTCCACAGTCTGCTTTACACCGGATGAACCAAAATGGAACGGGAGCTTATCTACATAGCCCCACTTTCCAGAGAGTAAGAAGTGCGATGCAACAACAGTTTGCCTTCCAACATCCCCCGGGACTTGATGAAGTGCAGAATTAAACTCTGGAAGTAAGCATGTAACATGAAATAATTATGCACTGCAAAAAGACAGGACCTTCCCCTGGCACACTCGTACTTATCGGTCCTCAGGATGCGCCCCCACTCACCCTGAAGTTTAATCATCTGCAACACAAAAACCCCAGCTGATTTAACCTGTACCTTGTACCTGTCTTTCAGCGAGCTGGTATATACACGGTTCCCACAGGTCCTTCAAATCCTTCACAGTTTGTGAATTTGAGAGGAAAAAACACGGCTTTGAAAAAAGACATTTGTTAAGGGAAGTGCTTGCATCTTTATATTTTGTTCAAGAATAGAAATTAGTTATTTTGAGCCTATAACGTACCATGTGTTGGAGCGCGAGCCAATAGAAGCACGTGTTACATAGTGATGTCACTAGTTAATGAAGTGAACAAAGGACTACAATGGAGGCGTTTCAGGGAGGAGAGTAGCTGTGAGAGAGAAACTCCCTCTGGCGTGAACTTTGGGGTTTTAGCCTTTTCAGACCATGTACATGCACCCATACCTGTATAACAAACTAAGAGGAAAGGTAAAAGCTTAATAGTGCCCCTTTAACATTGGTAATAAGGCTACAGTCTGCATATGTGTCTCCTGCAGTTAGGTCATTGTTTCTTGCCACATGACAAGAGAAACATGCGACAATAATTAATTGTCATAAATGATGCCGGTTTTTGAGGCAATTAGGCCTGGAAAGTCCTTTGAATGGTCCTGGAATTGGATGTTTAATAAGGTGTAAAAACCTTGTATCTTATTGTTCGCCCGCTATTCTGGAAAAAGAACCTCATTGTATTTATGTAGTTGCGGTAAAAGAAAAATATCTTGTGCTAGCAATAATGTAAAAAGAAAAATGCTCAGTGTTAAAGTAACCCTGTAAAACAAAAATAGATAAAACCGTAAAGTCGTTTCTGGGCCATTCCAAAGCATTTATTTGGCGTTGAAGCACAGTTGTCAGGTTGTCCCAGGTTTCAAGGATTATTAGGAGAGTTTGTGCTGTCAGGGACGTGCTGTACTGGGGCTGTTATAAATGGTCCGTTATAAATGGTCCGCTCCACTCAGGGACCAAGTATCCTATCAATCTAACACTTTAGAGTATCATCAGTACTTCAGACCTTGGTATGCTCTGCAGCTCAAAAGAATGGATTGTCTTTTCCACGAGCTAAATCATAATAATGCCTCTTGTTTTTTATTAGCTCGCCGCAAGTTAATTACTATTCTGAACATGTAATCTGCTGCTTTGTCATATTATTTCTCATCGCAGTAAAGCCATTGTTGAGAAACCCGTGTTATTTTACACTATTGCTATGCATTGCTTATTAATTCATTTATCATGTGTGATTTCTGTGCAACTGTTTAGGAGCTAAACAGTTGCATTTACCGCTGTATCTGTTTACTGTTGGATCTCCTTTTGAAATGCAAATCATGGCATGCACAAAAGATTTAGAAAACAATGTGTATAGCTTTCCTTCTAGTGTCCTCTTCTGAAATGTGTGTAGTGTGTATCCTCATCGTAAACATAGCATTGTGAAGGCGCCGTCATCCTTTGTAATTCCAGGCTGTTTCTCCTGCTATCTATAAGAGTATCTCATGACTATTTCCCCAGCATTTTTCTGACCACTACCTCAAAAAACAGCATTTGCATCAGTATTGCCTGTATGAATAATGAATAAATGTATTTCAGTGGTACAGTAAACCCATGCCAAAGTATGTGTGTAGTTGTATCAAATGGGCCCACTGTCCAAAGCAGAGTTCCCGTTAGAATATTTTTTTGCCGGTCAACATGTCCGTTAAAGTTGAAATCTTCCGGACAAAATTAGATAAGTGCCGGTTAAAGGTCTTCTTTGTTATTTATTGAGCTTTAAAACAAATTGATATGATTCGACATTAAACAAACTAATTATAGTAGATTAACTACATTATTCAAAAGTGTACAGTAATTTACAAAAACGCGGGAATAATAAACGGAGCGCTCTCTCCTTCTCCTGACAGCCCGTCAGTATCATGCAGCTCGCGGATCCAGTAATGAGTGACCCGACAGTAAAACTAAACATATCTATAACTAGTTTAGGTAGTTTGAGAGGTAATTAAAATAGCTACGTGTGATTTTCTAACCTGAAGTGTGTTTTGCTCTGCTCGCCGCTGCAGGGGATCATGCAGAGCTGCGTGTCGACTCGTCAGCAGCAGCCGATCTCTCTCTCCTGTCAGATTAGACTTTACTCGCATTTATGTCCATATCGATCAGATCTAGCTAGTTCTAGCTAATGATATGACTACCTGCTTGTTAAAAGACACCTAAACAATAAGCGTCGCTATGCAACCGGATGAGGCCACAAAGTATAGCGCAGCATTATGCATTTGTTTACATGCCCACCGGAACCCCGAGGCATTACCAACAGATCAACGCACAATCAACCCATACAGGACATCTCTTTCTCCACATTAAGTGTTAGACATTAGAATTGACAATTTTTGTCTGTCACATACTCTTTTGTCTGTCACATACTATTCTTGTCTGTCACATAAGTGGCGCAACTGATGCGGTATTGCGCTAAGGGAAAATTATTTTGACCGGACATTTTGACCGGAGAGATTTAGATTTGCCGGACTTCAGCATATTTTACCGGTCATTGTCCGGTAATTACCGGCTAACGGGAACTCTGGTCCAAAGTGAAGGATCCTTGCATATATCTATGATATTATTGAGACTTTTGATCTATCGGCTAAGATTTGAGCTGGTATCTCTTTGTACAATGACACTTGAGATCCTATTCATCTTCTCTGCCAGACGCTTCTGATGCCTTTTCCAGTATTATAAAGGCTGTCCTCCAAATGTTAATCAGAAGAGGTTTTGATCAATTGTGGGAGAAATGTAATAAAACATGTATAAATGTGGTATGGGACTCCTTACATTGGCTGCTGCACCTTGTATCTCCCTGCAGATTGATTTCTGTGCTGTGCAGCAGCAGAGTCAACTAAATATGTAATAGGCTCGCTATCTGTAAAGCTCTGGAAATTACAGATGGTTTTTTAATGAACTGGTTGGAATTCGATATATCACTTGAACATGTGCACATGTGTGGGAGGAAGAAATGGATGTAGAAGGCAATCCTGTTGGTCAAGGAAAAAAGTTGCTTTATCTCACCATCAGTCTTAAATGAGATCATCCTGTACACTGTATAATGTCTACTCCTACGAAGGCATTTTATGCAAAAGAAAAAAGTACTTCACATCTATTTTATCAAGCATTACCGTAGAAGGTGAAATCAATGTGATTGTGCATGTATGCAGAGATACAAAGATAAGAGAAATACTGGAGTTGTGCATATGCTTTATATGGTAATTGTCTAAAAAACAACTAAAGAAACAAACCATTTAAACCCACTATATTCATGGTTTTAACATATTTTAGCCATATCTCTAGTCCTGAGGCAAAACGCACTCCTGAAAATGTCAGCGAGACATCTCTCAGGACTGGTAGCAACAGTGACTGCATACACTGTGCGCTGAACACCAGCATCACATAGTGTGATGATTCAAAATTGAAATAAACCTCTCAGGAAAAAAATAGGATTCAACATTACATTTCCATTTGACTTGTTAGTGCTCCAGTTTTGTCTATGTTGTGTGGCAGATTAGAGATTTTGGTTTTAAACATTGATAACTTGTCTGTGATTAAAATTGTAAGAGATTGTTTTGCTTTAACACAGCTATATGTAGAGCTGCAGTACTGTAGCTGAATGGATGGCAGCATTAGGAATGTTGAAAGCAAGTCTATGTTAAGCAATGGCTTCAAACAAGCAACACTATGCCAGGAAAGAAGATAAATGCCTCTGCATCATGTAATGTACGTTTCACTCAGTGCAGAACACGAACAAAATATCCCTGCTTTAAGTAACTCTAGGCCTGATTGATGATTCCAACAGCGTCATGCCAGTAGGAGCTCTAGCTCCCAAAAGATGAAGTTATTTCTTTGTAACAAATATGACCATCTGTGGACTGAACTCCTTCACTGCCAAAGGTCTGATAGAAAACACAATTATCAAAGCCAGACAAAGGCGTTTCTGAATCTCTCCTCTAGACCTCTACACTCAAGTGCTTTCCCTTGTTGCTGAATAGAGATGCTTTTGATCTCAAACTTGAGGCCGCTGTGTTCTCAGATGACAATGAATATTACATGGAAAAAGCCTTGAGATGCAATTCGGGTTCCTGTCCTCTACAAATGATGTAGCGTTTGTCAACAGAGGCAGGACTGAGAAAAAGAAAAGATCTCTCCACAGACTTTCACAGGATTAGTACTGCAAATGGTTTAACTACCCTTTGTGACAGCTGCGGTCACCTAATTGAAATCTGTAATTCATCATTCATTCTTGTTTACCACCAGCACAACAGGTGACAGGCTGATGAGACGTCTCCAAAGAATTTAATGATGAATGAAACCTACTGCTATCAGCGTGTGTCGCGGACAGGTTGTCTGTGTATTTGGTTTCATCAAAGATAAAATGCTAGTTTCAGGCCAAATGCAATTTTTAGAACCTGGTAACCACCTTATCATTCCCTTTCCACACAGCGCTCTATTATCTCCAATAATGCTAAAGAAAAGGCTACGGAGGAAGAAATAACCATTATGAAACCCAATTACACGTTGCTCAGGGGTCTGAACACCCATGATGTGCATTACATCGGGCCAAATGTGAGTGGTTGCTCATACATATTGCACTGGAGAGAGATTATGTCAATTCATTTCCAGCAGACATCTTTTCGCAGTTAGTGTAACACTCAAAGATTTATGCACCTGGATTTCAGCCAAATCCAACTCCTCCCAAAGAAAAATAATTTAAAAGATGATTTCATTGTCGTGCTGTAGTTTAGGATCCAAGTTTAAGCAGTGGTGGAGAAACCATTGCGGATTATTTTCTCAGTAAAAGTAATAAAAACCACACTGAAAATACTCAACAAGTACAAACTTAACTAAAACATGTAGCTAAATCGGTACGAAAAATTAACAATACAAATTATTCAAAAGAAGAGCCGTAAATACTCCTCTTTGTAAATCTTAAAACCTGAATTATTTATATGAAATAGTTTCCCCCTCATGTTCTGTCTGTCAATCTGTAACTGCTTCATCACTAGTGGCCTCGGCTAATGGACTACATTTGAACATGACCTTTAGGCTATGTCTGGTACAATATATGTAATGTGCATTGTCCTTAAATCAATAATAATAATTGTAATTAATTTAAATGATAGGATCTACTTATGCTTCCAGCTGCACCTGTACATTCCCATAGGTTGTGTATGCAACTACAGTTACCACATAGTTATAACAGTAACATTTACAGTATTTATAAAAGCATAAAGTAGCATGACATTAAATATTCATATGAATGTATTTGGTTGAATTCAAGCACTAAATTAGGCAAGTACTGTAGCTGGTTAGTTTGTTGCCTAGCTGCCAGCTGTTGATTGGTTGCTAGGTTACTGTTCCAAACTGCTCAATAAGGTGGAGTGACAACATATTGACGTACTTACATGGCCGTGACAGATGAGCCCATTGTGCCGCACTCAGTCTGTTAAGGTGTGATGACAGTCAGAGCCACTTGTAAAGAATGTATTTAACTCTGGATTTCCACCTTAAGTCCAAAAGTCATTAATCAACATCCTCCCGTTTATTTTTCTGTAAAGCTATGAAGACACCGTTCCAGCATCTTGAAAGCATCTGCAGATGCGGTGGCACCTGGTTACTTTCATCAGCTCTTCATTAGTTATGCCTTAATCACAGATCATAGGAGCTGATGCACCTGGGAGTGAAATGGTCTTAATATGGTTGCTGGCAGAGATGAGCTCTCCAGCTGTTTGCTGCCCTCCAAAGCTGTCAGCACTCATTTGAGCCAATTGCCCTGTGGAACTCAATAATCAAACCTGTAATAACCTCACACCATCTCCAATGCACCAGCATGCACGGCCAGCCGCTCCATTTCTCTCTCTGTTACCTTCTCTTCCTTTGGCCCAGGGTTGTGCAGGGCTGTGTGCAAATAGCAAATTACTTTCTGACTATTTTTCTGTGCTTCAGAATATGCCCACCTGAAATAACATTTTTAAAGGGAGCTCAAAAGGCTTTGCTCTGTAGTAAAGTGTGGCTTTCCCTTAGACCCGACTAAGGGATTTAATGTTTTTTTCATTGTTTTCTATATCTTGAGTTTTTGTTTTTGTCACAGGTCAAAAGTTACCCTTTCGATAGCTCGCTTTGGTGGACAATAAATACATTATTTTGCATAGAAAGTAAGTTGGAGCTTCAAGACTGGGATTATTTACAGCAGCAGCGAGAGATGGGAACTCTTTTATATGCTGATTTGCATGCCTTTACGGAAAATACGCTTTGTAAATCATGCATTAAAAACATTTGATTATCTTCCGAATGGTTTTCTAGTAAAAAAAAGTCCCCATCAGCTTCAAAACAGATGCTATAACGTGTGTTTCTTCAAGCATTAAATTTGACTGGTTCCACTGTCAGTGAAGTGAGTTATAAAAAAAGATAGGTTTGTTACTAACAAAGCATTTTCCTGTGCCTGGATGAGAATGAAAGTGTATGAAATGTCACTGTGTAGAAGTTAAATGTCATCTAGGGAGTGTTTTGGAAAAGTGTTTAATGACATGCAACATAAGGAAATGTCCCTTTTGAAGATGCCACATGTCATCAGATTTAAAGGATACTGTCGTCAACATAGCTGACCTTTATTGCATCTCACTGCAGCTGCATTAAAGTGACAGTGGCATTCCCTTAGATGTTTATTACCGTATACTTTCCCCCCTTGATGACTGCACAACATAATGCAGGCTGCTTGCTTTCAGCGAACCACATTCTTCTTTGTCACAAGACTTAATAACTCGGGGGGCCTTGTAACATTGTAAATGAAAAGAGGTTAAAGCTTGAACTTTTCTGGACAGCCTCCCTTTTCTACTTTGCCTAACAAGGTAGGTATTGCATTCCACTTGGGAGCTTTCACATGCGTTTTAGTCTCCACGGTGTGATGAGGTGCCAAAGCTACCAGGGGAAGGCAACTCTGTTTGGAGTCTGTCAGTGTGCTAAGGATCAAAGCCATTTGCAAAGAGCACACGCACATCAAACACTGCCATGCAACGTGTTACCTAGCAACCCCAGACCAGGTGTTGCAGAGAGTCGGAAATATTAAAGCCCACATTCTTCCTGTTTTCTGCAAATACAATTTTAAAGGAAATCGATAACGCCGTGAATCTGAACTGCATGCGGGAGCAGTGGATGAGCTTCTTCTTTTTTTGTTGCTTTTTTTCTGCACTACGGCAGACAACAAGAGCGCAAAGAAGATAAGAGTGTAATATCAGAAACCTGAGGCGGCAGGAAAGAAAATATGAAGGAGTGATGCATATCCTCTGATGGATCACACTAATAATGCCCATATCCTGTCCATATAAGGGAAAAGCAAACTGAAGAGAGCACCAAAACAAACGTGACGCGCGCTCACACCACGCCAAAGAGAGGAGTGTGAGATGCGGCGCTAGAAAGGCCCAATTCCACTGAGTGGCCATGTCAGAATGGAGTTAGGCAATTATGTGTGATGCAGCAGAGTACTGAAAGGGAGCCACGCTTTGAGCACTAAGGTGAGGCCGCTGCGCCGCACTCAGCCCTTTATCATGATTAGAACACAGCTGTCATATTAGTAGGGAATTATGCGGTGCTACAGTCCTACAGTTTAACAATGCTGAGGCCTGCTGTTACCGGCAACAACTGCAACAAACAGCGAGCAGTGTGTGAGGTCAAACCCCCTCCAGTGTTGTTGTTTGAAAGGCCCCCCTGCCGTTGAGATGCAGGTGAAGCTGTGACTCGCTAACTGTACGGAGGCTCAGTCACTGGTACATTTTTATATATAAAGCCATGTTAGGGAAACTTCCATCCTACATCTGCTCCCTGATCTCACGGCGAATTGTAAGTGGCTACTGCCTGAGATCGCATGCTGTGGTTTTATTAAATGTGCCAACTGCTAGGACTGTCTTAGGGAAAATAGCATTTAGATGCGCAGCTCCACTGTCCTGGAATAGTCTGCAATTGAAATGGAAACTGAGCAATCTGGTGCCACTAAATGTTTTTAAAGCTCGGTTGGATGCTACTCAATCGGAAGCTGTTGGTACCTGTTCATGTGGATAGTATGTAAATTGTAATCCCTGTAATGCTACTGTATGATGTCCTTTTGTTGTTCTGTTTATGTTTTTAATGTTTCATGTGGAACCTACTTGAGCAGGTCTCCCTTGAAAAAGAGATCAATGATCTCAATGGGATACAACCTGGATAAATAAAGGTGTGAAATGAAATGAAATGACTCAGAACCGTTAATAACAACCCAGTCCTCTTTTTCGCGCTCCCTGTCACTGCGAGGCAGGTTAGCTTTATTTACCTTTAAATGGTGATGGTCATTGCGGGACGCTAATGCGAAAAGCATCAGGAACAATATGTGTGAGCAGCCCCCTCAGGAACACTTGAGAGAGCGCGGAGAGTGATGTGGCAGCCGCCGCCGTCCCAGCCTGTCTGTCTTAGCCAGCAGAAACAGGTGTAAGCTGTGAAAGTGCTTGATGAATGTTCTCTTTAGTGCCGGTGACTGACTGCCCTTATTCAAACAGTAGACAGCTCCTCTGGCTAAGTACTCTGGGAGCAGATACTGTACATGGCTCACGCAGGCATGTAGTGCACCCAGGCAGACACACACACAGATACAGGAACACGTGTGCAGAGTTAGACAAAAGAGGACATATTTAGCATGTTTCACATGTATCACACAATACCCATTTTGCTTCACTTTGATAAGAGCATGCGCTCCGGGAACGTGACCACTGATTGATTTGGTTTGTTGATGATAAGAGACATGAGCTCCCCACCTGTAGCCTCCCCCGGGGTGGTGTGTGTGGGCGTGTGTGTGTGTGTATGAGATGCATCCATTCTGATAATGATTACACTGCTAGGATGAATAGGCTGCGAGAGGATACAGCCTCACACATGACAACTTAATCAAGCCGCACAAGGACAAAAATAGGATTAAAGAGAGAGAGAGAAGAGATGTCGCTCTTTTCATGATCTATGAATAGAGTCTGAAACAAAAGGACAGCAGGGGATGGAAGGGCTGCGTGATGGAGACAGTCTGTTCCCCTCTGGGCTGAAGGGATGACTGACAGGAGCGCAGGGTCGCAATCTGACTTCCCCTTTCCACAAAGGATATAAAGAGACACTTTTAAAACAAGAAGAGCTCGCCATCCAAACATAGCCCCCATCTCAACCAGTGTGACGACGAGATGCATGAAAGTTACAAATGCACAGGCAAACACATCTGCAAACTCTCAGAGCAGTGCATCCCTTATTACTTTTTGGATTATTACTTTTTTCTTTTCTTAGCCAGCCACTAACACTTGCACTTTTTTTTCTGTTTTCTTTTGATCTTTCTTTTATGCTACATGCAATTATATCAAGTGTGAAAGCAGAAAGGACTCACAGAGAAGTTTCCACTTGAACTGTACCCACAAGCTGCCAACCTGTACATGCATTGATGTAATGATAAACCATGAAGTGAATGGGAGATGATGAGGGCTTCTTAAAAGTGGTCATTTGCGTGGGAAGCTGCACGTCTGAGGGCCTCTTGTAACCTTTGAGTTGACACCCTGCAACGTGTCCCCAAGAAACCAATTACTCCTGTCTGATGCTTTTTCCGCGGCTCGATATGCCAACTTGCATCCATGCGTGGTCCAGAACAGTAGTTATTCTCTCTCAAGCTACTATTTATTTTTGTTTTGTTCTTTAATCTTAAATCTCATACATAACAATTGCTATCGAATAAGACATCCTTCAAGCACAATTTAATGTATGCCAATAATAGGCAATTAGAAATGAGAGATTGAGAATGTTTTTAAAGAGCAGTAATGTGAATGTAATGTGAATGTGTGTTGGGGTCAGTGGAGCAGCTAACAAACAGTTACATGGTGACATAAACTGGTTCACTTGGTCCTGCAGGACGTGCACCGTGCACCGCAGTCAGGAGACTATACCTGCATTATCATCCTGTATACAGATAATACATTATGCATTCTCACACTGCGCCCCGTGTTGTATAATGCACTGCCACATTCCGTCTCCATACAGAGAAATAGACTTGGTCATGTAGGTTGGAATGGAAAATACAATGATAGTAGTATTATTCTACAACAGATAAAGAATTGCAAATCACAAAAAAGTACAGTCCACACACACACACACATAAAAGCTTCTTGTGGGCTGCAGTATGAATCCCTTGGAGAGAAAGAGTCTTCTTGTTCTGCCTTGATGCAACTGAGCTTTTCACTGGGGAAAAACGACGTCTTTTTAGCTTTGGTTGATACAAATTTCACGATTTGAAATCAGATGGCAGCGTGACAGGACAGTGTCAGTGCGTATTTAGATGATTATGAAACCTAGTGTCTGTATAACTTCAATATTTGCACTAATTAAATGACTTGAAAGGATTACATGTATTAAAAACAGTGGATATTTCCTTGCCTGAAATAGGGGTGGAATGAAATCCCTAATTACAGTATATATAATGTCCATATGTATACATCCTGTGATTTATTACACATTGTAGAAAGCCTATTGAGAAAGTGTACTTCATCACATTGATGCAAAACTCATATAAAAATGGAATGTTGCCATAAAGCAGCATGCAACATTGCCCACTACGGCCTAATAGAGTATACCCAGAGATAATAAAGGGATAGGCCCCACAGTAAAAACTGAATGCTACAAATCTTTGATGATAGATAGGATTTCATAATCATGAAATACTCAAAGTACTTCAATTACTCACAAAAAATAGATTGTGGTGAGTTTCAAATGTGGGGTTGTTAATATTCCCCCATGAGTGACTTCAAAAGGTTGTCTATCTTGCTAATGTAAAGAGCAACATACAGTAGAGCTTAGAAAACAAACAGGAGTATTCATGTGAGAAAGGACAGAATAACATATATATATATATTAGAATCAACATATGTTTCATTCAGGGGGACCTTTTGAGTTATGATTACATTTGTTTTGTTATGTTAATCAAATAATGATGTGTCTTTTCTGTGATGCAATACAAACATATTCATAATAGATGTTTCAGTGCAGCTTCTAAGTATTTCAGCATATGTTGATAAATATCCTAATTATTTTGGACTAGATAATCGTGACCATTTTCCATATGGTCCCACCCTACTGCAGATATACTGTCATATCACCTAACCCTAGCCTGAGATATAATATGGAATAATTCAGTCACATACATTAATGCAGTATGCATGAATATATTCGTATTATATTAATGTGATTCAACGTGTTGAACCCTATCATGTCTCATTCATTCGGTCTCTGCCATACTTCCCTTCTCTGAAGCATTCTTCAGAGATCTTCACCTGAAGTACAACATTATGGAAATCACCTGCTTCTTATTCAAATACCTACGTCTTATTTTCCCTGAAGGTCACTGAGTGATATGAAATCACTTGAGTCAACTGTATGCTTCATGTATTCATTTGTAATACAACATAGTACCATGTCATCTTTTTCATGGAGTATTCTCAGTCATGTGTATCTTTTGTACACCAAAGGGCGTCGAGAGATATCAGTATTGACCACGATATTTAAGAAAATATTGATATCATTTGAATAATTCACATTATAATAACATGTAAATATTCCAACAGCCCTTAAATCATTCCATAATGTATTTATATGTTTACACTATTTCAGAGCAGTGATTGCAGACTCTCCCTCTACATTTTATTATGAGTGAAATTCATTTGCAGAAAAACTTAAAGAAACATTTACAAATAACATTTCTATATGAATTATTTTGCCAACAATAATCCAGCCTGGAAATCTGATATTGTGACAGCTCTACTAACAAATATGTTTTATATATATATTTAAGTGTTTTTTTTCTTAAAATACTTTCTGTGTCACTTTAGCGCAGAGTAACTAGTGCTACAACCCTACACAAACATCTCTGTCTGGGGCAGACGCATGCTTGATCAAACTGTTATCGCTCCCAAGTGGTGTCCTGCTCTAATCGAACACACTCAGCCTTCTGCCCACTTTGTCACTGAGGAGATGGGTGACGTAGAGATGTGATGGTTTGCCCTTTAAAGGAGAAATATGACTGTTTATTGCAAACAGTTGAAATGATACGACATGATTGGTTCATTCCCTTACGACTCTTTTGTCATGCACAGCCACATACACTGTACTATTATACAATGTGGTTGAAGAACTACATCAAAGAATACATCCGAGGATAAATAAATATAGCTGGTTTAAAGGATGGGGATTGCAGAAGCTTATATTGATAGAATTAGCAGTTTGTAGCATGTAGTTAATCCTACTCGTGATTAATAAAGTACATGAAACACTAAAAACCCCAACTGATTGTGTAATTATTCATTGAAGGAAATGTAGTGAGCAATTTATTTAGCTTTTTGTTGCATGAAGATGGCTCAGCGGTTTGTGCTGTCGCCTCACAGCGAGACCCCGACCCGCCCAGCTGGAGCCCCTCTCTTTGGGGTTTTCATGTTCTCTTTATTTCTGCGTGGGTGTTCTCCTGTGGCGGCTTTTTCCTCTCCCAGGTCTTGTGAATTGGAGACTCTTAATTTCCCGTGGTGGGTGTGAACCTGCGTGTGAATGTGTTTTGTCTCTATGTGTTAGTCTGTGATAGACCGGTGACCTGTGCCGAGTCACCGACACCTACGTGTACGGCTGCAGCTGCCAGGCACTCTGAGAGGATAAGTGTTTATACGAGATGGATTGATGGATGTAACGTGTCAATGTGCATTGATTTGATTCTTATTAATGAGAGGCTTGAGATGTAGGCGCTTAAGGGTCACATCACTCAAAGTTGTCAAGTCAAAGCCTTGTGTCATTTGTGAGAGAAAGTGATTACTTTGGCATTTCAAGTAGAGAATGAAAGTCTGAACTTATTCCTAAGTGTCTTACTTCAAATCATACTTAAATGATCAGGTGAATCATGATCCATTGTGAATCTGAGACACACAAAATGTGGTGTATAACGAATGTTCCCCCTTACCAGCTCTAAAAAGATCAGTTTTTAATTCTGATTTGTTAGACCTAGAGAGTTGAGCAAATAATGTTTCCTTCCAATTCTTATTGATTTCCTTTTAGGATTGTTTATATTGTGTAATCCAAAGGCTCTACCATATAGTCAAACAGAGTTATTGACTTGGTGTAACCCTCGGACTGTATACAAAGTACAACATTAAAACCCATACGTTAAAAAGAAGTTATAATAATTAGCTGTAAGTACTTAGTTAATTAAGCAGCCCTTTAGTTTTATGATTTTAATTATGTTGAGCATTTTCTATATGTTTGAAATGTACCATAAGTGAGTAATTACAGTAATCAATGAAGGGCAGACAAAAAGTATAGTGCTCTCTTTAGATATAGATAGGCAGTAGTTTATTTATTTACCATCCACTTTGGTAGAGTGTAATATTTCTCTGCTTATTATAATTTCCTTAAGCCTTCAGGGTAAAACATAATTTCCTTTTGGTTGGGTTTTTTATTATTCCAAACATATTAGTTTCAGTATAATTTGGATGAGATGTTATTTAGGCAGATGATCAATCACAAAACGCAGCCTTGATTCTAAAATAACATAAAGAAATGTAGCTGGAATGAATGAGATGTATTGTGTAATTATAATTTACTCCCAAAACTACTGGCAAAGGGTTCCAAGATTTTGATTGAGCTGTTGTTTGAATGCAGAAATCTGGCTCATTTGAATCGGAGCCGTATGCGACCACAGTGCGGTCGGTCGGTTTCCTGTGGCTACTTGGTTTGGAATGGTAGTGCAATCTTTTTGGATGGCGGTTAATTGTGTATCGGTCTTAATTGCAAATAGATGAGTGCTTAGTTAGGACACACATGTGCTCTCCCACCAAGAAAGCTCCGCTTCCTGCCACTCAGGCTTCACCAAGGGAAAATAAACCAAATGGCCACTTGTGACCATGTAGCAGCATCATACAATGTCAACAATCACGGCTACTTTATGCAAAACGTGGGTAAACAACAGACTGAGGGACACGAATTGGCTCGACACCAGCTGTCTAATTAGCTTTGTGCTGCTCTTGAAAAGCAAACAAACAAGGAAAGCGGGGACGGTCTGAAAGCCGGCCAGCCATCGGTTCTAAGTGTTCTGTTTCCCCCCCAAAATCTGACGGGGCGCTCCGAGTCTGCTAGCACAGAGAAAGAGGGAGGGTCCAAATAAGACACACAGATTAGATCATACGTTAAGTCCCCACAAGGCCTTCGCTCGGTTATTTTGGAGGCACTGTAAAGACTCACAAGAGGCTCGGGCAGAATTTACATTTTAATGAAGCCGTAGCTGATTGCTATTACGTGGAGTTCCTCACAAATGCCTAGTGTAAGCTGCACACAAGAAAGCGTATATATTTATATATATATATAAACACACATACAACAAAATATAGCCGGCTGCATATGTGTCCACATTGGCCACACTCACTTACCACACTCCTGCTGAGAGGTTGTTACAGAAACAAATTGTCCTGTAAACATGAGAGAGAGCAGAGAGCTGCATTACACAGAGAAAGAACCCCATTCTCTCCCAGCACAATGTGGCTGCCGAATAACATTTGCGACAATTTTCCCTGCTTTAGACAATGTTCAAAACACAGGCTTTTGAGAAGACGTGAGGAAGAGGGAATGGGGTCGTCTTCTTTTTGTTGAAACATCATCACAGTGACAGGCACAGCGAGGGGGAGCGCTGCGACAAGTGGTACTGACGAATTCTGCTCAGCGAAAGACGGCATGTATCATGTCAGAATCGTCAGGACTCGTCACTTCACTGTCATTTAGCACCAGCCGGTGTGGGAGTGAAGAGAAATCCACGCTCCTGCATGCGTTGTTATCGGGCAGTCGGAGGCGTGAGTGATGGTTAGTCACGTACAGTGGTGGTGGCTGCTATTCACACGTCATCACGACATAAACTCCGTCGCTAATGACATTTTCGGTGAGTGACATCAAACCCACTACAAAGGTTCACTTTATATAACAAAATAGATCAGTCCCTCCCTTGTAAATGGCATGGGGCTCCTAGCACATCTTATCTGCGGCGCCCCTCTTATCACTCAGCCCTAGTGGAAACTATTGCCAGGTAGCAGGTTGTCACATGACACACAGTGCTGTGACAAGCCAGTGAAGTTTGCCACGCCACTGGCAGCTTCCATATGATCATATTTAACACAACAGTCCTGCAGGGGCTCAGATAGCCCCGAGGGGAAATATGAACCCAGTGGTGATTTATATCTGCCTTATTAAAGAGCTGACCTTGGCCATGGGGAAAACTGGATTAGTCAGATTTGTTAACAGGGACGGGGTGCCGTTGAAATTAAGAGCTTCTTCCTTTTCATTCTCTCCAACCTTGGCCCTGTCTTGCCTTTACTAGCATCTACTAGCATCTACTGTTCATTGTCCTGGTAAACAAAAGGAAAGGCTGATGCAACAGTCTGTGGCTCTCCCTGGCACAGCACTAACACAGCAGACACTGACTCGGCACTCGCTGTGGGGTAACACTGCTTGAGCAAACAACACACTGCTATGCTACCTCGGTGTAGAAAAAGCATGATGAAAGGGACCTGCAGTCCATTGAAGGGATGAGACAATTCTGCAAACTCCTTTTCTTCAGATAGAAACACACAAGCATGGTATTTTTGACTTTTGGAAGGCTGGTGCAAGAGGGATGGGAACATAATTAAACTAAAATAATCTCTTTCATCTGAGCTATTTGTGACACAAAGCCTTTATAGAAATAACCTTAATACCTGGGTTTGTTTAAAATCCATTTTGAACACTTGTAGAATGAGAGGTTATACTCTGAGAAGAAGGAGGCCAGTTATCGAATTAATGAGTGGAAGGTATTTACATTGCTGAATTGTCCGGGGGGACATTGAATTGACCTTACATTATAAGACCCCCTCTCCCACATGGAGCATTAATGCTCCTTTTCTTTCAGCGTCTTCCTCTCCTCCCCTTCTCCCCTTCTCATTTTCTCCTGTCCTCTCTTCACGGCTCGCTCCTTCTCCCTTACCGTCAGACGTTATCTCAAAGACCAGATCACCATGGCAACAATTAGTCACATCGTCATCGCCCACACTTGTATTTGATGGCTGTTTTTATTTTGGAGGCTTTGCCGATGCACCCGTACCTCACTGGCTGATCGCCAAGTAACCTGTTCCGTGATGAAGGAACAATGTTGCCATCTGTTGGAGCCGGGTGTTTGCACACAGAGACTGACGTTGAAAAACATCCAGCCTTTCTGCGATGACTCATGACAATCACATGCCAAATTAAGACCCTGCGGCTCATTCGTATTTAAGTTTGAAACACATTGAAGACACAGGAGTTCCAATTTGAAAAGGTTAAAACACAGCATTTCCTTCCTTTGTAGATAAAAACAGAGAAAAATGCTTTCTTGTTGTTGTTCCGGATATGAATTGCAGTCAAACACTCACTATGGGGTAAAGTACAAGCCTTTGTCAGGTCAAAGTAGAGTATGGGTAGCTTTATGGCAGCTTGGTTTTTGAAACATGGGAATATTTGGGCTTGCGACCAGGATTTGCATTTGTTCATTAGCCATATTGTATACCTTTAAAAGGGAAAGAGTCGTCTCTTGCAGTGGGGAACCAGCTAATGTGAGAGATAATATATTGGCTGAGACTTTGGCTGACTGTTACCCTTGAAATCTTGGATCTGTTTCTGCTCTCTGGAGGAGCTAATTACGTTTTTTTTCCTTCTAAGTCTTACCGTTAAGTGATGTAATACCTCATAGTCACAAATAATTTTCCATGTGGGACAGATCATTGCACTTATTATTTATTCTGCTCGCTCAAATCCATGCCAGGAAAACGATGTTAAAATGTTTACCTACATTATCAGTGAGTGCTAAGAAAGATATCCCTCAGAGGCCGAAGCACAGGAACAAGCCCGTGGGTTCAGAGTGAGATTATTCATTATTGGAGGTAAATGCTCGGGGCATCTCTGCACCACAGGTGGGCAACACTTCTAAGACGAAAGCCCAAGGCTGCAAACGAGTTATTATTCTGAAGGGCTATTTAGAGAGACATTTAATTCAATATCTCTAGTCTCAGATGAACAATACAGCTTGTCCTGTAAAGATAAATGAGTGACCAGACACTGACTGTGTTTGCTTTCAGGTTTCCACCAAGGAAAGACAGCCGCTTTCCAGATCTTGGACCGTAAAGCTCCGCTCGGGCTTGCCAGACTCTGGGAAATAAGAGACAATTGGCTTGCAGATGCTCAATAGTCTTCTGGAAATTGAGGGAGTACCGTCTTCATCAGCTCTGCAGCAGAGGAGAAGCTGCAGTGAATTGTAAGCCCTTTCATGTATAAACTCGATGTTTTCAGAGTTAGAAATGTGTTTCTAACGTTAGTAAAGTTTATATTTGAACAGAATATGGTAAGATATATGGAAAATACATATATGTTCAATATATAACAATTCAATTAGTTGCTCTATCTCTCAGTTTATCAAATTCTTAGCTGCTCATCCTAGTTTTAATTCTGCAACAGCCCTTTTAAAATAAAGAAAAAGGTGGTAGAATCTTTTCCATTTCATTGACTGTCAAGTGCACTGCATTTTTAAAGTTTCCTCACCAAAGTGATGCTATATTTGGCTGCATATTGTAACCGGGAGCTAAATGATCCCCCGCCCCAAAACCCCCGGCTTAAAACTCTGACTGAAATATATTGTATTTTATGCTCTGCAAATTAATGCAAGCACCTCATTTCCTTTCATTATTTATTCATTGCGAGCCAATGTTTTGTTCTGTATCCATGCGGAGGCTTTTCCCCTTCAGAGGAGAAAGATACAGTAACTCAGGTAACACGTCCTCATGTTTGCACACCATATACCCTCCCTGCAAATACCACATTGAAAACATTATCTTGACACAAAGTGATAAAAATAGTTTCTGACTTGTTTTTCAATTATTGAGTTTCCGTGTTGTGCAAAAGCCTATCCCTTTTTCCAGGCAGATTTGCATATGGAGTTTTGTGGAGATTATGAAAACAAAAATGCTTTGACTATTGATCCTTTGCCAGTCATTGTTATTCAGGCATCAGGCTTCAAATATCCTGAATATCAGTGCAACATTATACAACTTTGATCTGATTTAGGACTCCATAGGTTACAAACATTCATTTATTGTGCCGGTTTTTCACTAAGTACTGAACTGTTGTGATCTTTAGGAACAAGTCTTCCAGAAATCTGCAGAAGATAATGTGTGTGAGCTCATAATGAGCTCTGGGTTGAATTTGCATTCTTTAGAGAGGTTGCTTTCGCCAATTATCTACAGTATCTCATCGCACCAGTCACCAGACCTTACACAACCCCATTTAATGAAGCTGCACCCACATCTGAACATAGACAGGCCGCACTCATTGTTAAAGCCTTTCCCGAACCTTTAAATGTCTGTTGTACTAGACGTCCTCAGGACTGCATTGATCCTCCTGGGTACATTAACCTATCAATGCAGCAGGCACTGTGCATTATGATTAAGCACATGGAAAACACCCACGTTCCTCACTCAGAGGTCAGAGAGAGGCAGCTACAGTAAACCACAAGGCACAGCATGGAGTGGAGTCCTGCCATTAATATAGATGAGATGGAGTTCAGGCTATGCCATATCTATCATGGAGCAAAGATACTCTGATTAAGTGTGTGCAGCATCATGGGGGCTATTAAGCCTATGGCACATTTGGACTACAGAAGGAGGGTCCGAGGTATTGATAGGGACACATGGTTATATAAGAGAGGCGTGGGGGACACAGAAATGGCCAGCCATTGAGGAGCGCTGTAATTAAAGTGCACGGGGCTGGTGGCGCTGGCGGGCTCCTTGCCACGTTTCCCATTGACTTTCAATTGGACGAGGAAGGTCACCATCAAGGTGTTTAGAGCAATCTCCACAAATTGTTGGACTGAGGCTTGATAATCTCCGAGGCTTTAATGGATCTCAGATCTGTTTACCAAGTGAGTGCACCTTACAAAGTCATTTGGCAATTGTTTTACCCTCTAACACAATAATAGAACTGGAATTGGCTTTTTGATCAATGACATCAGTGGTTAAGTTGATATATTCAATAAGCACGACAACCTTGAGCCTCATAGAATTACTGTGTGTGTTTATGTGTGTGTCTACAAATTACAAAGAGAGGCGTGTGTGTGTACTGTACTGTGCAAACTGTACAGAGGCATTGTTACTTTTGTTCAGGAGCCATTTGTTTTAATTTTCGCTTCAATATCTCGTTAAATTGTTTCTTTTTCAGTGGTTTGACCTATGGAATATCTGTGAGTGAACAGCTGTTTACAGAAAGTGCATAATGGGATAATGTGCATGTCTGTTCAATGCTGTATATTTATCCCCAACTCCCCAGGCAGCTGATTATCGCATGGGAAGTAACTATGATTAAAAAACTAAACTGCTGAATGTACAGTTTGAAATAGTGGGATATGGAGAGTGCTCGGTGCTGTCTTGTCATGTGTAAGAATTATTGAATTTGCACCGAGGCTGGGCAAAGGAAGCAGAGAGTGAGTTTGTGGAGAAAAGGGACTGTGATCTGAGGGCTGTAATGTTTCCTCTGGTCTACTCTCAGGCATTAATGGTTGAATGGATAGGATTGGACATGCCTGAAGACTCAACCAGCCTCTAGATTTGCTCCTAGCAACATCTCAACAGCCTGCATCTGAAGCTCAAATAGGCATTGTGGTCACTGCCCTCCCAATCATTCAAACAGCTCCCAAGTGTAAAAACCCTTCTCTCATTTGTAGCTCATTTATCAGATGGTTATGTGGTCTGTTTATAGGGAGACAAAGCAACACACACACACAGAGAGAGAGAGAGAGAGAGAGAGATGGATAGAGATGACTACCACACAACCAGCCTTGAATTATTTCACTTCGACAGCAACAACTCTTACTGGGAAAATGAGACACTAATATACACATTATTTGCGGAGCCAATAGTTAATAGTTACAGATGGTTATTGCCTATCAGATTGCAGTCTCTTAGGCGGACACAACGAGAGGAGAATGGAGATGGAGCGAGATGGCCTCATAAGTCTTCAACAAGAACTACTTGTGACTTGTAACGCCGCATTGCAGCTCAGATGCAGTTGTGAAATATCCACCCTTTGGAGCCATTTAAGACAGGATTCTTCTTTTTTATGCCATTTCTTTGTCATCTTAATTTCACTGCAGCAATATCCATAATTCACAGAGATTTTGCCGGCCTGCTTGTCTCTCCCATGTGAAAAAGTGAAGAGATGGATTCCCCCTAAGTTTCATGAAAAAAGTGCCAGACTCTCAGGCGAACAATGAGAACACTATTACAAGACTTGGCACAGAAAAGCCTCAAAGGCCTTGGCACAAAAGCCTGTACAAATTGAGGAGATAGAAGTGCAAACTCATTAGCTTACCAGGTTTCCAATCACAGCATTTTTTATGCTGGATGTCTGTCTGCTTAGCTCTCATCTGATGAGAGCCATTTTCCAAGACTTCAAAGGATACTGTGCTGCCTTAGAACTCGGGCTGATGTTTCCGGCGCTGAGATATTTTGTCAGAACATATATGCCCTGATATGTTTCATCTAAGAAACTCTGCTGTTCCCCAAAACATTGTATTTCATGACATTCAGCTCCCATTTTGGGAACACACAGAAAATGCTTCATTGTTATTTATCACCATTTGGTTGTTTTGTGGCTGCTATTTCTACAGTGTGTCAAACTTCCCTCACCACACTTTCTTCAAGCACTTTTGAGAGTGTGAGGCTATCTGTGCCTATCCGATATAGAGCTAAAAGACAGCCAAGATATTTCCCAGATGACATGCAGCACAGCACAGAAACAATACTTGACTTGTGTTTCAGGACAGGCAATTGGAAACTCGGATGAATCAGCTCTCCAACATGCACTTACTGCGTGGCAACATTTGCCAAGGCCAGATCTGAAATAGCAGCTTTGTAACAGGTATAGAGAGTGCTTTATAGTTGACATGAAAATACCTATGATATCACTCCATGACACAAAAATCACAAATGCTTCTGTTAAATATTCTTTTTGGGATGCAAATGAAGCCCTTGCAAGCCTTTTGACATATCACACGTAAGCACGTTTGATCTCTGCTCGTCGTTTGCTCTCTGTTCACCCAGCTGGATGTCTTTGCTCCTGCCGTATCAAGTGTTTAATCTGCAGTTTGAATATTATGATTGCACTCAATCTTGGATTCATTTACGTAAGTGACTGGATTCAAAACTGCAGCCATACGCACATACATTCATTGCACCCGGGCTATCAATGTGCTCCACTTTTAATCGTCCCCCTGGGTACACCATATGGGAGATGTTGAAAGATATACTGCTGTCATTCGGGATTCTGTCCTTTTTTTTCTTTTTCCAAATGTGCTGCCTTGCACAATGATGGTGTAGGTAAGATATTACCCTATTATCCCATTAAGGTTCGTACCTCGGAATATGCAGCGTTCATTTTCAGACAGCTCGTCTCCTGCACCATTTTCCTCCTGTTCTGAGGGATGCTCCTCCGCGAGGCTGCACTACCATCTGCTGGGGAGTCTTCTCGCTATCTCCATAACAGAGATTGATTTCACTCTCCGTCTCTGATGACATTGTACGACTGCTGTGTTTGAATTACCGGCAGTCTGATAAAAGAATATGAATGAATCAAATCTTCCTGGACTTCAAATTATTGTAATTCATTCCCAAAAAGCATTGAAATGCTGTAGCTGTTACAAAAGCCTCATTGATATGGCTTCAAATGGACAATGACCTGTGACAGCTCCCATTTATGATTAGGCTGGCAGCGAACTAGAGGAGAGTGCTTGACTCTGTGCACAGCCAATAGCCACAGCTGTTTGACTCCTCTAAAAGACAGCACAGCCCATTATGTAATGCAATTATGCATCAACATTAATAGCAGGCAATTGTGCAGGCAACCAGCCAGCTGGGATGGGTTTATATAACTGCCAAACATTGACAACTAAAAGACAAATAGGCAACCTTTTCCTGTAAGGAGCAAATTCGCAGACAATCACACGCACACACTTGCAGGCACACAGAAGCCATAAGTTAGCCTTCTGTTCAGGCGCTCAGCCTTCAGACAGTTTAACAAATTGCCATGACACAATTGTAATATTGCTTCCAGTATGTCACATTGTTAATCTGTATAGCTTGGCTTACATTCAGGTGCTGTATATCGAGTTCAACCGCTGGTGAGAGTGCTCTCACACAGATTCATTGAATTAAGCCTGCATGCATAAAGAAGATGGAGAATAGCTGGGAGCACTTTGTATGTACAATTAGCATAATGCCTTTAATTTTAGTACATCCGTTATTATACCCAAAGGATAGTTCGATCAGCAGACTATAGACATGCCCACAGTGTGGGTAATGTATACAGTGGATAAAGGAACCTTTAAACAAATATGTTAACAAGTGTTACATAAATTAACCCACATTATGAGAAGCGTGGGTGTATTCTTAAGAGATATGGAGAGGTCACAGCGACATGTCTTATGACAAATAGAGACACGTGTCATCAACAGATAGAGCACACATCCTCTGTCTCTGTTAACACCCGCAGAAGGGTATATATATATATATATATATATATATATATATAGATCTGCTTCTTCAGCAGCAGCATCTTGTTTGTGTGACGAGAGTTTCTCTTGAGCCATTTTGGATGCAGATGCTAAACTTGCCGGTCGCACACAGTCTGCTCAAGGTGACAGCAGCCTCCTTTTAAGTCGAATAGCAGCTACACTCAACCTCCAGACGAGTGTCATATACAAGTAAACATTTCTTCCGGTGCAAACGCGAGTATGCATTAAAGTGAATGGATTCCTGTATGTCCTAGGTTGAAATGTACCCTGGTTAGTGCTGTGAATAGTAATCACACTGCTGGAGAAGACCAGCAGTCTCTGCTGCCACCTACAGGTGCTCAGAGGCTGCTTTACTTTGCTGCTGCTTTATTCATCATTCTTTAAAACGTCAAGAATGTTTTCTACTCAGAGAGCTGCAGAAAGCACTCCCCCTCCTTTTTGTGTTTACAGTTTATGGCAGACTAAAGAATATTAATGCATTCTGATACGGTAAATGTACCCAATCACTCATGATTGCTTTCAACGAGGGAGTAAAAGTTAGATTTGAAGTCCCTCACCGGCTGGGTTTTATTTTCACTGGGCTCCTGGAGGCAGATGCAGTGTGTATGCACACGCCACGGGGGAATGACTTGCAATCTAAACAGCTGTAAATTTCAGCTGTAGCGCGGCCTGACCTATGTCAAGATTTTATAACTCAGATTGATTGGAATTATATAATGCTTGCTGTGACTGACTGAGTCCACTCAATGGATCTGTAAAAGGAAAAGCGTCGTGCAGGAGGTCGTGTCGTAAAGACGCCATGATAGATAAAGGCGGGTGCACTGGGGGCTGAAAGGAC
This sequence comes from Trematomus bernacchii, assembly GCF_902827165.1. Classification (NCBI taxonomy): domain Eukaryota; kingdom Metazoa; phylum Chordata; class Actinopteri; order Perciformes; family Nototheniidae; genus Trematomus; species Trematomus bernacchii. Next base: position 7,153,885 of record NW_022988097.1, on the reverse strand, counting down.
CGCTGCCGACTGAGAAATCTGTCTGTGCCAGCGGTTTTGGAACTGCACACAGAGAACACTGTATTTCACTATTTATTTCCCAGAATATAACGCTTGGTGAATCACCTTTTATTTTTGGCCTGCTGCTGGGACTGGAGCTGGCTCTACAGTCTGCCTCAGACCTGCCCTCATTCACTCTTTAACACCAATCTGTGCAAACACAATCTTCTGCTGTGGACCACTGAGCATAACTCCTGCATTAAATTGGGAGTTAAGAAGCAGGTATTATTTTCATGATTTGGATTTCAGATGTGCTAAAGCTTGTGACAAGTTGTTTTCTCTAAAGTGTTCTCAGTCTGCGAGTTAATGTAGTGAAGGGAAAAGGTATTTGTTAAATGGAGTGGAAAACCAAGTCTTCAGAGGCTTGACTCTGGACTCCTATGTAGCAAACAGCAGGTCCTCTAATGCACACAAGTTAGACCTGCTGAGAGGAGTCTGTACAAAAGTGTTGTTCATTAAACCGCTGTTAATTTGAAGGAATGTATCACCGAGGGAAGCCAATCAGGAACAGGTCGAACTGTGATGTGTTTTACTGGAATTAGACGGAGTCCCATAAATCTGAGCTTTTTTTTTAAAGCGGCATAAATGGTTACCATTAAAACCAACATGAGGTGTAATTGCTTATGATTATGTCTTGTAAACAGTATCTTTAAAAGGTCTTAAAATCTTTTTGTTCTTAAGGTCCTCTAAGGTGTCTAAACAATTCTGACTGCACAGCTTTTTCTATCGGTCAACGTGTGTCAGTCTCAGGTGTCATTGAAAAGCAATTCAAGCCATTTCAAAACTCTGGCATAACTCAGTGATTCATCTACAAGATCTGAACCGATTACAAGTTCAGAAATGGTTATGATAGTGATAACTGAGTAGGAGTTATTTTCTCAATCTCTCTATGAGAAGCTTAAGTTATGCATGGTGCAGAGGATTTTGCATGGTGCCATCCCTCAGTACCTGAACAAATAATTGAATACCACTGTGGGCTTTACACAGCCACTCCACTAGGGGCAGATCCTCTGAGTGTGTACCTCCAGGTTTAAGAGTTCCCGGGGGAAGGAAACCGTTGTGTACATGGCAGTGAATCTGTGAAATAGATGACACATCTTAAAAATCATAAGCAGCTTGGGAGGTTTCAAACTGGCTCAGAGGATCAACATAAAATGTATTTATTGTATTTGTATGATACTTTATTAATGTATGGTAAATACAGTGCTTTACTTGAATAGTGATGGTATTGGAGTGTATTTTATTGTTTTGGATAAAGTTGTGTTCTGTGTCGTTCTTCCCATGTCAATTTACACTTGGCTTGAAAATGACAAACGTCTCCAAGTATCTCAGTTCAATGATTAAAAAAAATCTGTTGAGCTAAAATAATTATGAAATGTAATGAATGATTGGTTTTGTAAATAATGTATTATTGAATTAAATCACAAGTGTGTTACTCGGTACTGATAGAAGAGCATCTGTTAGCTTATTTAGCAAACTTTACATGGCAGACCTTTCATTTGACTAACACCTTTCATTTGACTAACACTAACACTGTCTATTATTCCCAGCATGCATTAACACTCAGCAGTTCTGCCTTACATCTGGTTCAAAGTAAGTCACAGGTTGGAGACTTATTGTGTGTTATATTTCACTTTGCTGAGTCATGGGTCTTAGATCTTAGTGTTCATTTGAATACTTACTGACAAAGTCTTTATTCAACAGGACCGCTGTAGTTGAATATATCTCACCGATACTGAATGTGGCTGTTTGTGTCAGAGCAAATATCTTCTGACGGGGGTGTGTGACATGATTAAATCAACCTGAAAATAATTATTTATTATTTTATTATTGTCCTAAATATTGTTATTGGAAACCAATCTGACAAGTTAGTCTGACATAGCAGCTGTTGGCTGAAGCAAATACCTGTTATGAGTCATTTCTAAAGTGTGGGAGCGTGTTTTTAATAACTGACTGACAAGCATTGTTAAAAAGGAGCATGCACAACTCAATGGGGCTGATTTGAAACCCTCTCTACTTCTTAATAGCTGTGTCACTAGATTTGGCAACTTCTCAGACTCCTTTGAGACTTGAAGGAAAAAGACTGGCAACAGATTCCAGACGCTGTTTGGTTTTACTCTAAATACTACTCGCTGTGGCTGAGGCTCAGCTGAGTCCTGTGATTGTGAATGAGCAACACACAGAGTATTGAACCGTTTCTTTATTAGCTGAAATCATATTTAGGGTTGTTCTTTTACAGTATGAATGTACTTAACCATCCTTAGATTAGTTTGTATTTATTGTCCAACTGGGGGATTTTTGACATACAAATAACAATACATCCATAAAAGGGAAAAAAAAGTGTTTTAGTTTGATTCGATTGCATAAAGTGTTATGGTCCCAAGTGTGAGCAGAAAGTGCATCTATGTGCCAGGTTACCTCAACAATGTTGACTGTAGATTGAATTTCATCAAGTATGGGGAAATTAAGAATCTTAATTGAAAAGTAATAACAATTCTGTTATGTGTTATGTAAGGGGCATTAATTACATATTTGATTCATTGCCATGCATATTGTCCCACTCTGAGCTTTAACAATGTGTTAGCCTATCTTGACAAAAAAAAACAAGTGTTACTAAGTAAATGGTGACCTATTATTTTGGGTGTTTTCAAAATAATTGTTATTCCTTTTGAATAGCTTAGGTCTAAGCATGGGAACTGAATTGATATAGCTACTTTCATTGTTGTTGTTCTAATGAATTGGATGCATTTGGCAATGCTGCTTTTAATATTTTCATACATAGTGCTAAGATGGATGTAGTAGATGTTTATTAGCAACCAATTCATAAAATAAATGGTGTCTGTGTTATCATTAGACCATAAGTAGATCTCCTTAATAGCTCTTCCATTTAATAGTAAAGCCATTATAGTGAAGGATGCAATAAATGCAAAATGAAACATGGTGTTACCACAAAAGACCAGCAGAGGGCAGATGTGGCTTACAAGTACCAACAGTCAGTGAGGACAGCAAGACTGATGCTGAATGAATTCCTCTCAGAGAAAGTCTGCTTTAAAAGACAATTTAGGTTAATTGAATGTAAGGTTCTCCTGCGGTGTGTGGGTTGAAGACTTTAGTAACCCCTGACATCTTGCACCCAGTCCTGCAGGACTGTATGATGCTGGCTGGCAAATCTCAAAGCATTCTCTTGCACTATTGTATCTGTTTTATTTGTTGTATGTGCTATGTTCATGTTGCACTGTTGCATGAGCCTGTGACTTAACTTTTTCATTGCCATATCTACACTGTAGCTAATGTGCACACGACAATAAAGCCTGGTAAACTTGAATCTTTGAGAAGTTCAGCACCGTGGACAGAGACACAGCTCTATTCAGGACCATGGACAACACCTGGCTGGGACTCAATGGAGGATGAATATTTGTACTTACTGTTAAAATCTGGAATAAGATGGATCTGTGATAGATCATTAATCACACTGAAATGTAATTGGTGGGAGGATGAAAAATGAGGTAAGGATTATTGTATACTCTAGGTCTAGTCTATGTTACCCTAAAAGCCATCGGAAACAAATCCTAAAAGTGTGTTTCCTCCCCTTTAAACGATGGTAGGTGAATGTTAGTTGTGGCTGGTACAGCACAGATGCACCCCCTTTTTTATTCATAAAAGTAAAACCGTATGTTGGTGTTTCCCATCTTGCAAGACATGATGGCACATACTGTAATGGCACAAATCTATGCCGACCCAAAGGTACAACCTGCCTACTCATGCTTTCAGAAACCAGATGAGACAGGACAATTTCAGGAGAGGTAGTTAGCTGGGATTTCCTCAAACTGGGAGGGGGGGTTGTGGGGAGAAAAAAAGATTTCGCAGTCACTCGCCCACTTTAACGAGGATTGCGTCACTGCATGTACGTCAGACACGGGTGAAAAGGGAGGGGGTGGTCCACCGAGGCCGTAAATCAGCTCGGGGGGACGTGCACTCTCTAGCGACACCATCATTACCACAATTTAGTGTTTTTGATTCTTCTCTTGTTCTACTTTGGCCCGGTAGAGCATCGTGCCGTGATGGAATGTTCGATATTTTTCTAATGATACGATCTGAGCTCATCCTCTGCTCTGATTGGCTGATGGACGTTCGCTGCAGTCCATAATAAATACACCATAAACTCACGACGAGCTCGTGACCACATAGCTTGAATTTCAATTAAATATGCCAAGCAGCTATTACCACGTGACTTATTAAGGACTAATATACGGCGTTCAAAATAAACGGACATTACACAATCCCTGTGGTAGGCTATTGTTGAATTGTTTAAGGTTCACAAATAATTATATCGACTGACTTTCTACATGTTTTGCTTTTCGAAGCTTTAATTAACCTCCTTGGTTGGTCAACAAAATCGATATCCAGCTGCAGCAGCACCGTGATGCCGAATCAATATACCCCTATCTCTTACACAAAATGGTATCACCCTCAGATCACACTCCTGCTTTACGCATGTCAGTTTTGGCACACTGCACAGGAGTGGGGTTTTAAACGTATTCCACCTCATGGCAGTCTTTGGTCTACTTTATAAATAATCTTTGACTCATTGGGGCAGTTAGAAAATAAAATGCAATGAATTACTTGAAATTAAACCTTTACTGTACGAGTGATTACATTGTTCTAATGAAAGGCAATAAACAGTGAAATAAATAAATAATAAATAGTGAAACAAGGGGTGGCAGTAGCAAACCAAAATCCAATGCTTTGCTACAATCCAAAATGGAGTCCACGAGTGAAGTAGGTCAGGTAGTCGAAATTAAAAGTTTGTTCTAAAATGATGGTGTATTAAATATATAAAATTAGGAGATAAGAATTTCATCTGGAGTCCATATTATTGAACTCAGTGCCATTTATAGATGGTCAATTCATTATAATATTCCTATAGCCATATAATACATTATCATTTTACAACTATATTATATAATATGTCGTTGCAAGATATAACTGCTGCAATAGAAAAAGGGACAGAGGTGGTGTGGCTTTGCTAAGGTCATTTTTTGCTGGGCCAGACATGGGTGATCAATATAGTGGAGGGAACCAGTGAAGGTGGAGATGGGAGGGGCTGTGAGAGGAGAGAGAGGGGGGGGGGGGGGGGGGGGGGGGGGGGAGGGGAGTGTGATATTCTCCACCGTCCTGAGAAGGGGCCGTCCCTGTTGTAGAAGATCAGCGCGAGGAAGGCCCACAGTGATCATCTGAGTATCTCCCATTTAGACGACAGCGCGACTGAATATTAAGAGGACAAGTCGACGGCTATTTGTAAATAGGTAAGGAATCATTTTTTTCATTCATACATTTATTTGTGTCTCTTTTTTTAAACATATAGAGGTCACCACTATTTGAGGAGTATGCATGTGAGCGTCGTCATTTGAAGGCACAGGTTTGCAACTGGCTTGAAACAACTTTAAAAGCTCAGCACCTTAAGTCATTTTTGAATAAATGATCATACTTTGCGTTTATGATTATTGTCAAATCGTGTCTGGAAGGTAATGCAATGACAAAGAAATGCATCCAGGCACGGTTGTAAACGCGAGAAATGGTCGACATCGGGATATTAAATGAATGTGACAATTAAAGGATTGACCTGCTGCAGCCAGCATGGGACTGTGGCAGCATCGGTGTGTAATGCAAGAATATAATTGGAGCTGTTAGACTGCAGCCTCGTCTGTTTTATTTAAATGTTTCCCCTGCGTGCATCGGACCAGCTCAGATTACATCCACACAATTCTAGGTTAAAACCGTGATGCGCGTACATGTGATAGTGTGGATCGTGCCTCCCTTCCCCCAGCATCGGTGTGTAGCTTGTGAAATAATGCCACCTTCTATATGATGTACAGTCCTTCAAAGGGCCTGCTCTTCTTCCTAGGCGCAGCCCAGCCTCCTCTCTCAGAGTAGCATTACACCCGTGCAATAATTAATGAGCGCCTCCACAATTAACCATTTCATTCAAATCTATTTTGTTTCCTTTGAATATTTCATGCTTTGACGGGGATGTGAAAAGAGGGGTTGAATGCATGAGTCAACAGGGGTTTTACTATGAAGGCTGCACTGCAGTTGCCAGGCTCCACCAGAGGAGGCGCTGCTGCTTTCTTTAATATAACGTACAGTATAGTATAGTAGCCTGACATACATAGACGTTTGTAGAAATAGCTAGACATAATGAAGGTGGTATATATATAAGCTATTAAAGGCCACACGTGCTCAAAAATAAAGTGAAATCACATGTGTACACAGCAGTGGTAGTGACTGACATCAGGTATCTCTTCACAGTTATCGGTCAAGATGGATGTGTTTATGAAGGGTTTGTCTAAAGCGAAGGAGGGGATGGCTGTGGCCGCAGAGAAGACCAAGGAAGGAGTTGCGGTTGCAGCTGAAAAGACTAAAGAAGGAGTCATGTTTGTAGGTAAGACGATCACAAATCTTTCAGGAGGTTATTTAAGATGCAGAGCATTCACAGACACATAGTTAATCAGAATCTGGTCTAGTGCCAGGTTTTCATGTACAAGGAATTAGCTTTGGTGTACTGCTGTACAAATTAAAATAAAAGCAAATATAAATATAAGAAAAAATAAATAAAACATGAACACTGTATCTGAATTAGTACAGACGCATTAGTTTGTGCGACTGCTAATAGTTTTCCTATATGCATGAGCAGCAAAAATCAGCAGAGAATATTTTAGAGTTTAACTCATGCATCATTTCTCAATGTCCTGAAACAAATAGTTACATTATACATATCACTTTTACTGACACAATCAATAGCAGGCATCTGTTTCCCTTAAGCTAATGCTTAGTTTACATTCTTTATTAATCATCACAATACTTAGATGACATTATTACACCTTCTTATTTTCCTTTTTATATCTACAGTTGTATTATTAGACTCAGTGTGTGCTATACGTTTAAATGATGTGTTACATTGTACAGCTTGATAAGTACAACTCGATACACATCTTTAAATTCACATTAGTTTATTATAGCAGCTATCCTTAAATAAATAAAAATCAGCCTTCATGCAGTTTGTAATTTATAAGCAATTTCCCTTTTCACTATCTCCATTAGTAGTTCTGAAAAAGGATGCCCTCTTTTATAAGGAGTGGTTCTGACGTGTATGATGCGATACCAGGCTCTGAATATCCTCGTGCCCTCTCGGCTGACTTGACTGTTCCCATCTCTTCCCGGAGATTGGAGCCTGGGTGGGGGTGGGGCTGCAGGAGGGGGTGAGCAGCTCTGCCCACATGCCGGTGCATTGAATGGCAGCAGATTGTAAAACAGACCCAGCCAGTGGTCACCTCCCGGAGATAAACAGACCAAAGGCTTCTGCTTTTGCTTTAACAAGATATCTGTAATGGACACCATCCCAGATATCTTCGCACACAAGTGTCTCTCTTGTATGGATTTAAAAAAAACAAATACTCAAAATATTCTATTGTTATATAGGGCTGCACCTATTGATTTTAATAGATTCTATTGATCAATCAGCCATGTTTTTTCTCCATTTATCATCTTGTCCATAAAATGTGCAAATATAGTAAAATTGTTCAACACGATGTCTTGAATGTCCAATTGTGTCAGTTCAAAAGAAAAACTGTAAAATGCATGAAACTTTAATGAAACATTGAGTTGGTCACTATTTGGACGGATCACTTTTTGGTCTCTAAAACACATGGGACATAGAGGTGGGAAGAAAGATTTGCAAGCAGCTGGGTGGAGGTTTAATACAAAACGACAGAAACAGTGCTTAAATCTTTTTGATCTCCCTGTGGTCAAAATGAAATGTTGGGAAATGCTGGCTTACACAGTCAACATATTCCAGCTCTACGCTTCACTTGTAAAAGCTATGAATAATTTAAATATCAGTGTTGCAAGGTTATTCTTTAACCATGTTATTAACCAACATTGTAATGTCACACTAAGTAAGTAACTACAGATAAGCTCATTGAATTCATATTTTGAACAAAATTCAAATGAAATATAATTTAGAGAACCTTAGAGGGATTCATTTAAGTCTTATGTTCTTGATTATGTGATAAATCTTTTGGTTCGTAAAATGTCAGGAAATAGTGAAAATGGTCATCCCAATTTCCTAAAAGTTCGTGGTCATGTCTTCAGTTTTGTCCAACCAAATTCTAAACCTAAAGACTGTTCACAGTTTCACAGATAAAGAAAACGTCATCATGTATCAGCTGCCTGGGACTACATCATGTTTTGGCATGTTGGTACATGTGTCATGTACCATATAACCATATAATAATCACTTGTTTAATAATATGTATTTAACATATAGCTGTTTTCCTACACTGACAAACCCCATGTCATTTGTGATACAAAATGTATTCCGTATTGTCCAGCTCTGTTGGGGGAGGGAAAGTGACTCAGAGCATCCTGGAGCCTGCCAGCCATTACAGATATTTATTTATTTGTCAGTTTTTCAGCTTGTGTCAGGGGGCCAAATCTCCAGTGACCCCCCCTGCTGGTAGCTCTGCAGCCACCAGCTCGTAACATTGATTGGCTGGCAGTGTGTTTTGGGTGTATATAGAGGGACGTTGGGTATTCCAGGACGGGTTGTCAGATGTGTCTGCATTTAGATGAAATCCAATTACCCTACATATTTAGCACTGTGTCCCTGTCACTCATCACCAGAATCAAATCTTGGTGATCTGCAGTCGAAACACGTGCAGGCTCACTTTGGTGTCTCATCATTTAGCCTGTGGTACACAGAAAGGGAAAGGTGCATCTTTGAGCCTCTGCGTGCTGCTCCGAGAGCATGGCGGTGCCCTAGAAAGCTGCCTATGATTTGCTTGAAGGCCCCTCTTGGAGGAGGGGTAGGAGTGATCTGATAGGCCTGTGGCCCACCTTTTGACAGCTGCTGCAGCCCGCCCACCCAGCTGAGCTGAGCAGCCGCCTGAGCGAGGCATGGAGAGGCGGAAATGAGAAAACCCTGCTTGTCATTTGATGTCACAACTGACAGCCTCTTTCTACGCTCTAATGACAGTCTCAGTGTATGACACACCCAAGAACAAGACTCAGCCTGCTATTTTCTAATCACACATGACCTACATACTACACACTACACTATTTCCATTTTAACTTCAGAACCTAATCACGTTGCAACTCATTTACTTACAAATAATCATTATATTGTGTATTTTATGTTTATTGAAGGAAGCTGTAACAGTCAGCATGGTCATGGTCATTTATGTCTAAAGGAGAATACGCTTCAAAATAGTCCTTTGTAATTATAAATCCTTCTTAATTCTTACCTACGGCTATAATCCATTATCTGTTACCAGAGCAGATGCTTAAATGGATTTACATCTTAGGTGTATGTTTTGCTTTGAGACTCGCCTTTTGTAGTTATGGCTCTGTACTTCATCATCCTTTGGTCTGTCGTTGGTTGGCTTTTAAAGACCCTCAGGGAGCAATAAGGCATGTGACTGCTGCACAGTGGAGAGGACGTCAAGGCTGGAGTGGGCAGAGCCAGTGGGATCACAGTAGATTGCACACATGTCTTGACAGCGTTCAGTGTAGATGGATGAGATATGCACCAGTTCAGAGAATCGATCAGTGGTTTTGGTTTCAGCCGGCCACAAAGTGTAATAACTCTTCAGAATAAAAGTACCAGGAAAGAACTGCAGCCATGATTGTTCTCTATTGCCTCCGGAGCTGTGACAAACTGTGAATAAAACACTAAATTGATATTGCATCACTTTGTATGAGAACTGATTTGTCCAGACGTCACATTGGATGTACATATATATTGGCAGATTCATTAATAATCCAAATAATCTTTAGCTGCTTCTATTTCTGTAGCATCAGTGTGTTGTGAATCGTTTTGTCAGGTAGATGATACTCAAACCATCAAGGTGGTACAAATTAAAGTTGGTCATATCCCTACTGTACATATCTACACACACAAAAGAAAACAAATCTCGAATATTTTTTCAATGTAAAAGAAATTCTAACATTCTCCTTGTTTTCATTCATTCAGGGAGCAAGGCCAAAGACAGCGTGGGCTCAGGTGAGTGTTCCCTCCGTTAGTAAAACCTTAACATCATCAATGTAGCAGGAATGCTTTCATTACAGTGACCACACTCACTGCTAACTGGCTAAAGGCTCATTCATTATGGTGATGTTTGTGTACTCATATGTGAGTGGTCATTATGTACAATAATCAATTGAGAAACAAAAGAGGGCAGACGAAATGTGCAGCCTTTTAATCAGCCTGCTGAATCTGTTGAGATAATGCTTTGTGTGTGTGTTAGTGTGTGTGTACTTGATGTTTGTGTGTCTCTGCCTGCAGTGGCTGAGAAGACCACTGGAGCCGTCGGGAACATGGTCGCTGCCACCGGCCTGGGGAGGAAGGACGAGTTCCCTGCTGACCTGAATGTATGTACGCCATTACAGCCCCATCGGCTCCCTGCTAGCACACATCAGGAAGTGTGACACACTGTTCTAGTTGCTTCAGCCAAATGACTGTGTGCACCTGCACACCTTAAGGAAATCAGTCGGCCCTTTTCTTTCTCATTACATAGAAGTGATTGATAACCGCAATCCATATTTAATAACATTATATACCATGCAATTTTGGACAGTATAGCGTTTTTTTAATGTCATTTGTGGAATGTGTACAACCAGAGCTGCAGACACATACCATGTTTACTCTCAATTAATGTTTAAATGTTTAAAACTGTAAAAAGGCACATTTCTATTTAATCTTTTCAGAGCGAAAACTGTCCAAATTGCTGGTTTTTTCCACAGTCCAAAAACATAGATATGAGATAAGATGACATGAAACACAGAAAAATCCTTACATTTAAGAAGATGAATGAACCAGTGAATGTTCCAGAATTCTTTGTGATACATCTCTCTCAGTGCTATCTAGTCATTCAGCCATTATTTTAGTTTTGATTTCATTGTTTCATTAATAATTTGAATATTTCCGACTTTCTTGGAGGGTAGGATTGGCTAATGCTACACAATAAGGTTTTACTCTCCAATTAAAGGTGGTATTATCGCTGCAAATATACTTAATACACCTGCAAAATGCTTTGAAAGACACTCTTGCAAATATCTCTTTATAAAGGATTTTCCAGCAATATAATATTTAACTTCAAGAACATTTTGAAATTCACAAGACACAAAGAAACAAGCATAAGAGTTGAAAATCGAGGCAGCATATCCTGACTACAAACTGCCTGTGCATGGTAACAATGCAGCAGCTTGCTTTTAATCTCTAATCAGGATATTTCTCTTTGTGCACACGTGCCTGAGAATCAGCTAGAGAAAATAATAAATAAAACCTCCGTTGCAGATCCTAGCATCACTAACAGTTGGCAACTGTTGTGTTCATTCTGGACATGGCTGTGTTTGTAGCGGAGCCAGATTTAGACAGCAGGGATAAACACGGCCTGATTAATATGCGTGTCACTTCAATACAGAGATACTGGCCTGTTTTATTCCTCTGCTGTCAGCACTGACTTTGCTGAACTTTCATTTTCCCACCAGAGAAAATATGATCATGTTTTTCTGCAAGTAAACTGCTGATTGACAGCTTGTATACAGTTCAAATAGAAACACATGCCACTGTGTAAAGGCTTTCTTTTATTGTAGGAAGCTTGAGCGATCCTGAGGATGTATTGCTTTTCCACACAACAATTCATCTCTGAGCTGCCTTCAGTCTTTAACATAGCCTATAGGCTTACTGCCTGGTTTATGTTCAGGTACTTTAAATGACCCTGAACCATCTCTCAGTGGGACTATCATCTTTCTACAACACACAGCTGCTTCTCCATTATTCCAACCTGCCCCCCCCCCCCCCCCCCCCCGCAGACCTCTGCTAATGTCACCGCTCTCTGTCTCCTCTCAGATCAGGTTATACACACTTTGATCCGAGGAGAGAGGTGGAACAGATTTGACTTTCCACAAACGTAGAACATTTAAAAATATCTACATATAGCTCAGCCTGGAGATTGGAGTGATAGACACTTCACTCATAGTTTTTTGCTTTTTTACCCGGTCGTGCGCTGTCAGCATGTTGACATTTTGCTTTGGCTATCAGACTGTCAGGGAAATATTGAGGTCCTCTAGCTGTCCAAAGCCTTCATCCCTCAGAGTTGGACCCTCTCCACTGACTCACTAATCTAGTCAATCTGACAGCCTGCTCAAATATGCTTCTCGGAGGCACGACATGAGTGACAAACCACTCATTTCAACACGTAGATTGTTCAACTTTTGAACTGAATCACTCCATGTGCAGTTACGTTGCGTTTTGTTCAGTTCTAACTTGTGTTGGGCTGTTCATTCGCTCTGTATGACTGTATCTTTCAGATGTATTTTAAGAAGAAGATTGCCAGTATGCTGCACATTGCTGCATATAATACATATTTCAAAATGATTAGAGTAATGTTTAGGAGACTTGTGCTAAATGGTTTCAATGTAAAGCTTATCTAGTCTCATCTCAATCCAAATGTGACCAATCGGACACAATAAGTCTTCACTGTGATCAAGTAAACAGTCTTTTCCATGTTTACTTGAGGCGATGATCCGTCTGATTAGGTGTATCCTTACGGCTGTTTGCCATTGTGCAGCCTGTAAGACCATGATAATCGCGTTGGTGGGCTTGCAGCTAAAACAGCAGCTTGAAACAGTTCACAGGATTACAGTTTGCTCTCCCTTCCTGACCTAATTGACTTGATTAGTGCTGCGTTTAAAAATAAGTGCTTGGTGACCCACTAGCTTTGTTTTAAGGGCTCGTAGTAGCAGGTGCAGCGATGATGGCGCGCCGTCTGCTTCAGAGAGCTCTCAGGAGGAGATGCTCACAGGATAGATGTCAATCAATACCAGTGTCTCTTTGAATTAGAGCCGACGAAAGGTCCACCAATCGATTAGTGGATCATAAGTAGTCAAATCTATTTAGTGAACGGATGAATCATTTGAATTGATATCATATCATAATCATATTGAATATCTTAGTGTGACTGCCAAAACAAGACAACTGGGACGTTACATTTACATGATCTTTTGGACAAACAATTATTGATTAATGTTGAATAAAATCCGTATTTAAATCAAAAATGAAAAAAAGCATTAGCTAAAAACCTACTTTGAATATTAAACAATAAATCTGGTGGTATCCTTTTTGTTCCCGTTTTGTTAATGAAACCACTAAAGACCATAACTAGCAATGAATTGATCTTACTTACCTGATAGCATTACTCCTCTGTGCCACCATTTTTATATGAAAACCATCATCAAGGCACATCACTGCATTTGGAGCTATAGTCCTTTATAATAATGAACAGGCCACTTAAGTTATTTTAAATCAACCACTATGGTCTGGCTGCTGCTACTCTCCAGAGCACCAAGTGTGTAAAACCCACAGCTGCAAATAGTCTCCTGTTTGAGTCATGTTTACTGAAAACCACAGTGCCCGGCTGTTTTAGAAAACCATTCATCCTTTATAGAAAAAGTCGCCTATACATCTGTAAGCCATTTATAAAAATGGATGTGTTCTGTTAACCTACATCTGCTTTTTGCTGAGTACCATAGCCTGAATAGGTGAGAGAAGTAATGAGAGACTAATGCGCTGCTGATTCTTCTCTAGCCCCAGTTGTTGCCCCTCATCCATTACCATTATGTTATTCATCACAGAGCTAAGCGATAGATTTCACAAACAATAAATAACCATCACAGGGGGCCGGGAGTCCACAGCCATGGTTGGAGCTCTGTGAGACTGTACTTGGCCCGGCTGTGTTTGATCTAAATGTCATTTGCTAACATGCTCACGATGACCATGGTAACTGACGAAGGGAAGGTGTAATGTTCACCATGTTTGCCATCTTATTATAGGACCTCATGATAGTGCTATATGAAAGGTCATGGGAATATCCAAAGTGATAACAGTTCATCCTCTGTGGAACATTACATCTCATGTCAATCCATCCTGCAGTCATCAAGATATCTCAGGCTGGACAAGTGCTCTCACAAGGTCATTTAACAACACTTGTAACACCTTTTCCAGAAGCATCTTATTCCCATCTTACTGACAACGAATCAAACAAAAATATATCTAACAATGACAGATGACTCACAAATTTGGATATTTAAATGACCTTTCGTTATTTTGACATTTCATAAAGAAAGAGATTTATTTTTTAACAAGCGGAATTTTTTTTATAAAAATGCTTTTCAGTCTCTGTGGATTTAGAAAGTGATAATGTTTGTTAAACCACTTTCTGGGTTTTTCCAATATGCCGTATTTACAAAAATTCGGACACGCGGATCTGTGTCTTAAATTGAAAGATGTGACCACACATGTATGTAGCTGCTTCTGCACTGTGGATATTGTCCTTCTTCATCTTCCTCCTATCTGTGTGTCTGCAGCCTGAGGAGTACGGGCAGGAGGCCATGGAGGGCCAGGGCGAGGGGATGCTGCAGCCAGAAGGGGAGACATATGATGACTCCCAGCAGGTAACAACACGACTCACAGCTCATACGTGTCTCTGCCATACCATAAATCATCCCCTGTCTCTTTATGAGAATGGAACCATTGCTTTATCGTAAATAGCTTTATTATATGTCCAACCTGAAAGCCATAGTAGATCTGTGTTTACCACTCCTGCTTGGTTACACATTCCAGCTGTATTACATTTCAAAAGCACTTCACACTTGCCCCCCCACCCCACTTGTGTCCCACACAAATACTACAGCTCACCATGAGGTCATTCTTCTTTCCCTGGAAATAAAAACAAGCCAGTGCCACATAGCGAGTCCAGAGAATATGGCACCACCTACCTACACTGAACTGTGTGTGTGTGTGTGTGTGTGTGTGTGTGTGTGTGTGTGTGTGTGTGTGTGTGTGTGTGTGTGTGTGTGTGTGTGTGTGTGTGTGTGTGTGTGTGTGTGTGTGTGTGTGTGTGTGTGTGTGTGTGTGTGTGTGTGTGTGTGTGTGTGTGTGTGTGTGTGTGTGTGTGTGTGTGTGTGTGTGTGTGTGTGTGTGTGTGTGTGTGTGTGTGTGTGTGTGTGTGTGTGTGTGTGTGTTGGTTATTTTTGGAATTTAGATGTCATTTGACAAACTGTGTAAAACCATTTGCTTTTAATACAGATTTAAGAGTAAATACAATGATCACACAGTGAACATTATGTTCTTATATTAAATATGACTTCAATTGTATATTTTATCATTAAAATAGACTGAAATTGTCTTGTTTTTAGCCTTAAAACGGTTATATTCTCAGTGAATATTATAATATTCAGACATCGGAAGATTTTATGAGATTTTGCATCATATTGAATTAGTTTTCAATGTATTCAGTGCATTATGTCAGATGTTCAGTTCCCTCAGTGGATTATTGCATTCATCAGTTAAAGAATGAAACCTGGATATTCTCTGAGATACAAATGAAAAGTGAATTTCTTAGAGGCAGTAGCTGGTGTCCCTGCTCCATCTCTCTCCTCTCCTCCGCATCGCTTTCCCCTCCCCCACCCTCCACACCAGAAATGTACGAGCTCTGTCTGAATGGGTGTGGTGATGACGCTGACTGCCTCAGTGCATTGTGGGTAATGTCAGGGTCTCCCTGCCTGCATTGCTGTGAATACGGAGTGCTGCAGAGTGAGCCCAGCCCTCATAGGGGGGGTTTGGAGAAAATTGTCTGCCTCATTCAGCATCACTTTTGGTTTTGTGAATTCATCAGATGACCTAATACACATTCCTGGAGGCTGTGTTTTATGGTCATGTGCTTGTAGGAGGCGTGTGCAGAGTTACAAGGAGGCTGGTAATGTGCTCACGACTCGTCCTTCAGCTGGTGCAGCGATGTGCTGCCCTCTGCAGGCGGAGAGAGAGCACACAGCTGAGATAGACATCACTACCTTTAGTGGAGCGGGATTATCTCTGACCATAACCACTCTGTCGTAGTTATTGTTTATAAACCCATTTCAATTAATATATTAGAGTCTTGATGTTGAATTGAACCTGCTGCCTGTCTCTTAAAATCAGTTCTTCTTTCCCCAGGGAAGCCAGGACTACGAGCCAGAGGCGTAAAAGCACCAGTCCAAGCCACCAACAAACCAGCAGCACAATAATATTTCTAATAATAAAAAGGACAAATGCTGAAACTATTACAATTATACCCCTGTTGCAAAAAACCACAAAAACACAAGCATTCCCATTGAAAAATGTTCTTCCTTCAAGACAAATCTTTTATTATTATATATTGTAAATGTCATGTTATTAATGTAATGTGTTGGGTATAGGTATTTATTGAGATGTAGGATGTGTCCTCTCTGTCTCATTTCCTTGAATCCCTCCCAATGAAATGAGACCAGAGCCGGGGCTTGTGACTTTGTACTTGTGTGTATCTGTATTTAGAAACGTGCAATAGATGTTCATCATCTTCCAATGAGACATTGGGAGTGGAAAATATTAAATATGTCCGGTTGCAAGCAGATATGAAAAACAATAATATCCTCCTAAGTGTCGACAATGCCTGTTTGTGGGTTCTTTCCTTTTCTTTTTGCATTTCTTTGGAAATTTCTTTCAACTTTTTTGAAGTAAGAGTTTTTTAAATTGTATCTTTATAGTTGCTTGTGAAATCATTCCAGTAAATCTGTTAGAAATTGACAGAGTATACATGTTTGTGTGTGCGTGTGTTTGCGTGTACTGAAGATTTTAACAAGTTAAAGTCAATATATTATGTCTTGAAATCATAATGGTTGTCATATCAATACGTGCTTTAAATTGCAGGACTTGTCAATATAAAGGTTTATGTGTTAAGCCAGACATACATTCCTCTGTAAATAAAAAGTAAAAAAGAAACCGTGTTAGTGTTGTGTGATAATGTTGAAACTCCCTTTTGGCATTGATCGCTCATTAGATTTTGAGCCTCTCTTTTCTGCCTGTTGGTCTAAATCAGGATCTATTATGCACCGTCCTCACATGTGTCCCTTTTTTGCTCACTCTTGTCTGGGGGTTTGATTACAGGATGTGTAAAATCTGCTGAGCGGGCTCATGCCCTTGGATGGATTCTGCCATAGTTGGGATGCCAGTCTAGCCGGGCCTCTATTGGGGGGGTTTTGTTTGGGTTAATCCGGCTGGAACGTGCAGGCTCGGGGGTGTCGGGCTCGAACTGAGAGTATTAAACAGCCTCTGCTGCCGCTATCCGCTCAGACCAAAGTGAGGAGGCTGCAGGGACAAAGACCGGAGCCATGGCCTCGTTCAAGAAGTCCTTTGAGAGCCTGAAAGGCACGAGCCACTCGGCCACCAAGGGAGTCACAGATACTGCAGGTACAGAGCCACAGCTGTGACATGACACTGGGCCAGTGTGAGGTCTGGTGGACAGAAACAAAGCCTATTTTTTATCAAGGGTTTGCCTTTCTTGGTTAAAAAATAGCTACTTTTACAATGATTCCAATAAATGTCCTTGATTTGTTGTCTCTAAGTTGTAAATGACTTGGAGTGTAAATAATGTATGAGTTTGTTTCCTCCTGAGGTCCACCACTGTAAGTCTCTGTCATGTGTTTGCAGTGCAAGCAGCTCAGGAGGCCGTGCAGCAGGTGGCAGAGTCCTCCAAAGAAACAGCCAGCACAGGTAAAGTGATCACGCCCTGTCTCTGAAGCTTTATGGCGTGATAATGGTTATATTACACTGAGCATGAGTTAGAGTCCAGTACAAGCTGTCAGAAGATACAAGAACTTTGATCCCACATTATGGTCGATGTAGGATAAGACACTGAAGTGACCTATTTGGTTGTGTAACACTGTGCGTTTCATCACTATGGAAATACAAATTCATTCAAATGTAGCTCTGTTCAAATTCATTTTAGAGACAAAATGTTGCAGGAATAGAATGATAACCTAATATATTAATTTTTTTGGAGATGAGCTTTTTATATGCACATAAATATGTAGTTATGCTCACAAGTTTGCATGTGAGTTTATTAAAAAAGTTTGATAGTCTTAATCAAATTCTGCAAACCTTAGCCTAATTCTGATGTGTGGTTTAGCTTCCTGAATATTTCTCCTCTGCTTCACTCTGACTCTGAAGCTGCTGTAGAAGCTGGCAGACAGACGCAGGTCGCCATAGGGAAAGCTGCGGACAAGGCAACGGACACCATCAAGGAGTTCGGACAGAAACTGGAGACCAAATGAACCTTAAAAAGAAGAAATTCTAGCTGGAGCCAAGTTGTCTTTACATCCATTTTAGATGAAGAAGTAATACTGCCAGGTTGGATTATATATATATATATATATATATGTTTATATATATATATGTTTATATATATATATATATGTGTATATATACAGTATATATATATATATCCAACAGCTATAACTTCAAAGGAAATCTTCATGAATTGTCTCTTTATTTATTTCTCTCCTCTCACATTTTTCCATTTGTGTTTCTTGCTTTGTTGTAGTTTTCATTAAATGTGCCTATTTTGGGAAATAAAAACAGATACCAACTCAGGTTTTTTTCTTTTAAATGTGATTTCCTGGCTGCTACAGTAGAGACCCTATTACTGTGTCTGTGCTGCTTCCTGTTTTCGCTCTCTAACACGGCCATTATTACCAACACATTGCTGAGAATATGGCCTTTGGCAGGCTGAGGCTCCTGATGAGAATATGATCAAGGCTGTCCACCTCGGCCCTCAGCAGCACACCTCCCTGCATCACACTACGTGGTTGCTAGGCAACAGCACTCTGTGGCGGCCAGGGATTGGTGGAGGCCTTTGAGTTAAATGTGAGACTGCTCCTGTCAGTACACACTGTTCCTGCAAACCTGCAGCACACCATTACAGTGAAATGAAGAGGGGGAGGATTGTTAAAAAATGTAAGATAAATGTTAATGTCCTCGGTTGCACACAATTACCCGATGTGAGCAGAATCTCTGAGATATATCCACGTCGCAGAGCGGAGAGGTTGGAGGGATCAGTGTGAAAGACATGGTGGTTTATAAGTGTGTGTGTGTGGGAGGCGCAGCTCTTCTTCCTCCAGGCTCCTTCAGCTGATATCCCCCGCTGCCTTTCATCTACTCTCACTGTTGCAGCTTACATTTACTAATATTCCACATTTCAAGTGTTTACATTGCTTTTCTGAGTCCATTAATCTGCATCCACCAAACACTTTTTGCTGCTTTTTACTACATTACAAAAAAATGTGTCTTTTACAGACACACAGATCTATCTTTCATAAAAGTAGCAATTCATTATAAGAGGATAAATCCCTCTTGCGCCTACTTCGCCCTCCCTCCCTCCTCTGTAGTAACAGCAGAGCTATTAATCCAAATGTTGCTACTTCTTCTTTTAAGTTCACTAACTCACAGGTTTATCCCTGCACACAGTTTGCCATTGTGTTGCTATGAGAACCTTGAGTTAATTACTATGATTTAGTGATGATTAGAGAGCTGAATGGAGATTGTGTCATTACATTACCACTCACTGCCAGAACCCGACCGTGGTTTCCAGGGAAACTGGAAAATGTGAAGCTTTTCAATAGAGGCAGCCCGAGCTTAAAGAGCGAGGATTGCCTAAGATAGATTCTTCTGGAGACAAACCTGGAGCCACTGCAAACACTATCAATCAACAGGGGAGAAACACAGACAGATGTGCGGCTCGATCGGCGCTGAGATTTTGTGATTTTACCCAGATGTGAGGGAGAGTGATGGAGAGACTTCAGTCTGACTTGGACTGCTGAGGTATGTGTGTCACTCGTGATGTCCTGCAATTTGTTTTAATCCTGTTAGTCTTCATAGTTTACAAAAATAACAAATGCTCTGGATTCCTGTGCATGTCTTTGTTGATTTGATTATATTTCAGGTTAAAAATCAACTTAAATATGAGCTATCTTGTGACGTTTTAAAGGTAGAAAGACACAGTCTGATATATCATCCAACTGTAAAATGTTCAAAAGAATATCTAACATATTAAATGCTGTTTATTAATAGTAAATATTCCACTACAGTGTCTTATAATACAAATAAACCATGTGAATGATTTCATCGAACGCTAGCAATCATGTTCTTTTTTTTGTTTTCATACTTGACATAGATATCGCATGACGAAATATTCTTCTTAAGAAAAAACAAATCCTTCATTGTGTCCTCCACTTGTTGTTATAGTTACATTTGTGTTCTTACTGTGTGTGCTGTGTTGTGCTCTGCAGGTGCTTCCACCACTTTAATGCAGAGACAAATGGGAAGTCTGAAGGAGGAGATGAGAGGTCTCAGAGAGGACCAGAAGCCGTGCGAGAAGACGGAGGATGGAGAGCGTCCAGGCGGCTCAGATGGCGGCACTGAGCCTGAGGGACCTCAGACAAACACGAGTGAAGAGTCAACAACTCATCAGCCAAAACTTCCCATGAATGAAAGAAACGTTGAAGAGAGAGACACGAATGCCAAACCCAAAGATCAAGAGCTTTCAGATGGAGGTGTTGTCAAAGACTCGATGCAGACGAACGCCATCCCTCTGACACAACAGCCTGAAGATGATAACACAACAACTGAACATAACGACACGACAATCTCTCAGAAGTTCCAAAGTGCTGGAGATGGGGGAATTCAGGAGGAGACATCTAAGGATCAAAACGTGGGTCCTGACAGAGAAAAGGTGGCTGATATTGAGAATATATCGGTGCCTGTGCCAGTGACTCCGGGCCCTTCAGACCCTCGGTCCCCCGCTCCCCCCGGCCAGCAGCACATGCGCACACAGGTCAGCCTGGAGGTGGTCCAGTGCCGCTCCGCAGCCACCAGCCCCATGACCCCCCCTGAGGACGGCCAGTCCTTCTTCTTCCCCAGCTCCTTTGGGAAGCTGGGAGCTGTGGGCGCTGAGCTTCAGGTGGGGCAGCTGGTGGAGTTGTGCTCTGTGGCCACATCCCCCATGACCCCAAAGACGCCCTCCACCACGGCTTTTCCAGAGCTGATCGGGAGGGAGACGGTGCAGAAAGATCAGAACGAGAAAAAGGTGCAAAGGGAGAGTGGCCAAGAGTGTTTCCCCACGACACAAAGTCTGGAAGAGGCCGAGTCAGAGATAACTGGAGCTCTCAAATTAACCACATCACAGGAGCAGAGAGAGAGCGCCAGGTTATCGGTTTCACAAGTAACTATGGAGGATAGTAAACAGCAGTGTAAACAGCAGAGGATGGGAAGTATGGATCAAGACATTACAATCCTGGTGACCCACTATGGCAGCAATGAGGGGGAAGAGGAGGAGAAGGCCGAGTCATCTTGTTATCCCATCGAGACAGAGATGGTCAAGATAGACGAATTTGAGGAAGAGCGAGAAAACAACGGTGATTTAAAGGGTCAACCAAAGCAAATGGAAGAAACCTGCGTTCCTGCATGCGAAGTTCCAAAAACAGACGTGACAGCTGAACATTCAGAGGTGGAGGAAAACAAAGGTGCATGTGGAGAGTTGAGAGGAGAGACAAAGCCTCCTGTCCCTGAATCTCCTGCTCCCTTCGGCTGCCACAACATCCGCACCCAGGTCAGCCTGGAGGTGGTGCAGTGCCAGTCTGTGGCCACCAGCCCCATGACCCCTCCTGAAGGGGACCAGGCCTTCTTCTTCCCTAGCTCTTTGGGAAAGAGTGAAGGTGTAGGCACCGGGACTGAAGAGGCGGAGCTCCGTCAGCCGGTGGAGTATCGCTCCGTGGCCACAGCACCTATGACCCCCAGAACACCGACCACCATGAGCTTTCCTGAGATCAGGAAGGATGCAAGCGTTGAGAAGATAGTTGAGGTCAAAGAGGAGGTGGTGGAGGAGGTCAAAGTGGAGGTGGTGGTGGAGGACAAAGTGGAGGTGGTGGTGGAGGTCAAAGTGGAGGTGGAGGACAAAGTGGAGGTGGTGGTGGAGGTCAAAGAGGAGGAGGTCAAAGTGGAGGTGGTGGTGGAGGACAAAGTGGAGGTGGTGGAGGAGGTCAAAGTGGTGGTGGCGGACAAAAAGGAGGTGGTGGAGGAGGTCAAAGAGGAGGTGGTGGACAAAGTGGAGGTGGTGGTGGAGGTCAAAGAGGAGGTGGTGGACAAAGTGGAGGTGGTGGTGGAGGTCAAAGAGGAGGTGGTGGTGATTGTGGACAAAGTGGAGGTGGAGGTCAAAGTGGAGGTGGTGGAGGAGGACAAAGTGGAGGTGGAGGTCAAAGTGGAGGTGGTGGAGGAGGACAAAGTGGAGGTGGAGGTCAAAGTGGAGGTGGTGGTGGAGGTCAAAGAGGAGGTGGTGGTGGAGGTCAAAGAGGAGGATAAAGTAAGCGCAGAGAAACAGGTGGAGGCAGCTGAAGAGGACACACAGGAGGAGGAGAATGGTGAAGAGCAAAGTGAGGAGCCGGTGCAGGAGGTGAGCTGGGATGAGAAAGGGATGACGTGGGAGGTGTACGGGGCCGTGGTGGAGGTGGCTGTGCTGGGATCAGCCATCCAGAAACACCTGGAGAAACAGGTGAAGAAGCAGAAGCCCTCCATGCCTCCCCCTCCTCCGCTCAACCCCTCAGCAGTGCCCCTCTCTCCAGAGTCCATCCGGGGGGGTTCTGGGTCTGGCTCGGGTTCGGGGTCAGGTTCTGGTTCGGGTAAGGGTCGGGCGGGGAAGAGGGGAGAGCAGGGTGGAGGGGTGAGCCGACGCAGAAGAAATCCCTTCCGCCTGCTGATGGAGAACATGCAGCAGCCACACTGCTGCTCCAGAGCTCACACTGCTGAGTGACACGGGACCCTGAGGAGAAAACAACAGCTGTTCGGAGGGAGACAACAACCTGTGCTGAAAATAAAGCACGATGCACAGTATGCGTCTGTGATACACTGATTTCCATCAACGTGACATTGTCTTGAGAGTGTGACAAGCAAATCAACTCCTGCACGAGACAAAGAAGCACAAAAGCATTTAAGACTTCTACCACGGGGCTCTGAGGATCCGCCAGTTCCTTTTTTTGTTCGGAGTTTCCATGTTGGGAGAAATGAGGATGACCTATTTTCCTCCTTTATTGTTTTTCCCCCAGATCATTCAATTGTCCACTGAGCCATTTGCTTTTTTTTGTTGTGCCCCTCAGACAATATGAAGCCATGGCAATGCCTCTCTGCTTACAAGCCTAACACAGCTCTGATGGAGATACAGGACAGAAGACAGACACTGACAGTTTCTCATTGTTATTTGTGGTCAGTAGCCACAGCCTGAGGGCCATTTTGCAGCCATCTTTTTTTCGAATGTATGGAAGTTGAAAAACAATCTCATTATTGCCTCGATGTGTGGGAGAGAGGCTTTTGCCCGTCTTTAATCTGCTTTTAGATTTGGCTTGCTGCTTTGACTTGTTTGTTTTGTGAAAACTATAAAAATGTACAAATGCCGAGCACAATCGACACCTGATATGAGGGTATTTCTAAACATTGCTACTTAATGTATTTGAACACCATGTTTAGTGATTCAGTTGTAAATGATGTGATGAAACCTATTTGAAATGTGTTTTAATCCCAGAGGTTGTTACAGTGTCAGTGATGTTGATGTTCATATGTTACATTCATAAAAGTCCACATTTGGAGAAACTGATTTTATTCAGACTGCACTTTGCACTGCACGTGATACATTCATTTAGATGTCAGTAAACAGAAATATATTTTCAATCCGCTGCTTGTAGAAAGTCACACTGCATGAGGTTTTATTCCAGCAGCACGCTTCTTACACTCAAAGCAAACACTGAGACATCGAACAGGCCTTAGGTCTGACCTATGGCTGACGTGCAGTCATATTTCATTTATAATCATACATTGATTTTATTTATAGCATCAGCTGCAACAAAATGAACATGGTGTATGTTGACATAACGTATAATACAGTTATTTTCAAAGCAATCCTAACGGTTTTTAAACTTTCGCTTAATATATTAACACAAATAAAGTGATTCACATGTGCAACAAGCAATTGTTTTGTTTGCTTTCCCTTTGCTTCTGTCCATTTTTCATTGTCAAGAATGAGAACATTTAATAGGAGTTAGTAGGGAAATACACTTATTTGCGAGGTAAGGTTATTACCTCTCATGGCTTTGTGATAAATGTTAAGCCACAATTTACTTTAGCAGAGACTGGGAATGGGGGAATGGCTAGCTGAGCTTTTCAGGTGATTTAAGGCTGTTGTTAAACATTAATACTGGCTGTAGTGGCATTCATTTTAGGATCTAACTCAATAGGAATATTTCCAAATATGTCAAAATGTTCTCTTTACTGGTCAGGCAAAAAACAGTCAATGCAATAACCAAACAAAAATCAATGAGATCAATAGTCTATGTGATATTACTGTATGATTTGTAATCCCAGAGAAAGTCTCCCTTTGTATCCCTTTGAACCGAATGTTTAAACAAAGCATATTCATCACTTTAGGTGCCATGAATCTAACATCAATAATAAATTACTACTGGTCACAACAGAAGGCTACTTGAAGTTATAAAGACTTCATCCAACACCATCAGAGTGTTTGACTGGACATTTGGTCAGCCTGATTACACAGAAGCAACACAATGTTCATCTGAGGCCTCTGGTCATTGTTTCCCTC
The DNA here is from genome assembly GCF_902827165.1 of Trematomus bernacchii. NCBI lineage: Eukaryota > Metazoa > Chordata > Actinopteri > Perciformes > Nototheniidae > Trematomus > Trematomus bernacchii. The sequence continues at coordinate 7,129,295 of NW_022988097.1, read as the reverse complement.
ACAGGTCCGTCGTGCTGAACGCGGGGTTAATGAAACCCACGTGAGGTTTGTCGGAGGCTTTCTTCTGGCCCCGCTGGGCCAGCGCAGCACCCAGAGGCTCGATGTACTTCGGTGGCCCGCCATCATCCCCCTCCTCCTCTTCCTCCTCCTGGATGCTCTTCTATGGAGGAGCAGACAAGTTTGGAAATTAGACCATATTTAAAAAAAAGTACAAATTAAAATGGAGTTGAAAATGTAAACGCACCATGTTAGATATTTCGTTCATGGAATAGCTGTCGTCCAAAGAGTTGAGGCTGTAGAGGAAAACAGAGGGATGCAGTAATTATTATATCCACCAATAATAATTTCAGAAATATAGTGTTTTTTTCTGTCAAATCTGTGTTACGGTTTTTTCTGTCAAATCTGTGTTACGTTTTTTTGTAAAAGGTCACATGCCAATGTTGGAAAGCCAAAAGCCAGTTCTCCATCACAACATGCTGTTATGAGCACGCTGTGGCAAAATGTTCACCTGGAAACCTTCCCAGTTTTCACCCAGCACTGCCACAGAGCAAGCGTGTGTGTCACTGTGAGCCTCCACCTTGTGACGGAGAAAATCACTGCTCCAGTCCCAACATAAAGGGGGAGACTGTCCCAGAGAGGTTTCCTTTACCTGACTTTGTCCACATCTGAGCTGTCCTCGTCCATGTCCAGCACCATGGTGGTGTCGATGTTGAGGTTGAGGACGGGATTAGCCCTGTCAGCGAATAATGACACACATGGGAGAACAAATGTGTTATATTTCATGTCAGTTATTTATTTATGTATCTCATGAATGCCTCTGTCTCCTGCTCACCCCTCCATAGTGTACTTGTTGGTCCCGGGCACCACAGGGCCACTTTTCTGGTTGTTGGAGGTCACCATGGAGGCAGAGTTCATGGCTTTAGCTGCCTTCAGCTTCCTCCTGTAGCTGTTTGTGAAGTGAGGCGGTAAGTAGACAGACACAGTCACAATCATGTATGTTTTTAGATCAACGGAAACTTTTGCTGAGATAAACTGTGGTTGATTACTTGCTTCATATGTCCCTAACTTTATTCCAAATGATTTGACTTATTATCTTACTTTCTGCGAGTGCACATCAGGGAAGTGGTGAGGACAGTCAGCACCACGACGAGGCCTGCCACTATCCCCAGCAGGATGTACCTCAGAGGGTCGGTTTCTGCTTCGATCACTGGAGCCTTCCCCTGGAACATGAGTAAGAAATATTTATTATTGCCTGTGGACCTATGAGGGATCATTTACTTTTCACTGATCTAGTTTGCGGTTCAAACCAAAAATCTATCACCTTTGCTCCCGTTAATATGGTTGGTTATCTTAGACATAAAATCAAGTTTAGTGATAAAACAGCACGGTGATAATAAAACTATTTTAGCGTGCTCAGACACAATTTATGTATGTTAACACGGGTAATTTAAAGAAATTATCAAATGTTATCATTCATTTTAGCCAATGAGGCTCAATATGTCGTAGTACTGCTTAATATTCTTTTACAGATTTAAAGGATTACCTCAAAACTGTCCTGTAGCAAACAGAAATGTCAAGTCACTTGGATAGGTCATTTTGACAAAGGGAAGTGTTGTAAATCAAATGTAATCAGTACAACAAGGGGGGAATGTGCTGCAGTTAAAGTAGTAGTACTGATTTGATATCTGGGACTCATTGTCTCGTACAAGAGATCATCTGTTACCGTAAAGTAGTCCCACAATTGTTTTTAGGAGAAGAAATGATGTACACCTACTCCAAAAATCCACAAGGCTGATTCAATTAAGTTGAAGAAAGCTTAAATGACAGGAAAGAGACCCTTTCATAAAAAATTAAAATAAACAATCTAATACTTATACTCACAATGTCCGCCAGGCCAAGGTCTATGAGTATATAAGCGTGGTCAGGATCCGAGATCATTGTCTCCACTTCAGTAGGGGTAAGAGCAGTCCCGTTGGAGTAGACAAAATATGCCACTACGATCGTGTTACCTGAAGCCCTGCGAGGAAAATACAACTCACTTACACCCTTAAAACAATCAACTTAAATGAAGTAATACAACTGTTTTAGATTTAAAATCTAAATTAGCTTTGGCTGCATTTGTCATCTACAATTACCAGTAAATAATGTATCCTGAACAATATACAGGGACACTTGCACCATCTAGTGGACAACAGTAAGTAGACTTCCTGTCTAAACCAGCCATCATTTATTGTATCCGTTTTCACACTCATTTGTTTAGATTCATCTACATGTTAGAGGTGGTGAGAAAAGGCAGCTTGCCTGGAGGACTCCGGAGATTCAGGCCAGATTCCAGCGATTTCAACCGCAGCCTTGGTGGCAGAAATAAGCGCCCTGGAAACGTACAAAACAGAAAAGGAAAAAAGGACCAGATCAAAAAAAGAATTGAAATAATAAATATATTCTTGAATGTACTTTTATCAAATTCTAATTTAACTAAAAGAAAGGCTACAATGGAGAAATGTACCTGATGATTTCATTGAGGTTTTCTTCAACCATGGCTTGGGATTGTGTAAATTTAAGATTCACTTGATAGGATTCATCAATTGCGAAGATCTGCAAAATAAAGAGAACAGGAAACACAGGATGACTATCTGTCTGGTGTATTTATTTATGAGAATCCAGCTGCATGATTTGAGTCACTCACCTCCAGTACGGTGCTGGTGGACAGTTTGCCGCTGTCAGTTGCTCTTACTGTGACCAAATACCTCCCCTTCAGTGATGTATCAAGCCCCTCGGTGGTTCTGTGGAAAGAGAAGGAAATCAAGAGTACAGCCATGGACAGATTAATACAAACGGCCCCTTGGCACAGACAATAAAGGACTACCATACTTACACAGGACCATGACGGAGACCAGGGGTATTTTAATCTCTTATAGTGTTTTTACTTGTAATTTGTGTCTCTTTATAGTTGTCTTTATTGTGATTTTTGGCAGTTTTGTCCCAGTTGTAGTTGTTTTGTTGACTATTCTATTAATAATAATAATAATACATTTTATTTTGGGGGCGCCTTTCATAGCACCCAAGGACACCTTACATAGGGTAATATAGGGGAAATTAAAACAGTGGATTAATGAAATGTCAGCCGGGTAAAAGACAAACAACAGGAAATGGACTACAAAATGTACTTTTTAAATAATTTTCTGTTTTGACTCTGTGTCAAATTTGCTTTGTGTTTTGTAGTTGTTTGTTGTCTCATTGAGGTTGTTTTCTGCATCTTTGTAGTTGTTTTGAGTGTCTTTGTGTTTGTTTTGAGTGTATTTGTAATATTTCGAGTGTCTTTGTGTTTGTTTTGAGTGTCTTTATAATAATATGAGTGTCTTTGTTTGGAGTTTGGTCTTAGTTTTTTAAGTGTCTTATTTGTTTTGCATCTTTGAATTTATTTTCCAATGTTAAAATTAATGGTCAGTTCCAAGAGAGCCAGCAGTCAAATATCAAAGCTGCTGAGAAATCAGTAGAATAAAATAAGGCAGTATTACGTTGAAAAATAACTTTGTACTTACTGAATAATCCCAACGTAAATGTCATTTTGCTGTGTAGTGACGGCCTCGTACAGCATCCTCATATTAGTTGTCTTATTGTTGTTGTCTTCAAATTGGACTCCTGTAACTTCAAATTCAACCTGCCTATTTATTAGAGAGTCCCGATCGGTAGCCTGGAGATGAAAGCAGGAATGTTCAGAGATCATGTCACATATCTCCTTTACAAGCTGAAATCGTGTACATTTTTCAGTTTTTCATTCATACTCACACTGACTCCCGCTACAGATGTCCCTTTACTTGCACTTTCTGACACCACAACTAAAATCCAGAGAAGGAAAATCAGAGATGCACAATTATATGCTAACACACAATTCAGCTGAATATTGTATTTGTTTAAAAGAAAAACTAACGTTTATTTGTTTAAATGAGTTGGTTCAGTGACTTTAGGACATCACGAGGTTCAGTTAAAGGGGGCACAATCCAAGACAAATCTACTCTAGATAACATTTACTTACAGTCATACATCAAAAATATATACTCACCAAAAACCGATTTTGACAAAATGAATTCTGGAGCATTGTCGTTGATGTCTTCAATTTCGATAACCATTTCTCCTGTTTAATTGAATGAAAATGAAGTTAATTGTATTTCATGCTTTAACGTGATGCTTTTATGCTTTTGTGATCTGTACAACAAACTGACCTGTTGTGACACTGTTGTTCTCTCCTTTCTCTGTGTACACGTCCACCACCTGAGCTTCAATCACCACCAGGTCACACTGTTCATAATCCATTGTGTGTTCCTGGTTGACTCTGACTTCGCCTGTTGGATCGAGGATAAACCAGCTGCAGTCAGTCATAGAGCCGTTGCATCTGCATTTGATGGATTCCAGCTCGTAGACCAGTGAGTGGTTCCCATCTTTGTCCTGCGCTGTAAAGCTCCCGACGGCCCCGCTGATGGTGGTGTTCTCCTTCACCTTCACAGGTTCTGACGGCTTGAACTCGGGCCTCTCATCGTTCACGTCCAACACATCCACCTCCACCATCATTGTGGCTTTCAACTGTTCTAGATCTGCTGCCTCTACCTGCAGATTGTACTGCTTGCGAGTGCTCTCATAGTCAAGCTCAAGGTCGAAGTCTACGGTGATGTTTCCCCTGTATCCCCGCTCATCTGCAAAGGTGCGAATGATGAAGCTGCCGAAACCTCCATTAATGATGCTGTAAGAGATGCGGTTGAACTCTGTGGTTTGATCCAAGTCCTCAGCCTGAACAGAGCCCACAAAGGCACCTGATTGGATAGGAAAATGTACATAAAATCCAGCCAAACATTTATAAACACTTGTGCTTAGCAAAGTTAATACTGACCTTTGTCTCCTTCTTTGACTGAGAATTTGTAAGAGAGGGCTTTAAACTTTGGTCCGTTGTCATTGACATCCTGGGTTGATCAGAAGAAAACAGACAGTTATTTTCCTCACCAGGGGTGGCAGCATCAGAAACAACACAGCACCAATACTTTGCTGCGAAAGACTTGCCTCCACATTGATGATGACTGGAACCACGGCGGACAATGGGGGGGTACCCTTGTCAGTTGCGGTTACGTTGAGCTCGATCCTCCCGTCCAGGTCCGGATCCAGGGCCTCTCGGTCGAGCTTAACCCTGTTAGTCAGCACACCGGTTTCAGGATTGATGGTGAAGTTATCACTGTACCTGCTGGGTTTGATTCCAAACACTAATTGGCTGTTTTGTGTATCAGATTCATCTGCATCAGTTGCCTGTCCAAATGAGAAACATTATATGAAATGCTTTACTTACGTACACTACGTTGCCATAACAATATAAACATTCAAACAAGACAAGAGGATGTCTATATGTGACTGTTGCACATCTCAGGCAGAAATTAGTGAGGCCGGGTCCTAATGTAGGGTCATAGGGCCTGGCTAGTTTTTTTTTCTTTCAATGTGTTATAAAGGGTTGAAGCTCTATGAGGCGGATCGATTCTTCCACACGACTCAAGAATGGCAAAATATCTTCTTTTATGGACCTTGTGTTGTGCGTTTTCAATAGGAAACTCCCCAAATTATCACTATGAGGTTTGCAGAATGTAACCGTTTAAAATACAAAATAGTTTCCCACTTATTTTGCACAACTACAGCAAGTCTGGTTACAGGTGTTAAGCAGAACTATTCCATATAGGGGTGGGAATCACCAGGCTCCCCACGATACGATACTATCGCGATACTTAAGCCACGAAACGATAGTATTGCGATTCTACGATATGCTATATATTGCGATATCGCAAATCACATGGGTCATATCCATGTCCGTCTTCCCTTCCTGGTTAAAACATGTATTTGCAATATGAATAGTTTATGTAAATAACCCAATTTGTGTTATTTGAACCTGAAAAGGAGATGGCATTGTTTTTGTTACTTTCATTGCAATTGTATAAATGTGTTAACGTAACTTCCTGTTTTATATACGACCATCTTTCGGAGCGATATGCTACAGTTTATATATATAAAAATAAAAATAAATAAATAAAAAAAGTTGATTCTTGGCATCCGTGTATCGATACAATATCGCCACGCAAGGTATCGTAAGGTACTATGCTGTATCGATTATTTCCCCCACCCCTAATTCCATATGTGAAAAAAGCTTGTGTGCGGCTCCAGCGGAAGCTACACAAAACTTGGTAAATATCCTCAGAAATGTCAAGTGAGTTAGCATCTGTTGGGACGGAAGACTACAAGTTTATAAATAGTACACATCTGGGGGTGTGAAGTTATAAAAGAGGGGATCTTTTCAGAACTCTGTAGCCCACCCCTTAACACTCTCTCAAAGATAAAGGCTGAAGGCTAGATTAGCCACTAAGAACATAACACATAACATAATCTATAACCACACTGGTGGCGGGTGAGTTGCATTGTGGGTAATGTAGACCCCATGAAGAACGCTTGGAATTAAGAAGACAATGGCCGTTTCTCAATCGCGAGGATGCTGGCTTGGTAGCACAGCCGAGCCGAGCATCTTGCTTCAGAAGCAAGGCAGGAATACTTCCTGGCATTCGGAAAACGAAGAGTGGAACAGGCTAGCAAGTGTGCAGGTGTGCGTCATATGAGAGGCCCCGCCTTACATCTTCCGCCACAGATTTGGGGAAATTGGTCCATGCGCAAAGCATTGTGGGGATTTTAAGGACGCGAAGTCTACCCCTGTGCAGCCTAGAAATGTCCCCCAAACCAAGGACGCGGCCTCGGTGGAATTCCAAGTATGCTGGAGGTTGGAACAGTCCTTCGGCGGCACTCGATGACGTAGCATCCTTGAAATATTGGCTTGGAAGCCAATATCCTCGCGATTGAGAAACGGCCACCGTGTCTCTGGTTTGGTTTCACTGATTTAGTTTTTATTTTTATTTTTGTAAACTGTCCCTCGTTGTACTCGCAACATGTAATTTAAAGTTCTACGTTGACTGAATGTTTTTTTTTAAGATCTTTATTTGGTTTTTTAACAAAAAAATAGTTAGCTCGAACTGTACTAAACATGTTCCACATCTATCAACCCTAAAATATGAAACTGTGTCCTCACTTTTGGCTTTTAAATTGCTTATTGCAACTGTTATTATTTACCCTCCTGAATTGAACATTCACAATAAAGTATTTTCAATTTTCCCATCAACACAAAATCTGTTGGATTTAGCTCTAAAACTATTCATAAATAAATCAGAATTCCGGTTAATCATAGCATGGATAGTATTTACTACTCCCGTATATATCCCCCACTGTTACCTGTATCTTAAGTTCAAACGTTTGCCCCTCTTTAACAAACTCCTGGTAGGAGTCTCTGTTCATGACTGGGGGGTGGTCGTTGATGTCAGTCAGAGTGATTTCCAGCACTGTGCTGCCGGGCTTGTCGTCTGTGTCTCTGGCCTGCAGAGTGGCTGAATACAGAGATCTGACCTCGCGATCCAACAGAGTCGCGTTTTTCACGTAAACTGCGCCCGTATGTGGATCCACGTCAAAATACAGCAGTCTGAAACACAGTGTGTGCAGTGGTGTTTTCTCAGTTAACATGACAGCAAAAGCTGCATAGTGTCAAATAAATGTGTTTTGGCATACATGCTTTCTGGAAGAAGTGTGTAGGTGATGTTGCCTTGATCCATTGTGTCAGGATCCTCTGCCTAGGGTAGAAAAAACCAAACAATGTGTCATATCCAAGTGTTTTCCACATGCAAGACAGTCTGAGTAAGAATTCAAATAGTAAAGGGCTTACAGTAATGGTGTCCAACACTGTCCCAGCAGGAGAGTGCTCAGCCACCTCCAACTTGTACGTGTCCTTTGGGAACACGGGGCTGTTGTCATTGGCGTCCTTGATGTTAATAGTAACTGTAGCCGTGGAATGGAAGGAGATGTCTTCTTCATCAATGGCAATGACCTGCACCACAACACAAGCATGGGAAACAGCTTAGACTGATTAACTGCTTCAATAATCACGAATACGATATGAACCAAAAGATGACAGATATATATTATTATATATTATTATTAGAGACTCATGCTGTTTTCAATTGTCCTTACACTTAGAACAATTGTCTTTATTTCTTCATAATCCAGTTTTTGGGGCTGCTTGACCAGAAGCTGAACGATGCTGTCCGATGCAGTAGACTGAGGCTCCACTGAAAACACGTCACTGTCCACTCCCTCCAGCGTTAGTTTTATTTTTTTAAACTGCAAAAAAAGCCAAAAAGATGATTTATACATGATCATTTTTTCCTTTATTGAAAAGGAAAACTTCATTTTTTGGTTAAAGAAAGTCCCCTGTTTTTGGTAGCTCTTCTGCTCACCTTATCCAGATCTTTTACTGTCATGTTGATGAAGATAGCGCCCAACGAGTGTTCAACGACATCTCCTGTAAAGTCACTCGCAATGACGCAAGAGACCTCGTCTGCTGTGTCTCCACACTTGTAAAACTGTGGCGCGTTATCATTTTTGTCGATTATGTTGATCTGTACATCTGTTGTGGTGCTGGCTCGGACTCCGTGGATGTTTTCTTTAGACTCAGTAGCCTAAAACATTACAAAATACAATATAACAATGTAGGGAGGCAGTATTTATTTTGATAATCACGTCATTTCAGAAAGAGGGTGTTTATATTGGCGGTTCTACTAATGAAGAACTGTATGCACGTCCCTTTGAGAACGATAGAGGCCTGTGGGAAAAGTTGCTTTTCCAACATTGTAATAAAAACTAGCTACATTGAAATGTAACCCAATAAAGGAAGACAAACCTATCAAAAAGTGAGTCTGAAAATATCTGCCACTGGGAATCACTTCAGAGATTGAGAGAAAATGTTGCTAATAGTTTAGCCTTCTGCTAACATTAGACATTAGCTAGTCATCGCCAGTTAAGGAGCTGGCTAATCCAAAGTAGCATTAGGTCTCTATCCCTTAAACCCTTCGGAAATACTAGAACTACCTCTGTTTTGAATATATTCTCTATTTTAGTCACACCTGATTTTTTTTTTTGATTTTTTTTTTACAAATGGGAGCAGCCCATTAAAGTCCAGGAATGACCTCATCGTAGCCCATAATCTGTTATCTAACAAAATATGAACAATACCTTGTTAGCATGTTACCTCTTGTTTGTTTTATCCTTTCACAAATACAAATGTTTATAGTTTAACGTGGAGGGTTGAACGAGTACAGTGGGTACAGGTGTCTTGCATAGCTTCATATTACGTATGCACCCAAGAGCAGTATGAATATTTTCAACTCACTCTCTGCAAACTGTTGAAGTGTTTACATGCTATTTAGAGTAATTACTCAAACTACAGGGACGGAAATAAACATATACAAGACATAGACAAAGTTAACGTCCATACAGAGGAGGAAATTGATGTATGACATTAAACATGTTTACCTTTACAGTCAGGGTAACAGTGTCACCAATCTCTTCTCTGTCAATACCCGACGACACAGATATCATGCCATCATCTTGTGAGATTTTGAACAGGCCCATTGCTGCTGTGGAATCTGTCAAATAATGTAGAAAAAAAAATGTCTTTCTCATTCACTTAGTGAAAACAAACACATTCTAACCAAGTTGATAAGGCTCACCTTCAATGCTGAAGAGCAAAACATCATATACTCCTGTGTCCTGGTCCATGGCCGTTACTCTAAACACAGAAGTGTCCTGGCAAAGAAAAAAAAAGAAAACATTTACACAAAACTCAAAGTATGCTTTAGATGTTTACAGCAAATCACAATGTGCAGTACATTTGGGGCCATTAAAACATATATACATTATATATATTATATATATATATATACAGTAGAGCCTGCACAGAGACAAGGAAAACATCCTAATTTACAACAGAATAAGAAGCTTAAAGGTAGGGTGGGTAAGTTTGAGAAACCGGCTCGAGATACACTTTTTGTTATGTTCCATGGAATGCTCTTAACATCCCGATAGCAATGAATATCTTAAGTGCTTTGAGCCGGTTTCTCAAACTTACCTACCCTACCTTTAAGTCAGACAAATAATTGGAAAATGTGTAATAACTGAATGACTGTATGCACTCAAATGACATTGAGCAAATTCATCTTATTTTACTGAAATGCATCAGCACTCACCAAAGGAGCGTTTTCTTCCACTTTCCCCACGTAGGGCAGGCCAATGAACTGTGGGTCCAGGTCTGGGACGTCCACAACCGTGACGAAGGAAAAAGTAACGCTTGAGTAGTAGTTTTTAAACGGCTTATAATAACAGGCACCTCCACCATCCTGTTACAGAGCACACAGGAGTAAATTAAAAAAAGAAATTCCAACTTTTTTCCTTTTTGTTATAGCACAATACAAATTATATAATAGTAAAGTGGTATAACCAGTAACTTAAGAATGAATGAAATATGAAATTGGGTGTTCAAGAACCATTTTCTCTACTGTATTAATATAGATTATATTTTGGGAAATAACTAATGACATTTCAAGTCTAGTGAAGAATATTGGCATCCCACTCATCGCAAGAAAGCAAATAAAATACATTCGTTAAAATGACACACTATTCATTGGGTGGTACTTACAGTTGCGTTAATCTTCAACCGATAGAAAGTACTCAGTTCAGTGTAATTCAGATTTCCCTTTAATCTGACTTCGCCAGTTGTGGCTACAATGCTGAAAAGACTTAATCCAGCACTTGGAGTAACCTAGAAAAAACAGTGTAAATTAAGTTTTGATAAAGTAAAGGAACATCACAGTATGCTATTCATCTTTTACAAAAGAAGCTTACTTCATCAATGCTGTAAGTAATAACCCCAGCGCTTGAGGTGTCTGCATCAGTGGCCTCCGCCTTGAACAAAGATGTACCTACGGCGGTATTCTGATGAATTGGACAGGAATAAAAAGACAGGCAAAAAAGACAAATTAAACTAACTAATGTCTCTCATGTAGGACATTTTTGTAATTTAAAAAATAAGAAGATAATTTGTAATATATAAATATATGCTTAACTTACTTCTGGGACATCAATGTCATATGAAGGCTCCTTGAATATTGGTGAGTTGTCGTTGGCCTCCTCTATTATTAGAGTTACATTTCTCTGTCTCTGAAATACATTGCATGGTGTACTCTTAAAGTATGATGAACACATTTAAATGAAATGGTTAATTAAAACTTAATGAAATGTCACTTACTCCAGTTTGACCATCATAGACATAAACTCCAAGCGTCATAAAACTAGAAGCCTTGAATAAAAACAATTAAACACAGATGAATACAAATATATACCATATCAAAATGCTAAACATTAAAGTGTCTCTTATTCCACCACACCTCTCTATCTAGGTTCCTGTGTACGGATACAACCCCAGTGGTGCTGTCAACTGTGAAGTAGGCAGCATTGGGCCCATTGATTTCATAAGTCAGTGGGTCACTTTCCAAGTCTGTGGCTAATATAGTGAACGCGGGTTTACCTATGAAAAGAAAACATCAGTGGAACATAGATGAATGTGTTCAGGCTAAGTAATTTAAAAAATATATATATTTCACACCCACATGCCACACACACACACACACACACACACACACACACACACACACACACACACACACACACACACACACACACACACACACACACACACATACCTATGGGGATGTCTTCACATATTGAAAAGACTCCAGGATCAATTGAAGGACTGGTATTTGCTGGAGAGGAGACAGTATAAGCAGAATGTTAAGTAGTGATTTATATAACGTAATGACAAAATTCATTGAATACTCACCATCTATTAAGCCGATGAAGCACATCAGTAATACACTTCCTGTAATGCCCTCCATGTCTGCAAATGAAAAGAAAGAACAACCAAATAAGTAGGGCGCTTTTTTTTTAACAATTATTTTATAATGAAATTAGTCAATCGACAGAAAATGAGTTGGCAACTAGTTTGATAAATGATTAATAATCAAGTTACAAGAAGAGTCTGCTGTTATGCTAGTGGTCCTGTGGGGTTGTCCTTATACATTTAGCGCTTAGAGCTAAATCCTATATTGTTAGCATGCTGACATGTTATTATTCAGATTGCATAATGTTAAGCATGTTTACCATTATAATTGAATGTGTTAATAGGACGATGCTTATTAGCACTACTATTGCCAAGAATTATGGGAATGCCATTAGTCTATTATGTATGTTATTTGACAAAGAAGAAAAATCGACCCCAACCATTGAATAAAAGACACGCAAATCAGGTTTCTAATTTGTTGCTAGAAAAAAGGTAAGGAGCACACCGATGTATGTAGGCTTTATTATCTGACAACCAATAATGTCTGAGCCGAGTTTCAAGGCAGAATCTGGATTATTATTAAAAAGGTTTCACATTCAAAGAATTTGCTTTGGTGTATGAAACAATGAACATAAATATATAATAGAAAACATTACAATAACAAAAGTATAATATTCAAACATATGTGGAGTAACTGTCTAACATAATAGTATTTACTATTAAATAGTTGTTACATTGAGTAGTTAAATAAGAGAAGACATTTCAGGCTGGACCAAAGTGGAGCCATCGGAAAAATAAAGATTAACTTCTCAAATTAGGGGCTTTGTTGCTTTTCTTTGATTTATATCACTGTTCATTCAGTTACACAATATTTGAATAAAAACAATCAAACTAATCGTCCATCTTACTTATCTAGACAATTGATGGTAAAATATGTGCCCTTTGATAACTAAACACTGTCTTTCTTTTGGTAAAACACCAACATTCTTTAATTTATTTAACATAAATGATGAAACCAGATATATATGTTTTGCAGCTGGACAAAAGGCAGAATAGGTTCCTGCCTTGTGTTGAAATCGATCAGCATTTAGTATCTGGTCACACCCAATTTAGAAATATTATAACTGAGCGAAGTGTCGTAACATTAGAACGTTTCTTTACAGAAAGAGCAGCGTCAACTTTCTTCCCTTTTAGTATTGATCTAGTTAGGGTAAGATCTGCTTTATGGGAAATGATCAAAATGTGGGCACATCATGTTTTCGACTGTTAGCAAGAAGAATTACAGTAGAATATGAATCATTTTAATAAAGCATGAGCAACAAGGAAGCAGAAGCCCGTCACTACATTAAGTTGAAGCTAGAGCAACCAATGACAAGTAGGCCATTTTACAGAATGCCCCTCGGTCTGATTTTACATTAGTGATTCAGTTGGAACATTTAAAGTTAACCTATATTTAAGCATGATCTAATTTCAGGATTTAAGGAAGCCTTAGTTTATGTTAATGAGTATTTGTGTGATTGATAAAGGCTACCTTAGGCAAAATACTCACACTAAAGTATGAGTATTTTGCCTCTAGTTTAACTACTTCATGTAAAGACAGAAAATAGTATTTAATGATTAATCTGAACATTTGGTAGGTTTTGAATGTTATGATCAATTAAATATAAATGAGTATAAAAGAGATTAAACTGATTTTAATGTTGAAATCCAAGAGGATTCACGTTGACCATTTGTCCATTCTTCTGAGAATTGTGCCATGTGAATATATCTTTCAAAGACGATAAAAGGCTAATATGTGCCCCACTGTTACAGGATGATAAGATATCTACGGACAACACAGATGTCCTTTCATGAGTACACATTTATTTGAACAACAGTCACCATAATATCCTAACTAAAAACATAACCCTAACATCTAAGTAATTAAAAAAGCAGCAGACAGACTCACCGGATGGCGTTCCCAGAGGAGCTTCTCCTTCACTGACGTCTATGAGACCTTTGGCTCTCGTTCCTCCTAGTGATTATCGCCTTTTGGTTGTAAACATAAATGATTAACACGAACAAGGAGCGCACAGCCAATAACACAGCCCTAAACCTGACATCCCTCTATGTTTGTCAAAACTCAGAAACGTTGTACAGAAGTGAATGAGATGAAAATATCCACCTATTGTTCTCACACATGGATATATTATGGCTATAAGCCTGGGTAGTACTGAGAGACGGGACCCTCATTGGCTGGCCCGGCCTGGCATGGCATGGCATGGTGCCACACTGGGTCAACGGTGTCCATACCAGCACCCAGGGCCTCCTTTGTTTGATTCTGTTGACATGGCAACAACGTGTCTCATCAGAACCAATCAGTGGGCCGGTGCCTTTTTGAGAAAGTACAGACCCATGTTCCTCCCTAATGAGCTCTTCCCATTAAACTCCCCCTCTTAGCCTGTGTCTAATTAAAGGGCATTACACAAAAGACTATCTTCTGTTCTACCCACTGGATTCATTCATGATCAGAAATGTGCCTCAACAGAAGCAGCGACACACCTTTCTAATGTGACAGAAAAGAAAAATGTTTCAGTGTTTTTATTCATTTTCAGGTGTTTTTAAATAAGGTTCATATTGGTATTACATGTGATTGATTACATTATCAAATACAAAAAGCAATCTATTAACAGCCCTTTTGAACAAATGTGTAATTAGATTATAACTATTATGTGTTTTCGTTGATTCATTACATCTGTACAATATGTTCATTTTACAACCTTTTTTCCCTTGAAAACCACATTAACTAATGTGAAGTGCATGCCACATGTTGTGGAATACAGCTGTACTTTGTGCTACTAATGTTTTTGTAAGTGTAACTTGACTTGATTAACTGCAAATGCTGAAGAATATGTTCAATGTTTGATTTTGAATAAAAACTTTTTTAATAGGATTTAGGTATCACATTTTCGTTTGTATTTACATTTGTCAATATTAATTATCTGATCCAACCCTTTAGGAAGCACACTTGGAAAGTCTAAAATTGTTTAATGATAATAATTGATATTGCTATTTATTTAGTTGAACAAGGTTCTTAGCATTTTTTTAAACTCAATTTCGATGTTTCAAAAGTGATAAACAAAAGATGAAAAATATAGCCTAAAGATACTTGCTACTCATTGAAAAATGTTCAACCTTATACAAACTGTACTGAAGAGAGAGAATTACACATATGTACATTTCTTTAAGAACTTTGAATCTATTGGCTTAACGGTGCCTTGAGCTAAATGCTAACGGCAGCATGCTAATATAAGCACAATGCTTAATGTGCTCACAATGTTCACAATCCTGGTTTAACATGTTGACAAAGTACAGCTGAGGCAAATGGGAAGTCATATTGTTCGGTAGTTGGTCATAAACCAAAGTATTTAACCAAATTAAACTTTGACCTGACTGCTGACAGCAAGAGGAAATGCCAAGGGTTCATTAAAAGTTATTAGCATTCATCACGAGGGTGACACGAATGCAGGCACTAATGATGCTAGCAGGGCTAAAAACTGGCTTATGATGCTAATTCGTTCAATTTACAGTTTGTCTAATTATTATTGGAAAATGTTCTCTGATGTACTTCCGCATGCTGTTTTTAAATGGATTTTAAAGTAGATTTTGTCTACCGTATCTTTTGGTGCTTTTTGTTGTCATTTATGTTTTGTTGTTTTTTTCCAAATAACCCTTTTTAATTCTCTTTCTTATTTTGCTAAGGAGAACCCTTTGTTTAAACCGGTAAAAAAGTTTCAAAATGATTGTTAATAGGATTTTTTAGAACCTAAGGGGTTTAAAGGCCCTGACACACCAAACTGACACCAAAGAACACGTCCCGACCATGGATGTATAATAAGAACTGGATACAGCGTGGGAGGCGGGGCCTCGTTCATTCCTATGAGAGTTGCTCATTGGCGCATGAGGACAAAATGGCCCAACTTTTGAGAGAGCGAAACGTCACAAAAGTATTCATATAATCCGTTCTTATTGTGCATCCATGGGTAAAGGTAAAACTCATGTACTACTGAACACGTCACATGAACGTGCCGGGCGGCGCGGTCCAGTGGGTTAGATGCGCGTTCATAATGCAGAGGAAAATAACTCTCAGAATAACGTTATTAGCACATTTTACAACTTGAGGACCGAATGTTTTTAATAAGGGCTATACAAATGTTCATACTGGGTAGTTTATTTAGTTTAAAAAAAATGATCCAACGATTTACAGACGTCTCTTTCCCAATGTTAGTCAATGGGAAAAAGTATTTCCGGGCCCAGCGACTGATACGGAAGTGTAGTACCGCAGTTTGGCCACAACAAATATTTTCCTCAGAGTCCGGCGCACTTCCTGGGGGCTTGGTCCCGACGGACCCGACTGTTGTGTCGCCTCACGTCTCCTGCGTCTTGGCCAAAAAGTCACACTGGAACACACCGCAAAGACTTCAGCCGACGGCCAAGTAGCACGTACGCACTGCGTATGCGTGAGTGGCAATAGCTCTCCTTACCAGCAGGCGGCGGTAGTGTGTATTCGTCATTCAAAAGGCAACCGGAAGACAGACTGCGTGATATATACAAACAACGAATAGCGTGTGCGTTCCATTTTCACTCTCGTCCATCACAGACTGTTTCACGTAGCGACTTATAATCGTATAATTCTTGCGTCCAGGTGAGATGAAAATGAAAAATAATAGCCGTCTGTGTGTGCCTAATCGTTTGTTTGCGTACCTCACTTCCGTTTCGCTTCTCATGCACTGATTCACTAAGCTGAACAGCCAATCAGAGTGATTTATTTTGCCGACAGCCTCCGCTGTGGATTGAACATGGTCAATCGGCAGCGGAAGGTGTCGGCACAGCCGAAAAGACACGACGGTGCGGGACACACCAATCTGAGTAGGGCAACAGGACGATCATCGACAGCCAGACATCTATCGACGGCCTTAATGTGTATACTGCAAATTATTAATTAAACTAAACTGAATATTTTACCCTTTATAAAGAGGTTTACAACCAAATTGGTGTGCTTATTAACAACAGGAATATTTGTATTCACTTATAAGGTCAATTAGTCTGGATATTGAAATCATGCCAGCAAGCCCTTCTAGCATGATCCAAACCAATTAGACTTTGCTTTATGATTTACAGTATTGAATACAACACTGCCACACCTCACCCTGCAATAAAGATATAGAAACAGACGGGAACGTCAACAAGCATTCCAGTAAACAGAAACTTAGATTAAATCAAATTTAAAAAACTGAAGATCCAAGGGTCAGTCAGGGTGTTTACACGACAAGATGATAAAATAAGTCCTGATATTTTATGACGCACACTGTCTCATGAATTACGTAACAATATGTCAGGAGAACAAATTAAATGTGATAAATAATAATGCCATTACACAAGCATGTTTGAAGGTCTTTCACAAGTTATTTTGGCTGATATAATTTACAAAACATAGCAGTCATCCAATTTTCTCTTTTGAATTTACTTCTTAAAGGTTAGGATGGGGTTTTCTTTTTTTTCTGTTTACTTTTTCAATTTCTGACTCTTAGAAAAAAGAGTCTTTACAGATATCCTAATTTATTCGTTAGAATGTCATCAACATTTGTCTTTCTGGCTTCTGGGGGAGATGATTGTCCGGCAATGTACATCTTTTTTTGTACATGAATGTTTAAATACCAAAATGTGATGAATATCTGCATACAAAATTATAAATAAATCAAAGTTATTAACATTAAAATGGCTTTATCTCTGATATGTAAACTTCATTTTAAACAGGTTTTCTAAAATGAGGTCAAAAGAACATAAATACAAAAATGCTCACTGTGAAACACTCCTCTAAACCAAGTGAACAATGCACACTAATGGCTATGTGTTTTTTGCCGGTGTGAAAAAAAGGAAGCCCTGATTACAATCTTTCAAGTACTTTCATGTAATGTACCTACTGCTCAGTGGTGTAAAGTAGCTAAGTACATTTACTCAAGTACTGTACTTAAATACAATGTTAAGGTGCTTGTACTTTACTTGAGTATTTCTACTCAACTACTACTACATTTCAGACGTCAATATTGTACTTTAACTCCACTAAATGTATTTAATACCTTTAGTTACTTGAAGATTTGGAATAATGATGGAAATATAATCAACACTTAAATAAGACTTTAGTTACACCTGGAGTAAATTCACAATCTACCCTGCAGTATACAAATAATAATAATTATAACTAGCTGCACCTTTACCAGCTTTGACAACACTTTCATGCATCAATAATTATAATCAAAACATGATATAATATGTATTATTCTGAAATGGACCAATCTGCATGAGTACTTTTACTTTTACTTTTTAAAGGTCCCATGTCATGCTTTTCCGGTTATTACCTGTCCCCTTGTGTGTTATGAAGGTTGTTATGCATGTAAACGGTCTGCAGAGTCAAAAACCCTCAAAGTACACCCTGTAGCGAGTAAAACTCTAACACAGAAAAGACCTGTCTATGCTGCCCCAGAATGCCTCGTTGGAGATTTCTCTTTTTCCATTAGCCGCGTTCACACCGGAGTACTTTTCACCGTACTTTTCGCGTTTAGTTCCGTGAGTACCCCTTATGTCGCGTTCACACCAAAAATCGTACTTAATCTCGGGTACTTTTACCCCCATTTTTAGAGCCCGCTGGGAGAGCGTACTTTTCTGTGGGTGAAAAGTGCCCCAAAAGTGCCCCAGTGCTGATTGGCTGGGCGAATTGCAAACCACGCCCGTACAACTGTGAAAATGTTGTGTGGAGACGCCATTGTTTTTCCTCGCTACAAAAACCCAACGCACCAACGGAGCGTTGGGTTTGTTTTTGAAAGCAGTTATGGCAAGCATCAAGAAATGATGAGGAGGTGTCGGCGCTTCTGGAGATCTACGCCGAGGACGCGACCCAGGGAATGCTACTGAAGCCAGTTCAGTAGCTTTCACTCGACCTGGGAATCGTGCACAGCCGGCTAAAAATAAAGAAACTCAGGACTACAAACGGCGGATTCAGTGGCCAACGATGACTACCACGACGAAGGTAAAATCAACTACATGCACTGGGGGTTTAATCTGCACAATAATGGTCTCAGATGTACTTTTATTTGCTCAGTAGATCAAGCTAGCCATGCTAGCCTGAATAGGCTAACACCGGCCCCGAGCTAGCTACATCTAGCTAGCTAGATATTCTCGGCTGCTATGAAAACGTTTTGACTTGTGAATAACTGTGCAGTGTTTCTGTAATTTGCTTCACTAACTCATGGCACTAATCGTCTGTTTCAGGCGAGGATGGACAACTCTCGGGATTGGAAACAAGCGAGCTTTGCATTCTAGATCACAGCGCTAGCTCGTCCTCCTTACCAGCAACCAAACGCAAAGGTACACACACTGTAACTTTGTCTTGAAAGAACGTTACGCATCGAACTGATGTTCACAATCATGTTTATTTCATAATATTCATCATATTTTATGTTTAACTTGCCTCAACAACATTAAACAAAGTTCAAGCATACATGAAGCACTCTTCAAAAAGGAACAATCCTCCGTGTTTGAACCTCTTAAATCGCTGCATAGCCGATTTATTTGGACTGGATTATCCCAGAGAGGCCAAACATTCTTTATAACACAGTTTCAGATTTGTGAAACCTTAATTCTATTTGTGAAAATACAAAAAAGGGAGATTTCAGTGCTTTTTTTACATGTAGACCACATTAGACCATGTCCTGATCTAAAACCACTATACCTAGACTCATCAAATCTGGACTGGATTATCCCAGAGAGTCAAAAGATTCTTTATAACACAGTTTCAGATTTGTGAAACCTTAATTCTATTTGTGAAAATACAAAAAACACATTCCTAGTATGTTGTAAAACTACATGGCGACTAAACAGATCTTGTATCTTGCTTATTTTCCCCTCTTAGGAAAGCGGACACAGGATGCGAATTTCTTTGACACCGCCCAGGCGTTGGAGGACCGGCGTGCCGTGGTGAATAAGTCGCTGCGTGGAGATCAGATGGTGCTGTTCACCAAGGCCCAGGAAACGGAGGACAAGATGCTCACCTCGATGGAGCGCCAGGCAGAAGTGTTCAAGCAGCAGATGGAGCGCCAGCAGCACCAGGATGAAGTGTGGGCGCTGTGCCATGAGGAAGCGTCGGCGCAGCGGCAGGATGAGCGACAAACTGCATTTAATAACAGTTTATTTGGTATAGTTTTTGTAAATAATGACACACGACACACAACTTTGCACTAAGGTGTGTATGCTGCTGAGAATATCCCTACACCTGGGACAGTTTATTTTATATTGTTATTACTGTTATGACTTTATTTTATATATAATGTTTACTGACATGTACAACTGACACTTTATTTACATTGTTCTATTTAATGTTATGTCTTGAGAGTGCAATAAAGAAAACCGACATGGCGATTAAGCTTATTTCTCCTGACACTTTATCTTTTGTGTAGCATCCTATACATCACATGTAAGTGATTATTCTGATACCATCATGTTTCATCGGTTATAAACTGGCAAAGCTTTATTTGTCATTTATTTATCATCAATGTTGCAACCTTGTGGGGGAATGGCAGCGGCACATACACAAATATGATAATTTATATCATTTTAAATAATTATTTGACCTAAACTTTTAATTCCCCCCCATTTCACACAACACAACATGGAGTCCACTATGGGCCAAAACTAACATGTATGTTTGCATAGTGTTTATGGCAGACGGATGCAGTGGGTCTCAGGAAGATATATATATATATATCATTAAGGTGGGTTTGCTGCTGAGACAATCCCTACACCTGGGACAGTTTATTTTATATTGTTATTACTGTTATTATATAGTACAACTGACACTTTATTTTATATTGACAATGTTTACTGACATGTACAACTGACACTTTAGTTACATTTAAAATATTTCTATTTAATGTTATGTCTTGAGAGTGCAATAAAGAAAACCGACATGGCGATTAAACAGATCCTGTATCAGCCATCCTACGGTGAAACATGGCAATCATGTGTGCTTTCCGTCGGCCAATCCTTTTCCTAAAGCTTTTGAACTGCCTTTGATGCTGAAGAAACTTTGCGATTATAGCATTCGACGTGTGGCGGCTCCGGATTTTTGTCGGACGCCTAATAGGCTCAGGCTCTGGCCGCATTAACGAAGTTACAAAGCTGTATAACATGAGCACAAACAGCACAACTTCAGTCGACTCCATCTCCATCATGTCTGAGGTCGGAAGGTAAACAACAGACAGTATACGCGGGAAGTTTTTCTTCTTCTTCTTCTCTTGTTTTGTAGCGGATTGCAAACAACTTTAAGGTGCTTACCGCCACCTACTGTACTCGCCGTGAAGTTGTTTGTGGCCTGCCAGTAAAGCTAAAGCAGAAGAAGAAGAAGTGACGTCAGCGGCTCATTTGCGTAATCTTCCCTCAGGGAAAAGTACTCCGGTGTGAACGCGATCTGTACTAAGTGCCCTGGGGTTAAAAGCGCCGGGGCTCTTAGTGCCGGAACTAAGTACAGGAAAGTACTTGGTGTGAACGCGGCTAATGTTTTCTTCCTGGGTACAGTGACGTGCCCATACCCAAATGGACCAATCCTTGGAGCTCCTCACATTTTGGACTTTTACTTGTAACAGAGTATTCCTTCACTTTGGTACTTCTACTTTCACACAAGTACAATAGCCGCGTTCACACCGGCGCTTTTAACCCCAGGGCACTTAGTACAGATCGCGTTCACACCGGAGTACTTTTCCCTGAGGGAAGATTACGCAAATGAGTCGCTGACGTCACTTCTTCTTCTTCTGCTTTGGCTTTACTGGCAGGCCACAAACCACTTCACGGCGAGTACAGTAGGTGGCGGTATGCACCTTAAAGTTGTTTGCAATCCGCTACAAAACAAGAGAAGAAGAAGAAGAAAAACTTCCCGCATATACTGTCTGTTGTTTACCTTCCGACCTCAGACATGATGGAGATGGAGTCGACTGAAGTTGTGCTGTTTGTGCTCATGTTATACAGCTTTGTAACTTCGTTAATGCGGCCTGAGCCTGAGCCTATTAGGCGTCCGACACAAATCCGGAGCCGCCACACGTCGAATGCTATAATCGCAAAGTTTCTTCAGCATCAAAGGCAGTTCAAAAGCCATAGGAAAAGGATTGGCCGACGGAAAGCACACATGATTGCCATGTTTCACCGTAGGATGGCTGATGACGATAAGCAAGATACAGGATCTGTTTAATCGCCATGTCAGTAGTGTTACCAATCCCGCTTCAATCTCATTAGTATGCATAAAAAAGTGACAGGTCACACCTTCTAAGTCCCGCCCCCTAATTATGCTAATGAGCCCCTTTGATATGCTAATGAGCCCCTTTGATATGCTAATGAGCCCCTTTGTTCAAGGTGTTATCGCGTATAGGTGTTACATCCCCCCGGTAGCCCCCACCCCCCTCAGCCAGCCCCCCTCCCCCTCACATACAGGTGTTACATCCTCACCGGTAGCCCCCACCCTTCTCAGCCCCCACCCTTCTCAGCCCCCACCCTTCTCAGCCCCCACCCCGCTCAGCCCCCACCCTCTCAACCCACCCCCTCCTTACAGCAGGTTTCACATCCCCCCTGTCGCCCCCACCCCCCTCCTCAGCCCCCATCCCTCTCAACCCCCTCCTCCTCCCCCCTCCTGTCCGGTCGGCATGTTCGTTAGAGTTTAAATCTTCCGAGGCAGAATTAGAAAAGTGCCGGTTAAAGGTCTTCTATGTTATTTAATGAGCTTTGAAACAAACTGATATGATTCGATATTAAACCAACTAATTATAGTAGATTAATTAACTATTCAAAAACGTGTACAGTAATTTACAATAACACGGGAATAATAAACGGACTGCTCTCCCCCTCCTGACAACACGACAGTATCAAAGTCGCGGGTCCAATAATGAGTGACTCGACAGTAAAACTAAAACATATCTATAAATAGTTTAGGTAGTTTGAGAGGTAAATAAAATAGCTACGTGTGATATCTGAAGAGTGTGTTTTGTTCCGCTCACCGCATGCAGAGATGCATGTCGAATAGTCCGCAGCATCGGATCTCCCCCCGTCAGCAACAGCGGGTCTCCCCCGTCAGATTAGACTTTACTAGCGTTTATGTCCATGCGCAATCAGCCCCTACAGGACATCTTTTGTCTGTCACACACACTATTCTTGTATGTCGCATAAGTGGTGTAGCTGATGCTGTATTGCGCTAAAGGGGATATCATTCTGAGAGATTTCCCTCCACACACACACACACACACACACACACACACACACACACACACACACACACACACACACACACACACACACACACACACACACACACACACACACACACACACATACCCGTATTCCCCTCCTACCCTGCCTTTTTTTTTTTAATTTTAAATAAGAGTTGGGTTAATAACTAAGGAGGCTCTCTTGAAGTGTACGGATGGTGAACTAATGTTTAATTACTATACTAACTATAAGGGCCTCTCTTATAGAAAGGAGGGGTAATCTGGTAATAAATGCAACAAAGTCTCTCTGAAGAGGTTGGCAATAAATTAAAGATCTTAATGATCCTGGGGTATTTTGGTTTTTTCTTTATGTTTAATTACATCACCCCTTAATAAAATAATCCTTATATGAAGTTATATGAGATTAGAAGTAGCTGTAGGTTTGGAGGAAAGAGAAGATTTATTTTTTATTTTTTAAATGTGCTCACCACAGATGTTAGCTGTAAAAAACACTTAAGAATGCATAGACCTGGAGGTGTGACCCAGGATGGCTCCATCCATTTCATCCCCCACACACACACACACACACACACACACACACACACACACACACACACACACACACACACACACACACACACACACACACACACACACACACACACACACACACACACACAGACCGTCTTTTTTTAAATATGAGAGGGGTTAATAACTAAGTATGTTCTTTTGAATTGTATGGATGGTGAACTAATGTTTAATTACTATACTAACTTTAGGGGCCTCTCTTATTGAAAAGAGGGGTAATCTGGTATTAAATGTAACAAAGTCTCTCTGAAGAGGTTGGCAATAAATTAAAGATCTTAATGATCCTGGGGTATTTTGGTTTTTTCTTTATGTTTAATTACATCACCCATTAATAAAATAATCCTTATATGAAGTTATATGAGATTAGAAGTAGCTGCAGGTATGGAGGAAAGAGAAGATTTTTTAAAAGGTCCTGCTATTTCATTATGAATCGGCTCCTTAAGGTCTGATCAACACAGAGGTTAGCTGTAAAAAAACACTTAAGAATGCACAGACTTGAGAGTTTTAAGAAATCACTGACAGACAACACATGTTAAATTAATAATACCATTCCGATTGGTTCCCCACTTTTTCTGGGGCCTATTGACATGCTTATTTGCAATACAGCTATTTAAGGTGAGCACATTTTCACAAGAACAGACCGCATGACCTTCTGGAGAGAATGAGACCTGATTTGGATCTGATCTGGAAAAAAGCACTGGTAAGTACTTTTATATTTTATAATATCATGTAATTATCCATTCATTAATTTTGGGGTGAAGACATGGCCTGGTTTTAGGTTTTAAGGGTTAGGCATGTGTTTTGGTTTTTGACTAAGGTTATAATAATAAGTCTCCAGGAAATGCATGTAAGTCAATGTATTGTGTGTGTGTGTGTGTGTGTGTGTGTGTGTGTGTGTGTGTGTGTGTGTGTTTTGGCTTATTTAAATTAAAATCGAAATATGGTTTTTATTCATTTTTTACCTGATGTATAAATTGTCCATAGTAACGTTTTATATACCTGCTCTTTTGCTACAAGGTAATGGAATCTACAGCATAAGCCATTCATCGGTAAAACAACGGGGGGAGAGATCTCTGACGTGTGAAATCGAGGGTGTCCCCAGTCCCAGATAGGAGCATCCCTCTACCTCTGTCACGCCACGTTCGGGGCGACCCCCAACACCACTGCAGTCTGAGCGCCAGGCATATTTTTGAGCTTCTCAGTGTGGCCTAGAACAGCTCTGGATGACCCCATCCCAAACACACTCCAAACGAGGTGCCATACAGGTAAATTACTTGTGGTTATTTTTATAAGATGATCGCTAAATGATTTGTTGTTAAATATAATATTTCAGTGTTTCAAATACTTACCCCCTCTTTTTTACCTCTCTGTCTCTTTTCTGTACAGATCTGCCTCGCGAGCACAGCGCTGCGACCGTCAACTTTATGGTTACACCAACTGAATAAGCTGGAGGCGTTTGATAGCGGTGTGGTTTTCTTCAGCAGTGAGAAATGTATTTTTGATTTCCTTTCTATTTTCTTGTGATGGGATGATTTCATAAACGGTCAAACATGGGTGATTTAGCAGCTACAGAAACGTCGTTTCTGCATTGTTTGAATGATATAATCCCCCTAAGCGAAAATGAATACATATATAGTGAAATGTCATTTCCTCAGTGTTCAAACAATATTAGCGAATTGAATGACGAAGAACTAGATGTAAACGACCATTCCTCCCCCTCGGAAACAAACTCATGCTATCCACCAACATTAGATAGCGCACTGGAAGTAGTTTTAGACAGCCACCAAAACTATGAAGCAGACCTTGTGGTTTTAAATCAGCACGCAGACAAAGTACCTCTGTCTTCAGTTCTAACTCCTCCTAACGATGAAGCAGACGTTATATATGATTCAACAGATAGAGAAACGTCATTTAATCAATGTTTGAATAATATAAGTGGCCTAAGCGATGATGATTATACGTATGATGAAATGTCATTTCCTCAGTGTTCAGACAATATTAACGATCTAAGTTATGACGAGCTAGTTGTAAACGAACCTACCAACCCCTCAGAAACAAACTCTAGCTATCCAATAACATTTGATGGCATTCTGGAATGGGTGTTAGATTGCTACCAAAACTCTGACGCATATCCTGGTCTGGTGCATTTAAATCAGCTCGCAGACGAAGTCCGTGTGTCAAATAATGTTAGCGAGGCCCCCGTTAATGCTGAATCAGCAGCTTCCTCTGTGGAAGATGGCGGGTACATTGACGACAGTATGGATGGTTCAGAAGCACTAGCTTCCTCAGTGGAATACGGTGGTTACATCGGCGACGACGATAGCATAGATGGTTCAGAAGCACTAGTTTCCTCAGTGGAATACGGCGGATACATTGATGACGATAGCATGGATGTTTCAGAAGCATCAGTTTCCTCTGTGCAAACCGGTGGATACATTATCGACGATGACAGTATGGATGCTTCAGAAGCAGCAGTGTCCCCCGTGCAAAACGGTGTACACAATGATCAAAACAGCATCCCGAATGCTCCCGAGGTAGCAGGCCCGTCGTTACAAAATGGTGGAAATGCTAATGACAGTCGGAATGCTTCAACACGTGTTGTGTCTCGACCTGTATTCAATAACATAGAACTGAGTCAGTCTTTAGTCCTACCCCGTCCTAGCGCCGAGGCAGATTACACATCGTATCACGTTAGTATGATGGCCAGTGTACATGAGATGCTGGATGAGGCTTTTTTACTAACAAATAGGGAAGATCTTGTACAGATTGAGTTAAGGGGGGAGCAACTGCAAGGTAACGTGTCAGCCATTTTGAATGCCAACCACGACAGTAATCTGAATGATTTTGATGAAGCGCTCTTCAACGCAGTGCAATCAAATTGGGCTGTAATGGCAGATAGCGATCTTGAATTAGTGGTGCAAATTGTTCAATCCCCTCGGGGTGGTGGGGAGAAACGATTGGCTGGTAAAATGTTGGACAATGAAATTGTTAAAAAGAAGAAGCGTTTTCTTTACATTGTTCACAACCCCGTCAACCAGCTGTGTTTTGCTATTAATTTAGCACTGTTGCTGCATGACAACCTCACTGATAACGAAGGTTTTGAACGCGGTAGAGAGATTCAGAGGGGGGTGGGTTTGACAGACCAGACAGCGGTGACATTCACTGACATTGAGAAATTCGAAGAGAGTTTAAAATGCAAGATTGTGGTTTTTTACAGAGGCGATGGAGATCGGACCCTCTGTAAATTCCAGACAGACGGTCCCAAAAGAGATAAAACTGTGTTTTTATTTCTCCTCGAAAACCATTACTATGGGATTAAGAACTTGAAGGGTTTTCTAGGCGCCTCCTTTGTCTGTGAACACTGCTACACCGGCTACAACTCACGATGGTTTCATTCATGTAAAGGCCATTGTTTTGTCTGTCTTGACCCCTCATGTACTCTGGATGAGTTTAAACCCATCTTTTGTAAAGACTGTAACAAAACTTGCCGTACGGTCGGCTGTCATGCTCGACATAAAAAACAGACACAGAGAGCATCAGCCATTGCCAGTAACTGCGATTTACACAAAAAGTGTGTAGATTGTCAACTTTCTTACTACATTCCCAAGAGTAGTGCAGATAAAACACACAAGTGTATGGTGAAAAAATGTAAGATATGTAACGAAAAGCTGCCCTCTGCTTCAACAGGCGAGTGTGTAGAACATCAGTGTTACATTGGTGTGTTACCCAAAGAGACAGAGCACAACGACCACATCGTGTTTTATGATTTTGAAACAATGGCGGGGGCAGACGGTGTACATGTCCCCTTCCTGGTGTGTACAAAAACCCTGGCAGGCGAAACTTGGGTCGCTGAGGGCACCGACTGTGCACTGCAGTTTCTGGCCCACTTTAGACTCCCTAAATTCAAGAATGCAACCTTCATTGCTCACAATGCCAAGGGTTTTGACAGCTATCTCATTATCAATGCAATGATTGAACAAGGGTTAAAACCATCTTTGGTAATGCAGGGAAGTAAAGTGATTTATTTTACTGACCAAGATTTCAGACAAAAGTACATAGATTCTCTGTCTTACCTCTCTATGCGGCTGGCTGCAATGCCCAAAGCTTTGGGGTTCGAAGATAAAACCAAGGGGTATTTCCCTCACGGTTTCAGCTCTAAGGCCAATCTGAGTTATATCGGACCTTACCCACCAGCACACTGTTATGGGATTGAACGCATGACAACTGATGAAAAGAGTGACTTTTTCGCATGGTATGAGACGGTACGCACGGGTACTTTTGATTTTCGAAAGCAGGCATTGCTTTACTGTAAAAACGATGTCGACATTCTTGCACAGGGCTGCACTTTATTCCGAAAAGGATTCCTTGAAGAGACTGGTGTAGATCCTTTTAGTCGTGCGACCATTGCTTCGGCCTGTATGAAAGTTTTCACCACAAACTTTCTGCCTCCAAAAACCCTAGCCATCCCCCCGCCCGATGATTACCGTCGTGAAAACAAGACATACTCCAGCGCTGGTATCCAGTGGTTAGATTGGGTGGCTCATACTGAGGGGGTATTTATTCAACATGCGTTGAATGAAGGTGAGAAACGAGTGGGACGTTTCGTCGTAGATGGTTTTGCTGAAGTTGAGGGAGTAAAGATTGTCTGGGAATTTCTTGGGTGCTTTTATCACGGCTGTCCGTCGTGTTATAAGGGGCATGAGAAAAACCCCCTGACAGGTGGCACATTTGAACGGCTCCATGCAGCTAGTGAGGAAAAGCTGCATGAGCTACAGTCTGTTCACGGGGCCAAAGTGATCGTTATGCGAGAGCATACATGGGGTGAGATGAAAAAATCCAATCAAGATTTGCAGGCTTTCCTCAGGGATTACAAAGCTCCAGAACCGTTGACCCCCAGGGCTGCTTTATACGGGGGAAGAACGTGTGCAGTGAAGTTGAGGTACACGGCAGCGGCAGATGAATTGATTCATTATTGTGATTTCACCTCCCTGTACCCCTTTGTAAACTGCACAGGCCTCTATCCCGCTAGGCCACCCTCAGATCATCTTCCGAGATTTCAAAGATCCTCAGAGTTATTTCGGGTTAATCAGAGCTACCGTAGAACCTCCCAGGGGTCTTTACTTTCCAGTTCTGCCTTACAAAACTGCAGCGGGTAAACTTGTGTTCACCCTCTGTCGTACATGCGCTGAGCTTAACAACCAACAGGGGCCCTGCACGCACAGCAAAGAGGAAAGAGCATTAACAGGAGTATGGGTGACAACAGAATTCAACAAGGCTCTGGACATGGGTTACAAGCTGACTCAGATCACAGAGGTGTGGCATTTTGAGAACAAAAGTGACAGCATTTTTGTAGATTATATACACACATTCTTGAAGGGTAAACAAGAAGCATCTGGTTATCCTTCAGAAGCAACAGATGATGAGAGCAGACAAAAGTATGTGACAGACTACCATGCTAATCAAGGCATACAGCTCGACGCAGCTAAAATCACATCAAACCCAGCCAAAAGACAAGTGTCAAAGCTATGTCTCAACAGTTTCTGGGGTAAATTTGCTCAGAGAAGCAATCTGACACAGACTAAGATTGTGACCAAACCAGAAGAATTTCTTAACCTCTTGTTTTCAGCTAAACATAAGGTTAAGTATTTCTCATTCACCAATGACAGGACAGCTCTGGTCCAATGGTGTTATGACGACGATGGTCACTCCCCTCCCAACAAGGTGGATAACATATTCATTGCAGCATTCACCACGGCCTATGCCAGGCTAAAACTGTACAGCGAATTGGAGAAATTGCAGCACAGAGTCTTCTACTACGACACAGATAGTATCATATATGTAACAAGACCTGGAGAGACTCCACTTCCGATGGGGGTTTATCTGGGGGATCTTACAGACGAGCTGGGCGGTGATACAATCAAAGAGTTTGTTTCTGCAGGTCCTAAAAGTTATGCATACCAAACCAAAAATCAGAAAAAGGTTGTAATGCGAGTGAAAGGGATTACACAGACGCATGAGTGCTGTGAACGGGTGAACTTTGACAGTCTTACAGAGCTGGTGGAAGGCTACGTTCAAAACACTGAGAGGGGGCGGGTTCTCGAGGTCCCACAACACAACATTGTACGAAATAAAGAGGGTTTCGTTTTGAGAAATGTGTCATTCACCAAAAAGTTCAGAGTGGTGTTTGATAAAAGACGTCTGTTAGACGGAGGAGATACTTTGCCTTTTGGGTATTGAGAAATAATAAGAAGAGACAAAATGTTTTCACCTAGCCAAATTGATTTTGAACCCAGACTGCGTGTCCCTTTTTCATGTATAATAGTAGGACCCAGCGGGTGTGGAAAAACTTTTTTTGTCAAGAATGTATTGCAAAATTGTATTCATGTAATGGATGTACAGCCTCAAAATATTGTATGGATTTATACTTCATTCCAGCCCATGTACGCAGAACTGCAGGAACAGAATAAAAATATGAAATTCATCAAAGGTCTGCCTGAATCATTTGAAGATGAATCTCTATTTCCTCCTGATCAAAGTCATTTGATTATACTGGACGATGTTATATTTCAAGCCTCGGAGCATCCGGAAGTAGTCCGACTTTTCACCCAATACCGCCATCACAGAAATATGAGTGTTATGATGCTCACCCAAAATGTGTTTCATCAGGGGAAGAATAGTCGAACAATTAGTCTGAATACTAATTACATGGTCTTGTTTAAAAACCCCAGAGACAGATTACAGATGAATATACTTGCACAGCAAATATACCCTGGTAATAAATCATTTTTCCTACAAAGTTTTGAGGATGCCACCAAGGACCCCCATGGATATTTAGTCCTGGACCTGACCCCTAGCTGTCCAGACATCTATAGACTTCGGTCAGGAGTACTACGTACACAGTGGCTAGTTGTTTACGTACCAAAACCGAAAACTTGAAAACAGTATGTCTGCTCGTTTAAAAAGAAACATGCCACTGCTAAAGGCATTATGTCAGGCCAGGCCTTCGAAGCGTAAGGATATTCTCAACAACTGCTCCACGGATTTTCTTCAATCACTCTGTGAACTGTCTTTAAATCTCTTAAAGGGGAACATACCGCTATCTGGTGCTCAGTATAAGAAACTCAAAAAACAAAAGAAAATTATCAAACTATTGGCCAGTAAAAAGACCAACATAAAAACTAAACACAAGGCCTTAAGAAAACAATCTGGGGGTTTCCTTCTGCCTCTGCTAGGTGCTGTGATTCCCATTTTAGGACAGCTTTTAGGAGGGCTTATTCGACCAAAGTAAACCATGAGTCAAAAGATGTTTTTATTAACACCTCACCAGTTTAATCAGCTCAATCCGACTGGTGTAACTACCCCCCACAGCAAGGAAACAATGAGACGTACAGCAGAAGATGTTCTGGATGAAAAAATGAGAGCCGTACTAAACGAAACAGGAATAACCCCATATGAAAAAATAAGAAAATACAACGCCTTGCTGCAGAGATACCTCAATTTACTCAAACAAGCGGGGCAGGAGGAAAGACATAATACTTTAAATCTACCTGAAGACACGGGACTGCAAAAAGGAGAAGAAAAGAAGGGTATTTCCACTGATGGCATAAAGAATGAGGTACTCCAGAATCTTCCAAAACGTTACCGTAAGAATGCAGAGTACATTATGAATAAACTAGTCCAAAGCAGCGGTGGATGGAATGAAACGGGTGAATTTATAGATAAGGGTAGAGCTGTGAAAGGATCCCATATGATGGATTTATTAAAAAATCTCTCGTGGTCATATAAAAATACAGAAGAACCTAAAGGCTGGACGGTTTTCCTGAATACTCTCAGAGGGCTAAATGTTCCGTCGACCGTTTTTCATAACCGCCAGGCTCGTGAACAATACAGTTTACTTAAAACAGGTGAACTGCATGGAGAGCATAAGACTGTAGAGCATAAGACAAAAAGAAGAAGAAGAGGAGGAAAAGACCATGAAGAAGAAGAAGAAAGTAAATTAGACCCTCCTTCGACTGCAGTAAAGAAGAGATCAAGGAGAGCTGTACAGTTAAGCCCTCGTTGGTTAAATTATTCCCTTTAATAAAGACAGAGTCATTTGAATTAATTTTGTCTCCAGACCTTTTTTATTTTAAATTGTCAATGAATTACATTTTGTAACAATCTTTAAACATTTGTAGAGAACAAACACTGTGGTTAAAATGAGTGTCTTTATGACGTCTCTCACACCGTTGATATTTTTTCACAAAATTTGTTACAGTAGCATCATTTTTTATCACATCATCTTGATACAGAGATAACACATCTTCGTAAGACAACCCCGACGCTCTTTTACATAGGTAGAAAACACAATGCTGACCACAGGCTGTAGACAGGACATTTTGAAGCTGATGATTATGGTGTAATATAGTTTTACATTGTTTTTCTAGAAATTGTAGAATGCTTTTAGGATAATGACTAAAATTGGGGGGAAATCCGAAAGAGTCGAAAAAAGTCCCCACATTGTCTCCTTCTAAAGTCATTGCTAGCCAGTGTTCCCCTGGCATGTGGGAGGGGTGGGTATTTACAATCATGTATACAGGGTATCTGAATAATTGTTTTACTTGGGGTAGCTGATCTGACGCCCATACACCCCCAAACGAGTCCCCCACCATATGTCGCAGGAGACTGTCCAATTGATGATTATTCATTTTGTAATATTTTTCTTAGTAATAGTCTACCAGCACTTGACGTTTTGAATTAATCTCCAGAATTGAATCAAAACAAGAATATACGATTAAAGTTGTAGTCTGGGGCAGCGGTACTCGGAATCTCATTTCCAGTCTTAAACTACCGCTGGTGATTGGTGATAATGCGTCAGCATCCTCCCCTGCAGTGAGATTAAATACGAATAAGGAATATCCTTGTTCAAAGTCCTCTCGGTCAATACTCAGAGGGAGATCTTTCATGTGTCTCCCTGTAGCAGTGAACATATTGTAAAACTCTCGGACTGAAGACCCTCGGTTAAATTGAGGTTGGAATGCTTTGGCCGGTACTTGTCTGCCATCCTGACACAAAGCCAGATATTCCATATCATTATGAAGGAAATTAAAAGGTGAAAGCGTTCTCCTTCCTGTGAACGCTTCGTGATTTACCATACCCAAAACTATGTATTTAGGCATATTACCCAGAAAGAGATTTTCTTGATTGCATATTCTGGAATTCACAGGTATGCTGTATGTTTTGATATTTACACGAGATAGTGGGTAGAGAGCGTTGCCTCTCATCAGCGCAGCAGCATGACCTAAACGCACGGCGGGGGCAATGGTCGCTTTCTTGATAAAAAGCGAGGCCCCCAGTATTTTTAGACGGTATGTGGAGTCATTTGCACACATGAGAGTAAAGGCATCGTTAGATCTGGTGAGTTTGATTCTCAAATCTACAGAGTTCAGGAGAAGCCTCTCGCTGAAAAATATATCGGTATGCAAAGCCCCCATCAGATGCAGCTCTCGGGACTCTGCGGTGAACACCGCTCTCTTTACGAGACCCTTGTTTGGCCCATTGGCGATCACTACAGAGTCCATAGCTCCTGCAGTGTCTTTATAAAATAAGCCGGCAGTGAATTGAGTTTTTAAAGTAGAATCAGAGTAATTCAATAAAGTTTCAATCATCGCTCTGTAAGGATGTGTCGAACTGGACTGAGAAATCAGCCTATCCCCTAGAATAACGTCACATTGACTAAAAATTGTGTTTAGAGGATAATTAACAAGTGCCACGGGAGCATCGACTGCCAGATTAGTCCCATCGGCGTTGGTTATTTTGACCCTGAGATGCATCAGTGTGTCGTTCATATCAAGGTATTTATCCCCGTCCCCTGGAATGAAAAATTCAATGGGTCCATCCTCTGTAATGGCAGACAACGGGAGGACCTCTGTGTAGTGTTTTTCATCTATAGAAAGCTGCGTCATGGGAGCCGAAAACAAATCCAACTCTGCCATGCTACATTCAGCAGATTTGTGATGTAAAAGAGCCATATTTAACACTCTAAAATATATCTCTCCCTAGTGTGTTCCTTCTTCGTGGGTGCTTTTTCCCTAATGATTTTCTCTTGGTTGAGCGCTTCCCCTTTTTAAAGCCTGCCGGAACCCGTTTTCCTGGAGGTCTCTTTCTGGCCCTTCTCGCTAAAACCATCAGACCCCCTGATCCTTCTTGAGACCCGTGATCCGATTGGCCGCCAAAATTATGGACCGCCTTACTGATTACATCAGATGCAATATTTTTAGCCGCCGATTTGAGATGAGGTTTAGCTATGGCAAACCCCCTTCTCACCAATGGTGCTACAAAACGAAATAATCTTGAGAATATAGAACCAATGCCTCGACCGTACATAACTGGTGCTCCATAAAAACCAGGCAATGACCCTCCAGCCTGATTCTCATAGTAGCTAACAAAACGTTGCGGATCCTGATTAATCATCGTTTTGCAAATGATTGCCCCGCTTTTGAAGGTCGGAAATGAAGTTTCACTACACTCTTGCCGTAGGTAAACTTTACTGGTTCGTTCTGATCGTTTTTTATCTCTATCTGTATATTTTCGATATGCGTTTTAGTTACCGGCAAATAATATGCAGGACTAAAATACTGGGTGATGGTATCACCGAATGTCCCTTTTATATCTACGGTTCTCAGGAGAGGAGCAAACGCGTCACCTACTCTCTGATGACTGACAACGTTACTATAACAGTAGAGATGAGTTGCGCCTGCATTTATATCCGCGGGGTAGGTTGCTGATTTGTCATCAAATTTGATCCACTGGTCTGGTTTTATTCCAAGCATATAGGCGAGGGGCTTTGGAAAGCGAAAACGATGTTGTCCACCACCCTGAAATTCGATTTTCCGATGAATCGGACTATAGTAAAAATGGACATCAGAATCAATTTTTCTGAAGCAGGACTCCAGTTCCGCCTTGAGCTGACTTATGGTGCTGTAGTAACCCCCATTGAACATTTGAAGCTTTACCTTGCTCACTATCTCGGGGGATTTTGATTTCTTTATCCATTCAAAATATGCTACATCTAGAGGTAAGTTATACCAAGTGTGTGGGTACGACATTTCTGTCATGGCTACCTGCCATGAACCGTCTAAATGTAAAGGTTGTGCTAGGTTTACCTGGTAGCTAGAGCTTGTATTGTTTTGAAATACATCAAGACTGGCATTGGAAGGCAGCGTAATATAAAACCCCTCGTTTATCTCCATGGCTGTAATGAAGGACTGAGCGTTAAGTCTGTTGTTTTTATACATCTTTGATCTCCCCAGCATCAACCCAGCTGTTGAATTTCTCGGGCCAGTTCTTCCAGCATACATACATCTGTTTTTTCCCTCTCACTACACGTCTTTTCAGAATTTTCTCGACTTGAAAAGCCTTATCATTAGATACCTTCACTTTTTGTAACTCTTTCTCATAAAAAGTCCCCTTGATCTCCTCTCCATCATAATCTTTGAGTTTGTAAACAGGGGGCTGACGAGGTATGCCTTCAGACACCGTAAATAATTCGTCGGTATAACTCTGTTCATATTTTTTATCAAAGACCCCTCTCAGCTTAGATATTCGTACAAGTTCCCCCTCCTTAAAGTTCATTTTCGTAGCAGCTTTTTTACGATGGATGGATGGGGTATACAGATTACGATACACTTGAGCCGCATTTTCCTTTGTCACCTGCAGAGGCGTCATTTTAATACTTCGGTGATAACTATTATTGTAGCTTTCAATTAGTTCAGGCAAGACGTCTATGTATCTATGCGTGTTTTTAGCTGTAAAATACCTCCACATTTTAGTTTTCAGCGTACGGTTAAATCTCTCTACCACACACGCCTTCATATCACTGGCTGTTGCATAATGTGCAATACCTCGTTTCTTCAATAAGGCTTGAAAAACTTTGTTGAAGAATTCTTTCCCCGCGTCTGTTTGCATCTTTTTAGGAATTTGACTGTGTGTTAAAATTCTATCAAAGGCTTTCGCCACTTCTACACCAGTCTTCTTCTTTATTGCCTGTGCATAGGCTTTTTTCGAGAATACATCTATGACTGTTAACAAATAATTAAAACCGTCATTATGCTTGGATAACGACTGCATATCGCAAAGGTCAGCTTGAAATTGTTGTAGCGGTCTGAGTACGAAAACTCTGTTTCTTACAAAATGTACCCTTGCCGGCTTGTGTAAAGTATAAGCATCTTGTTCAGATAAAAAATCTCTGACTTTCTTTACATTTATTTGTTTACCCGTCTCATTCTGTACAGCCCTATGGAGTTTATCAACGCCCCCTAAACTCCCTGGATTAGAGGGAGTGTAATACACTCTTTGCATGACACGTTTCTCAGACATGTTCCCTGTTACCGTCCCAATGAGGTAATGAATACAACAGTTTTGTTACAACACATTTTTATTGATTTGATGCATATATCAACAACAGATTTTAAAAAACATTTTTCTCCAGACAGAAAATCAAAAACAATTTAAATCAAAAAAAAAAAAAACATGATTACAAAGAAGGACACACTAGATCAAGTAAAATAAAAATAAAAAAAGTAAAATAAAAAAACATGGTGTTACTTTTTTACAAATAAGTTTCCAACTCTTCCTTTCGCTGCCAAAAGTCCCATGCGTCTGCTATATTCTTCAGCTGTGACTCGTCGTTTTCAACAAGCTTTTCGTAAAGCTTGTTGATTTTAACCTCAAAGCGTCTTGTGCTTCTGAGATTGTGAAGAATCGCCTCGGCAGCTCCAAAGATCCTTCTCTCCGACATATGAAGCTTGCTCGAATGTAGAGAACCCCTAATGGCTGGAATGAAACGGTCGGTCCACAGTCTCTTTACCACTTCATCATAGTTTCGCTCCAGAAAATATTCTGGCATCTCAAACAAACACTCATGTTGCACTTGACTGGGATGATCGACTTGACAGCCATAACATTGTTCCTTTCTGTACATGTGTACGACCTTATCCAGCAGATGAACCACCACAGCTTTTACCGTATTCAGGAATGAAGCTGTCCTTGCCCCGTCTATAGCATCATACTCTGAAGTATAACCATAGTTATAAGCATAGCATGTCGATCCATCGTCGTCTTCTACCGAGGAGTCTGAAGAAGCTGTTGATTTCCTCGGGGGTTTTGGTGGAGTAGATGGAGGTTGATACACAAGCCCCCAGCCAGTAACATCAACGCCATCGTCATCACTGTTGAGCTCGGGGGTCCAGATTGTTGGAGATGATGGCGGTCTGTCAGGAGCTTGTTCCAGGCTGCAATTCGCGGGGAGAGACTTGTTTTTTCTCAGATCCAGGGGTTGTTCCAGGCTGTAACTTGCGGGGGGAGACTTGTTTTTTCTCAGATCCAGGGCTTGTTCCAGACGGCAGCTCGCGGGGAGAGACTTGGTTTTTCTCAGATCCATGGTTAGTCTTCAATGGTTGTCTTAGGGGGTCCTTAGCTTTAAATGATCTGGTGAGGGGTGGGACTTATTATGTTGAGGAGGAGGAGGAGGAGGAGGAGGAGGAGTCATCTGCAAAAATGAGAGTTTTTTTCACCATTATAATGTCTATCGCTGTTTGACTCTGTTTAAAAAGTTCTTTAAGCTTTGTAGATTTTTCATCGATCATTTTCAGCCAAGCAGCCAGAGGCACACGCAAAGATGTTTGAAAAACCCCACATGTAGAGTTGAAATACTCCAAAACAAAATCATCAGAGGGGTCCTTCCCCCGTGTCACCAAACGGCTTGAGCGGTAATACCATCTACCCGACGGGCCGCTTTTAGTTTCCCAGACGGTGCTTGTCAGAATTCTTTTCACTGGCGGCGGCGGGTGAATATTTTCTCCCTCTTCTTCCACATGGAGGGGTTGCGATGAAAACTCTTCTTTGATCTCAACCACAGTTTGCGTTTCTTTGCTTTTTGATGCAGGTTTCATAGACATTGCACGTACAAGGGATGAATGATTCCACAATGGATCCACGATGGTTTCTTGATGCACTGTTTTTTCTGATACAACGGTTGCACGGAGATCTCTGGAAGACACCAGAGTTAACACAGCCCAATCTGTTGAGGTCAACGTCGCTTTAACACTGCTGGGTCCATAGGTTTCGCCATTCTTCAGATTGTAGAAGTGCAGTTCATTCGCCATATAGTTGAACACAAAACCCCAAACATCTCCATTTTCCATACTCCATTTTTCATGAAGAGCCTCTGCGGGAGGGGTTTGAACCCGGCATAGATACTGCATCCGTTTCTTGACCGGCGCTCCCGACGGATGGTGGTAAGTTGTTACCGGCGTCTCGCTGATTAAACCCATATCGATGCGTCTCTTAGCCATTTTCTTTTCTGAAAGTTTAGGTGACTTGTTGAGTGGAAATGACTGGCTTTTATCTAGTTTTACATAGATTTTTTTTTTTTTTATGCCTGACTCCACCCCCTCACTATCTTCTGGCGGGAATATGGAGGGAGGGGGTGGGGGCGACAGGGCGGATGTAACACCTGCTGTAAGGAGGGGGTGGGTTGAGAGGGTGGGGGCTGGGCTGGGTGGGGGCTGAGAAGGGTGGGGGCTGAGAAGGGTGGGGGCTACCGGTGAGGATGTAACACCTGTATGTGAGGGGGAGGGGGGGCGGGCTGAGGGGGGTGGGGGCTACCGGGGGGATGTAACACCTATACGCGATAACACCTCGAACAAAGGGGCTCATTAGCATATCAAAGGGGCTCATTAGCATATCAAAGGGGCTCATTAGCATAATTAGG
Source organism: Trematomus bernacchii (assembly GCF_902827165.1). Taxonomy (NCBI): domain Eukaryota; kingdom Metazoa; phylum Chordata; class Actinopteri; order Perciformes; family Nototheniidae; genus Trematomus; species Trematomus bernacchii. The sequence goes on along the minus strand of NW_022988097.1, from coordinate 7,090,879 downwards.
GGCGGGACTTAGAAGGTGTGACCTGTCACTTTTTTATGCATACTAATGAGATTGAAGCGGGATTGGTAACACTACTCATGTCGGTTTTCTTTATTGCACTCTCAAGACATAACATTAAATAGAAATATTTTAAATGTAACTAAAGTGTCAGTTGTACATGTCAGTAAACATTGTCAATATAAAATAAAATGTCAGTTGTACTATATAATAACAGTAATAACAATATAAAATAAACTGTCCCAGGTGTAGGGAGTCTCAGCAGCAAACCCACCTTAATGATATATATATATATATATATCTTCCTGAGACCCACTGCATCCGTCTGCCATAAACACTATGGAAACATACATGTTAGTTGTGGCCCATAGTGGACTCCATGTTGTGTTGTGTGAAATGGGGGGGAATTAAAAGTTTAGGTCAAATAATATTTAAAATGATATAAATTATCATATTTGTGTATGTGCCGCTGCCATTCCCCCACAAGGTTGCAACATTGATGATAAATGACAAATAAAGCTTTGCCAGTTTATAACCGATGAAACATGATGGTATCAGAATAATCACTTACATGTGATGTATAGGATGCTACACAAAAGATAAAGTGTCAGGAGAAATAAGCTTAATCGCCATGTCGGTTTTCTTTATTGCACTCTCAAGACATAACATTAAATAGAACAATGTAAATAAAGTGTCAGTTGTACATGTCAGTAAACATTATATATAAAATAAAGTCATAACAGTAATAACAATATAAAATAAACTGTCCCAGGTGTAGGGATATTCTCAGCAGCATACACACCTTAGTGCAAAGTTGTGTGTCGTGTGTCATTATTTACAAAAACTATACCAAATAAACTGTTATTAAATGCAGTTTGTCGCTCATCCTGCCGCTGCGCCGACGCTTCCTCATGGCACAGCGCCCACACTTCATCCTGGTGCTGCTGGCGCTCCATCTGCTGCTTGAACACTTCTGCCTGGCGCTCCATCGAGGTGAGCATCTTGTCCTCCGTTTCCTGGGCCTTGGTGAACTGCACCATCTGATCTCCACGCAGCGACTCATTCACCACGGCACGCCGGTCCTCCAACGCCTGGACGGTCTCAAAGAAAAGTGCATCCTGTGTCCGCTTTCCTAAGAGGGGAAAATAAGCAAGATACAAGATCAACAACCAGAGACAATACATCATGTATTTTTTAGCTGCCCGGATTATAACAGACAAAGACTCATTCTGAAAACTGCACTGGAACAACTCAACATCAAGGACATGGATTTCAAGTCAATATATGAAAGTAAATCAAGAAATGAAGCAAACAAGCTGATCTTCAAATTCTTCGAAAGCACTGGTCTGAGCAATAGTATGAAGCTGCAGCCTCGGAGGAGGGTGCACTCTCAGGACCGCATGCACTCTCAGGATCGCATGCACTCTCAGGACCCTAGTTGTTTTGCAACATCGCCACCTAGCGGATTGGATGACCGCAAAAGTACAACCAGCGAGTATTGAGTCTCATACACTGCGAGTCTCTTTAGACATAGTAATGCTTGTTATTAACCATCTAAAAATGCATGAAAATATGTTTTTCTTACTGAAATTACATTATTATTATTAACAACAAGTTGTTAATATGTTTTTGATTTTTAATAACAAATGTATTTTGTATGTCAGATGTAAAAAGATAGTCTTTTATATGTCTTTATCAAATTTGACATACAACATAAATATATGTATATTGTAGTAATAATGATATAATCTATTTATAATTGTAAATGTATATTGTATGTAGACATACATTTAGATGTATATTTTGTTAAAAGAAAACTGTTAATTTAGTTTTTGGGAGAAGGGGTGGGGTTAAATAAGTGTAAACTCCTTTGAATCAATTTGATACTGCTTATCATACCCTTACCCTACAGTATCATAATTCTCTTGTTTCATTTCATTATTATATATATATATTTTTTATTGTATTACACGTTCGAAATAAATCAAATCAAATGTGTCTTTGAAGAGGTGCTAGATTACTCAAAAACAACTGTTAGTGTGTTTATGCACCAGGCTGCAAAAGATAAACATGCAATTTGACGAGAGGAATTTCAGTGCAGAATACATTTTTATTTATTGGGCACTGTGGATTCTTCACTGGGGTGAGGCGGGGTCTGCTGTTCCCTCAACCACCAGACAACAGCTCCAGCTGCAGTACCCCGGGAAGCCCTCTTCTGAGTAAAAACCCTGCAACACTCCTCGCCGTCCACTTCCCCGGTAGCCTGTGCCAACGTCCTTATAAAGGTTGTCGCAGTAAAAGCACCTGGAAATTTGGTATTCCTTCCGAAATTCCCTTTTGTGTCCCTCTGAGAAGACATTCCAGTTGACGACACCTGAAGTAGAATGTCATAAGAAAATTACAATTCAGACAGAAAAACAACAAAACCTTCCTTAATTTAGCTGACCGTACTCTTAGTCAATCAACTTCATAATACTAGGATAGGAGAAGGCAGAAGTAAAGACACTTTATAGACTTTGCAACATGTAGTGCATCGTTGTAAATCGGGCAAGGATCTCCCCTCTTGGATTGAAATATGCATCTTGAAAAAGAGAGAGCCTAATTGGTCAAACTGAACATTTTGAAATACTTTCACAGACAGACATAAATTAGGCCTAATTGTTAGATTCTGACACGACAGATTCTAACCTACAGAATAGGCCGACATAATAACTGACTAAAACACCTCATGCAATATTACAAAACATGTCAAAATGATGCGACTGTCTGATAAACAGTAAACAGGCAGTCAGCACAGTTAAGATTATTTACAATGAATTCAAATAGGAATACAATGACTATTAAAGAAGCATTTACACTGAATACAGAACTTATATTAGGCTACTGCTGATTTAATGTAGCGGACAGACAGATCATATTGACATGCTTTTGTCATCCTTTGAAGTTTAATTAATTAGCTGACTATAATTAATGATCAGGGTTGGGAAGTTTACTTTTTTTAAATGTAGGTTACAGATGACTAATTACCCTGTTAAAAATGTAATACGTAATGTAACTGACTATGTAACTATTTGTATTGATAATCTAATGTTAATTATGGTTCTTTTATGTTTTTTGTGAGTCACTTTGGATAAAAGCCTCTGCTAAATAACATAACCATAACATACGGTTTCATTAAACAAATAAACAAAAGGCTAACAGTTGGTTTTGCAGCGAGTCATCATAGGCTAACAGATGACATTTAGCACGTGTTACTGTAATTAGTGATTAAATCAACAATTAATGTAGGACACCTAGTTGGGCTTGCCAAAATCACGCTACAGTTTCATTAAACAAATAATCAAATATGCTAATGAAGCTAATGCTATTAGCATTAGCTTTTGCCGAAAGCTATAGCTAACAAATAATTGTTTTTAGTGCCTTTAATACTGTTAGAAGCTATCATAAGCTAACAGATGTTTGTTTGTATTGCCTTAAGACTATCATAGTTAATGTTAGCTAATCACACTTCATTTCAAGACACCGGAATTGTTATTAATGTTAAACAAATAAAACTTTAAAAGCACTTCACACTACTCACACTCTCTGCGTTGTCGTTCATATTCATGTCTCCTGCTCACTAGGTGGCGATGTTGCAAAACAACTAGGGTCCTGAGAGTGCATGCGGTCCTGAGAGTGCATGCGGTCCTGAGAGTGCACCCTCCTCCGAGGCTGCAGCTTCATACTACTCGGTCTGAGGACAAGGATTTAATAAAAACATTTAATAAATCAACAGTAGGTGGCGATATATGCTCCAAGTGGAAGCGATTTCTTACCGGAAGTCATGTGACCTCTAGCCCGGATGTTTACAATGTTTGTGAGAGAGTAAAAAGGCGCGAAAATGTGTAAATGCCGGTCTAGGCGAATACGTTTTCACGCTGTTTCATAATTGTACCAAGAAGGAAATAAACATGATTGTGAACATCAGTTCCATGCGTAACGTTCTTTCAAGACAAAGTTACAGTGTGTGTACCTTTGCGTTTGGTTGCTGGTAAGGGAGACGAGCAAGCGCTCTGATCTTCAAGGCAAAGCTCGCTTGTTTCCAATCCCGAGAGTTGATGATTTTCCTCGCCTGAAACACACGATTAGTGCCATGAGTTAGTGAGGCAAATTACAGAAACACTGCACAGTTATTCACAAGTCAAAACGTTTTCATAGCGGCCGAGAATATCTAGCTAGCTAGATGTTATTAGCCAGCTCGGGGCCAGTGTTAGCTAGTTCAGCCTAGCATGGCTAGCTTGATCTACTGAGCAAATAAAAGTACATCTGAGACCATTATTGTGCAGATTAAAACCCCAGTGCATGTAGTTGCTTTTACCTTCGTCGTGGTCGCCCTCTAAATCCGCCGTTGGAGCAGCCTCCAATACCATACTGCCCGAATCAAGGCTCGATGCTGTACCGGAGAATGAAGGTCTGTGGCTTAGCAAAGCATCCAAGCGGTCGTACCATTTACTGGTCTTCCGGTCGTTACCACTTTTATTATTCCAGTCTTTAATTTTGTTGTAGTCCTGCCGGAGTTTCTTTATTTTTAGCCGGCATGCCATGGAGCTGTGCAAGATTCCCATCTCAAGCAACTTCTTCGAACAACGATCGAACATCTTCGAGTTGGGTACTGGCTTCAGCAGCATTCCCTGGGTCGCGTCCTCGGCGTAGATGTCCAGAAGCGCTGATACCTCCTCATCACTTTATCGCTCCGATGATTTCCTGATGTTTGCCATAACTGCGTTAAAAAACAAACTACTCGGTGCGCTGGGTTTTTGTAGCGAGGAAAAACAATGGCGGCTCTACAAAACATTTTCACAGTTGTACGGGGCGTGGTTTGCAATTCGCCCAGCCAATCAGCACTGGGGCACTTTTCACCCACAGGAAAGTACGATCTCTCAGCGGGCTCTAAAAATGGGGGTAAAAGTTCCCGAGATTAAGTACGATTTTTGGTGTGAACGCGACATAAGGGGTACTAACGGAACTAAACGCGAAAAGTACGGTGAAAAGTACTCTGGTGTGAACGCGATCAATGTCTGAGTACTTCTCCGACCTCTGCTGCTCCTTTATTCCTGCACTAAAACCCTGGGGGAAATAATGAGTTATTTTGACCCCATTATATTTATCTGACCTCTACTCTTAGTTGCGTTGCAGATTAGAAAACAGATGATAAACAGTTGATGCATGATGAGGTAAACTTTACAATACAGTAGGAAAACTGTTTATATTTTACAAGAGTTTATGAGGTATAAAAAGAAATAGGCAATGTCCAGAGATAGTCCGTAAAATATAACAATAAGCCAATAATAAAGGTTGGATATATTTGACTATTATAGAAGTAGCCTACATTTTTATAAAGGGAAGGGGCCATTCTGCAATGAGTGGGTTACTTTAACCTTAGTATTTATGGGTACTTTTTTCTCTCCTTTACACTCCCGAAATACAAATAAATCCTCTTAACAGGTGACCCTGAACTTTCGAGTCAGACTGACACATATTTCTGTCCATTACGGTAAAAATGGCAGCATGGCGTGTGCTCTCTGCTCTGCAAATACGCAAAAATGGGGGTGTAACAGGGAACTGCAGAAACTCAAAGCCACCGTTGGGCCGGATTACCGTTTCCAAAACCCCAAAATGGCGATTACGGAATTAATCACGGGGGTTGCAAACCCATAAACCCGCACAACATACAGACAGACCGCGGGGATAATACGACAGTCTAGTGTTTAGCACCTTTTTGACAGCAGTGGTGAAATCCACGGAATGTTCCACACGGGAACAGCTGACCGTAGGATGCCGCACTTAGCCTAACGAGATGTGAACATTACGAGGGAAATGTCAATGATCAGATGTTTGCATATTAACAATCAGGTAACTACAAGTCTCCTCTTGTTATCGCTTTGTCTGGGTTGAATTTTGGAGATTTACGGTGCGTGTTTACGGGAGATGGTTAGACGGGTTATTATGGCTGTCATCCTGCTCAACCTCCAGCCCCTCCTTGTTTTGCTACGACCGAGTGCTATGTTGTAATGTTTACATTTAGCCTATGTTGCACACCACTGCTGCTCTCCGTACACAGCTCTTCTTTTGGTGCACTCTGCTGTATGCATTCAAAAGACTAATGCGCTAGAGCACTCAAAACAGACGAGGACATTTTAATTAACTCTTACTGGACAAAGTAGGCCTGATAGGTTAGCTTATAAGGCCTTATAAAGCTTGATAATTCTCATGTGCAGCATCACATTTAGTCTTTGCAGCTCCATTCGCTGCCCTAAAAAATCCTAGCTGAAAAATGTCGTTCAATAGCTGACGGAGGGTTCTCACTTAAACATGCAAGTGCAACATTATATAACCGGCTGGTTTACAGTAGGACACTGTGGCCTCCAGTGAGAATCACAACAGACTGTAGGCCGGTTTTTTATTTTTACAAAAGAAACTCTAATCGTGTTAGCTAAAGCATTATAATGCCATGTTAGCTTAAACGGACTGTTTTGAAGGTTGGCACAAGAGATATGCTTTAGTCTGAAACTTTTACTGTCAGTGATGCTCAACTGGTTAAATATTTCCATGCTTCTTATTTAAAAAATAACTTTAACCATTGAATCCTTTCCGGATATTGTGTAATCATAGTGATTGTCAGTGGAGGAATACGTATTTAATTATGGTATAGACAATAACAAAACAAAATTAAGTTCTGCATTTAAAATAAATTAAGCAAATGTACATACAGTAAGATTCTTATGTACAAGATTGAATTGAAGTATCATAATTCCTACTCATTATGCATTATTACAGGATGATTATTAGCAACTAATGCATTCAAATGCAAGCAGTACTTTGATGTATATGTGTTGGGGTGGAACTGCAATATTAATAATGTATTCTATAAAGATGCATTGATGCATGGAAATAAAGCACAAGCACCCAACAAATAAACATTTCTTAAAGCTAAGAATAGAAGAAAATATGGAAGGTCCCAATATGTTTTCGGCCTGGCATTGGGTTTACTGTTAGGATTAGGGATATTAAGATTAAACAGTTTTGCAAAAGTGTTTGTTAACCCTGCAACCTCTCAGGGAGCGTTTATTCTGCACAATAATCAATAACTCACCTTAACTTTTTCTATTTATAATTATTTATTTTTTAAATAAATTTTGTAATTCATGTTATTCTTGCTTTTTCTCAAAATGTTTATTAACAGTACATTCTAAGTGTATATTTATGTATAGAGGTCGAATGTCGTGTACAAAGCTTTTGCAATACTGTATGTCCTTGTGGTCCTGCTAATACAAAGTTACTAGAATTGAATTGTAAGTAACAACAGGAACTGCTTGTTTTGATACATTTAGCTAAGACTGTCTGGATGTCCGCTGTCTGTATATGCTGCGCGCTGATTGGTCAGTTACACAAGGGGGCGTGGTTTCGTAACAATGCATTTCAAGGAACATACACGCGCCAAGGAATGTTTCCTGTCGTTGTGTTGCTAACGTTACCTTTTTCTCTAACGGTTAACGGTATTTTCTGCTCGGGTTAACGCTGCCGTTGACACACAGGACATATTTCATTTTTTTGAAAAGTAACGGTTACCCTATGCAGCAGTTGGAGTGTTAGCTGACAGGCGTTAGCAAGCTACTCGCAGCTCCGTCCGACACAAAACAACAGTGGATTTATATTCAGGTTACGTTGGTTTCTACCGGTGATGGTTATCGGTTACCGTGCAAGGATAACTTAATGGGACACGACATATCGGAGGCTGAAGCACCTGCCATCCCCTCTTCTCTCCGAGCAAGCAAACTAAGCTAAGAAAGTAAGATGTGGTCTGTGTTGTTGGCCAACTGGCATAGCTAAACCTGTCAATACAATGCTGATTTATGTCCGGTGTCACATTGGAAGAATATGCAGTGTTAGTTGAGCAGATGTCATACAACTTGTATTAGCATGCTGGCTAGATAGCTTGTGACCTGCAGCTGGTGTGTCCTGCCATGTCGGGACAAAGCGTTAGCCTAGCTTGGCTAAAGTTAGCTGCTCTCCTTCAACAGGGGACGTCGAATAAGCCCCGATAATGAAGAACCAGCGGCTGCCAGAGTGCTGATGTTTGTCATTGTTATGCAGTGTTGTGTGCGGGCTTATGCATAATATCCATAAAAAACAGTGAAACTTGATTGCATGGCTGCTAGCGGTCCCGCTTGCCTTCCTCGTCTTTTGTTGTTGCTTTGTCTTTTGAGCACATGGCTTTCCATGTTTTTGTTCAGGCAGGCTACAGCGACCCCCATTTATTCTGTCGCTGAATATACCGCATTAATTACACTGAGCCTTCTGTACTAAATGCTTTTCTATTTGGTTTAAGTCAACACATGTAAAGTGTTTGTAATACCCTGAAATATAATATATAATGTGTTTAACTGAACTGCCGTACGTATGTGAGGGACATTCTTTCATTATTAGAGATTACATGAATTTGGTCACTAGTTCTTCAGTCAAATTAGACACCTGTGGCTGATATCATACTGCTCTTTGTCTTATTATTTCTAAAAACACTGAAACGCACATGCACGAACCCTTTCAATTGTATTTATAGTGCAGTAATGTGCGAATTTGAACTCTTAAAAACAACCATCATTGGAGGCAAATGTGAGATTCCAAGAAAGTAAGTGGAATTAAATATTATAAAAATAATCTATATTTGTACCAAATTACAAGATCCAAAGGCTTTATTGTCAAATGCACTAAAGCGGGGTTGTTGGCAAAAACACAAATCTAAGGTTCCAGGTTTCTCCCACAATGTTACAGCATACTTAAGATAGTGCACGTGACAATAATGTCAAATGTGGAAATAATTCAACAACATATATGTATGATAGAATGAGATAAAACAAATGTACAATGTTGTACTGCAGATTTAAATGTAGTCCATTTTATAATACAATTGTGTAATAAACAATTCCTTTAACAAAACATAAATAAATACAAAATAATCTCATAATTTAGAAATATTTCTCGAATTCCTAGTTTGGAGGATTTGCATCACAGTTGACTTGAATTTGGATTGTTTGAGTTTTAACCTAATCTGCAGAGTAGAGGAGTTGTTAATATACTTATTAATGTTCCTCATATAAATGGCCTAATTTAATTTAACATTATTTGACCATCTACATTATTAGCATATGTAAACCTCAGTTTTACATCATCATATCTAATCCCAATGGGGTCTGTGGTGTAATGAGATCAGAAATTATTTGTGATTTCTCGTATAAATAATGTTTGAAATGTGACTGTACACATTTCACTTGATGGCTGTTAATTCTTGTTGGAAAAAGTAAAACTAGCTACTACTAATGTTTTGACCCTTAATGACTTCCCCTAATGACCACACTTTGTTCTCAGTTGATAGATAAAGAATGGAAAAAGGCATAAAAAGCAGGGTTTGATTTTGTCAATTGATTTGTTTTTGCAGGGTTAAGACAATCAGAGGCAACATTCAAGTGCCTCCACTGTACAGTTTGCTTTCCCAGAGCGTGACTCGTCTGCACGACGTCACCAATGCGACCATGGGAAATAGCAGTAAATAGGCTGCCACCAACAGCCCCCTTAAACCCCAGGAGGTTCCTTGGAGAGCCCTGCAGTGCCCCCGTGCATCTCCGGAGAAGGTAAAAACATTTTCAAAAATACATATTTTGATTGTGTTTTATATAACTTAAGAGTATTCAAAAAATAAAATAAGATCCTTTCAAGATGAACCAGATATCAGCGTTATGAGTATGCCTTACTCACAGGCATAGAACCTAAATGCAGCCTTCTTCTGAATGTAAATGAATAGTAAATAAACAGTGTATTGCTACATCATATATATCAAGCAAAACTACACACTGACTCTCTATTCTAAGCCGGATTAATGGAGCACCGTAAACCTGAACCAATGTCCAACAAAACCATCAAAAGCTCAACATGCTTGTGTCCCTAAAAAATATTTAAAATGTGTTAGTATTAGTGTAAATTAGTATTTAGTGACATGTGCTTCAACTAACTAACATTGGTGCACTCTTATGCCATTCATTTAGAAATATTTAACTTAATTGATCTTGATATATAAACTTGTTGTTTTACAAATACTTTTTAAAATAGTTCATCTCTACGGCACATTTTGATTAATATATTTTAATCGTTAAAATAGAATATCACTATACCACTTAAAATGTAAATTGTCTGTGTAAACACAGTCGTGCACCAAGACTTTTGCAACTGTGAGATATTGAACAGGTCGGTTTGTTGGGATAGTGTATTGAACTATCGGTAACCATCATTAATCTGGTGCTGTGTTTCCTTTCAGCCCACCAGTGAGACGCCAGTGGGGGAGACGAGACAGGCCTATACTGCACACTTCTCTGGTCCATGATGAAAACTTCCATCATCTGCTTTTCTCCCAACATCACCAACAGGTTCCTTTAGATGAGTCCAGACAATACAGCCACACCAGCACACCTCCACGCATGCTTCACCCTGCTGCCCACCTGCCCCAGCAGAGCCCCATCATGGTGGACCTACATGACCAGGTAACCGGAGAAAACAACCTGATAGCTAAAGATCTTACAACGTTTCTGTCTGACCAAGCATATTCCTTACTTTGGTGTACATACAAATGTTCTATATGGAACATCTCTGTATTTAAAAGTATAAACATCGATGTTTATATATGTTGTTGATTTGTTCAGTTACATTGTCCACAATGTTTCCAAGTTCCCACAAACCTAGAGGAATCTGTCATTTTAATGAAGTTAATAGTGCATTTCATTGGGTCTCCTGTAATAGCAACATATGTTAGCTTAACAGTTTTATAAACTGCATATTTGACCCGGATATTAGGCATTGGATGATAAGATCATTAGTCATCAGTGAAAGAATCCAAGCAAACATTTATGTCAGCGTTGGAGAAACACTGATATGTTTTGAATGTAAAACGGCTTTATTAAGTGTGTTAATCACCGGGTCTGTTGTTTTTGAGAGGAGGAGACCTTCACTGTGTTATGCAATGAGTTTTTTTTTTGCAGTCCGGCTTCTGGTTCAGGCAGATTGTGGAGTCACTCCTTCTCTCCCTCCATTTTTCTTTCTCAAAAGATGCACCAGGGATCCGTTCCAATTTCATACACTGTTACGACGGTGACGACCCATGGATTTCCCATCCACACCGGGCAGCCCCTTCCAGGGTGCAACACTCAGCAGCTCCCAGCATGCTCGGTAATGTTCAGCGGACAGCTCTCTCTGCTCTGCTGCCTTCCTCCTCCTGTGAGTTTGAAAAGGAAGAGCCCAAATGTCAGTGGCATTCATGTAGCACACCATACCAGCCATGCAATCTGTCACGTTCATGACTAACAAATAGGCTGCTGATGTCACTGCAGGATTTGTGCTTTAGTCTTGATTTTCAGCCCTTTGTATTCGAAACATCAAATCTGTGGTTAGTTTAGTTTATGTGTGGACAAACAGTCTTCACAATAATTATTAGTGTGGTGCCAGTGCTGTGGTTTTATGTGTCACATCGCTTCTGTTCACTACACGCTTACAATATGCGATCATTATAACTACCTGCAAATATATATAAAGCACACTTGCTTTGAAGCAGCATCTGCATAACCAAAGTGTTGCTTGTTGACATAAAAAAAAGAAGAAATTGACTTACTTAAATGTATTTCCACTCTTGTGTTTTCTCTCTCTCCTCAGCTCATACAGGCATGTACCATGCAGCATATGCCCGTGTCTTATCAAACCTATCCACCCCTGATCTCCAGCGAACATTTTGTATTGCACCCAACCCCATCTGTACCCCCCCATCAGCCGCCGCACCTTACTCCTTTGAGCCAGTTTGTCCCTTTACAGCCTCAGCACCCACGCATGGTGAGTAGTCCTCAGCACTCACATGTTCATAATGAGAACACAGGATGTAGAATGTAAATACATCCATGTCGGGTCTGACCATCTCTCTCTCCTCTTAGCCTCTACAGAGGGTAGACAATGAAGTTGACCTAAGAGGGGACCAGCACCCATTAAGGACCTTCTCCTACCCTCCCTCACACCACCCACCAGCGTTGCCTCCCTCTCTGCCCCTACAGTATCTTCCTCAAGAGCCTCTGCATCAGGAGCTTCCCTTCGGAGTGGTGAGACATTTTCAGACCTTTATGTCCCCAGGGATATTGACGGTGCACTTGGAACTTATTTTTAGCCTTACCTGCATCACACCTGTTCAGATCGACACACTCACAGCTGGAGGCGCTGCAGCACACAGGGACACTTCTATAATTCTCAATAGCACTGAACTTTGTTTCATTAATGCCTGAATGCAATGAGGCAAAAACTTTGGTGTACAAAGGCCTTGCAAAAAAACCCGCACTAATCCAACTACCCTCATTTAAAAAACAATAATGATTTTTAAAAAATAAATATATTATTCTAGAAATAAAAGGGAAATTGGAATTGTCTACAGTAGTGTTAATTTCGACTAAAACTATGACGAAATCTGTTCGTCAACGACCTTTTTTTTCCATGACTAAAACGAGACGATGACGAGACGGCACCGACGGCAGTAAACAATAACTGTAACGAAATCAACATGCAATATCGTTGACGAAAAGTGACGAGACGAAAATGTAGTTTACTAAATAAAAACTATGCCAAAATCTCTCTTTACTTTCGTTGACGAAAAATGAGGAGACGAAATATTATCAAAGATAACGTTACATCTCTGATAGTCAGTTTTTCTCCCAGCAGTTCCATTTCCGGTGCTGCGGCTGGGCAGCAGCTGTGTGTCTGTGCTGCGCGCGGCGGTACATTTGAATTACACCGGTTAACCGAATACCCCCCGTCAGCGCGAGTGAGTGACGAGTTGTGTACAGACTCGAAGGGTAATAATGGATTATGACGGAAATGTTACGATCCTGTCCGTTAAAATGACTGAAAACGTCTAACACCACCACTGCTTGGGAAAAAGAAACAATGTGATATTTCGGCCCATTTTCGCTACAATGAGGCGGAGAAAAAAAGCGAATGCATTGTTTTATCAGAAGCAATGTGGCCATAACACAGCTGGTAAAAACACCACAAACCTGACCAGATACTCTCTGCAAAGCTGCTTTCTTAATCATTCAACCTGTGTTTTTCATCAAATAAGGACAAGATATAATCTTATTGTGAAATAAGTTTGACTAAAATGACAAATTATTGATTTTGGCTAGACTAGACAGCATTTTGTTGGACGATACATTTTCCCGGAAATTATTGCGATAAACGATAATATTGTCGGCACCATTGTAAGACCGTTTTAGACCACTGACATAATGATAATATATAATAATAATTCAAGTACATCCTTTCAAACAGAACTTTTTATTGAACATCCAACATTGCAAATGAAATGTGAAATAATATTCAAATATATAAATTATATATAATAAATAAAACAAATTAAATTATAAAAAATTAATTAAATCACACAAAACCAAAACAATCAATTAAATGGACTCAGGCTAGAAAACAGAGCTCTCTCTCTCTTATATATATGTATTTATATATATATTTTTATATATATATATATATATATATATTTATATATATATATATATATTTATATTTTATATATATATAAAAATAAATATGAGCACACATTGTCTCACAAGCAAAATAAACCTCCTTAAAATAGCAGTCAAGTCCACTGTCCATACAAAGACCCAGATGCCTCAACAGGCCATATCCAAATCTGTATTTCAAAGATTTCGAGCAAGGAACACCAACATGTTTGCATTGTCGGGCAAATGCATCTTTGATTGTAAACTGTCGGGAAGGTGGGGGCTCTCCATCTCCAGCTGCCGTGTTTGCTCCCAGCTGGGAAAACAGAATGGGGTGGTTGTGTTTCAGGTGCAGTTTAAGGTTGGTCGTATTGCTAGCTTTTGTTGCTACCTTTTTAAAACAAATGCGACACACCGCCCGGCTCATTCAAGTCCGTAGGTTCGCCTCGTTGATTTGGCTTAAATCCAAAATATTTCCACACCGGAGATGTGGTATTAGGTTTTGCAACCACTTCCATTTAACTTCAAATTCCCCTCGAGTAAGTCACACGTTGTCTCCTAAAATTCTGGTCACATCCTTATGTAAACAAACACGCATGTAAACGGCAATTTATCGAGCTCAGAAAAGTTATCGAGTCCATTTTTATTTATCGTACGATAAGTCAATTTATTGATTATCGCGACAGGCCTAGCGATGGATGTAATTAATGATATCAATAGGAATGATTTGGTACTGAAAGAAAAGTGAAACAATAATAAATCAATCTAACTTTGTGGTTTTTCCATCCTTTTTTGCCAGTATAACTGTGAAACAGGCATTCAGTTTACTCTATGATACATGGAAAAGGGTCTTCAACTTGAATCCTGCAGAAACCCCTCTGCCCCTTTCACACCAACGCAACTCCGGTTCAAGCTCCGTGCTAGAGCTTTTCTGGTTCAGAACCGGTTCTTCGGTTTAGCGCCGGCTCTTTTCACACCGCTCAGAGCCCGACTGGTGCTGCCGCTGCTGCGTCATGACGTCACAGTTTACGTCGCTGAGTTTCTCCCCAACGCCGGAGCTCACCTCACAACAACGGGCCGGGGACTGCGTTGCTTTTAATCATACGAAGCCAGATTAAATTAAATAACGACTTCTCCAACCTTGTACTTTTCTCCAGAGTGCCGTGGTTCATTGTTTATTAATGTGTTTCAGCGGCATTTACCGACCGCTGCAGTGCTGGCCGGCTGCTCTTCAACGGGAGTGTATTCTCCCGTTAGCTCCGGGTTAGCTCACACGGCTCTAAAGTATTCACTGTCTGACTGTCACACAAGCAGCTGATACATATCCCCAGTTCCCCTTAAGTGAATGTGTGTCAGTCTGAATTGACGCTGTTTGGTGTCAGTCTGAATTGACGCTGTTTGGCATCACAACGCTGTTATGAAAGTTTCTCTGGTATAACATGGGTGATGTTAGCATAGCAACCGAAGCTAAACTGACTACTTGCTAAGCAGTTTTCTACAGGCACTTTTTACCGACGTATTTTTCATTATGATTCTACTTGTGATAGTCGGACATGACAACCTGTGCAGCCCATGTATTGATTCCATCCGATAGCTGCTATAATAACAAACAAAACGTCTGCCTGCTCTCCACAATGATCAATAACAGCGAACGGATGGTCAAAGTAAACAGAATCACACGAAGCCTGGTTAGTGTTGCCTGACTTTATAAAGTGTGTTTTTTTTAACAAGTGTGTGGTTGCGTTCTAGTCACTTTGCTCAGCACTACTGCTTGTTACAACTTGTATTTTGCCGTACTCGCCTTAAGTGTTAGCTCAGGTTAATCTCGCCCCCCTCCGACGTAAGCGTGACGTATGCGGTTCTTGCTTCTAGACGGACAACTTTTTGGTGCTCGAAACGAACCGGATTCCGGAGCTATGACGCTGCTCCGCTGCGGTGTGAACAGGAAAACCCGGTGCTTTTCAAGCACCAGCACCGAACCGGCCCTGAAACACCGTTGGTGTGAAAGGGGTATTAGCATGGGGTTCAAATATGAGTAGAACTTAAAATAGAGCCTTATTACAGGTCAAGCAGATAACATGAATAACTGTATTGCACTGCAGTAACTGCTTGTACGGCTCAGTGTTATCAGTTCCATTTGGGCTTTTCCTGACAGGTCAACATTTATTTTTAAGAGGCTTATGAATATAATTAATTAATTTGGAAACAATAAAGAAAAACAAATCTGGTGATAATCACAAACAAAACACATCAGTTAAATCCAAAATATGGACCCCCTTATCTTGATCTTAAGTTCACTTTAAGTGTAGCCAATCAAATAAGTAATTATCATATCATGTCTGTTAAGTCTACAAAGTCTGACCGCTTAAGAAAAGTAATATTTCCAAAATAGACTTGCTTTCTTTTATGCTTACCAAGTCCTCTTTAATCACAGACTTCCTAAGACATGACTCTGTCTCTGTGTGTTTCTCCTCAGCCATACCCCCACCTGCTGCCCCGGCGAGTGAGTGGACAGAGATACCGGCTGCAACAACCCCTCCCCCCTCCTCCCCCTCCATCTTACTACCCAGGCTTCCTCCCTTACTTCCTGTGAGTACCTGCAGCAAAATCACCCTGTTTATGATGTATGGCACTATATATCTTACTTCTTCTAAGTTACTCCTCCAAACAAATGACTATTCCACTTGGTGTATCAACACTGCAGTGGAGTTAGGGTTAATATTATGGCGAAATCTGGCTTTTGATTAATGAATAGAGTAACGATGGAAGGTTGCTGAGATTGTGTTAATGTTTCTTTCTGTTTCTGCTCAGGTCAATGCTTCCTGTGCCTCCAACAGCAGTGGGCCCAGCCATCAGTCTAGACCTGGATGTGGACGATGTTGAGATGGAAAACTATGAGGCGAGTGTTATGGTTTGTGGAAAAGCAAATTGGATAGATACAACACGTTAAAATAGTCAAAGACTTGCATAACAAAAGAGTATCAATAAGAAAACGTAAAAAACATATCTTGCATTAACATATTTATTGCTTTGTGACATGCAATTAAATGTTCTCCTGCCAACTCAACTGTGGTGATGTCTTCTCCTCGAGGAAAATATGTTCTGGTTGAATCTGAGGACAAATCCTTCCTTCATTTCTTTGTATTTTGGACGACTTGTGGTTATTCTTTAATTGTAATCAGGCAGTCTCAAATGTAACTTCTGTCTCTTTCGGTCTTTCTCTCTCTGTAGGCATTACTGAATCTGGCGGAGCGGTTGGGTGAAGCGAAACCGCGCGGACTCACTAAAGCTGATATAGAGCAACTTCCGTCCTACAGATTCAACTCAGAGAATCATCTATCTGAGCAAACGCTGTAAGCCTTTTCCTCACCTTTCAATTAACCAATCAACTTATTGATTATATTTATATCCTGGTAACCCACTCCTTTATCTCTCCTCAGGTGTGTTGTGTGCTTTAGTGACTTTGAGTGTAGGCAGCTACTTCGGGTATTACCTTGTAACCACGAATTCCACGCAAAGTGTGTGGATAAATGGTTAAAGGTAAGTCCATTCCAAAGTGTTGTCATCATTCTGTATGACTGTTTTGGCCCGCTGTGCTCGAACCTCTTTCTGCTCTCCACTTCCCTTCCAGACCAATCGCACTTGTCCTATCTGTCGAGCCGATGCCTCGGACGTCCACCGGGAGGCGGAGTGAGAACTGTCTCCGAGTGCTGAACTGGAAAGCTGCACACACCAGAGTCTGTCCCAGAACTGGGGACACCTGCCACCTACCCTGCGTCCTCCAGTAAATATAGCTTACCAACCCACGACTCCTGTCCCTTCCTAAATAATAAGCAATCCAGGATTTTCTTCTGGAGCCTGTTGTACCTCTGCTGTGCTTCATCGTCCGAGTCTCATGAAACCCACTGCCTATCGCAGCCTATAGCCAGAGTTCTGGGATCGCCAGCCAGTTCTTTCTCTGCCCCCTCGTCGCAGATTCCAAAGATTCCCCCCTACAATGCATTATTTGCTGCTTTTGTTTACAGGGTTTCATTATTATTTAGTGGATTTGGTTGTGGTGTTCATGGAAAGTTGGAGTCCTAGCATTGGAAGAGGTGAATCGGGAGCCTGGAGGATGATAGGCTGGACACCTTGTGCAATTAGCAGAAAAATAATAGAAAACACTTCAACATGGGTATCTGTGTCTGGAGGCGACGCCTGACCATCATAGATGCATGTTTGTGTAGGTGTTGGGCAAAGTGACTTGTTAATAATGTATGTTCTGCAATAATGTATTGATAATTTCAACAGTTATACCCCTTATTTGTTTTAGATTTGCCAATTATTTTGTGAAAGTGTGACTTGCTGTGGTGAAATGCAGATTCTGTTAAGCCTGGCGTTATGGACCGCAAGTGATGGGACACGCAACTGTGGGGTCTCTTCTAGCCCAGATTGTCCACGTTGGAACACAGATCTGTACAAAGCAGTCAAGATTAATGGGCTGCGTCTTTTTGAGGTCATCCGGCATAACTGCACAAGTGCTACATCCACCCTCCACGTCAGCATTGTTCCTCTGGCAAGTGTGAATGCGTGTGTACATATAGTGTGCGTGTGTATGTTTGTCCTGTTCACAGAGCCAATGCATTGTGTAACCACTGGATACAGGGCAGCATGCTAGGATTTGCATGAACTGTTGATTCAGACTAGCAATATTTTAATCAAGCATTGCCACCAAAATTGTCTAATTTTAAGAAAAAGGCAAGACAAAGAAGCATACTAAAAGAACTGCTTGCTTATTCAGAAAGCGCCATGAGGGAAGACTAGCATGTGGTACCACCCTGACTGCGAGTAAGGATGGGAGTCCGAAGGCTTTGCTGATGCCATAAAGCTCTGGAGGCCTGTGCAGAAAGCAATATGTGCAGTGAGTGGCGAGTATCAAATGAACTTTCTTCCCCTTTAGGAAGACCGGGCTTTTTATTTCATTGTTTGTGAGCCAAATCCAATACACAGCTATAGCCTACTGTTCAAGATTTCAGATCTGCCTTCTTATGACCTTGACAAGCACAAACCTATTACTAATCCTGAAAATACTTTGTCATTTCCACTTGTTTTAAAAGTATGCCGTTTAAAAAAAAAAAAAAAGGTTTATTTATTGTTTTTTTCTTCTGGAGAAAAAACATTGAAGGAAAGAGTTGGAGCACTAACATGTCTGTGTAATGTATGTGTTATAACTTGGTCAGGTCATTATCTAAGGCCATGGTGATGGTGTTGTAAAAGAGCAACTATGTATAGCTTCAGTGTGAATGCTTTTAGATAAACGTTTGAAGACAGAAGAATGTTGAAAACCCTTGTAGAAGTCACTGGTGACACTCCACGTTACGCCAACTGTGCACCCCACAGGGTTGAAAATGACAAAGCGGGAGTGTTTAGTAGTGTAGAAACACTGTTCGACTTCTAGTTCCCTGCTTGTGTTCACACTTTAAAAAAACAGGAAAGGTTTGGGGTGGGAGGGAAAAGAGCAACGAATGGACTTTTGCTTTGGATTCACTCTTTGTCTCTTAACTGCCCCAGTAAGCACTAACAGGTGGTTGTAACCTTTTGCTTTTATGTGTAAAGGGATCTTGCCTTTTTCTTTACTTATGTTTCCAAATTGAATGTGAGTCTTTGACGTGTGTGCCACCTTCAAGAGAAAAAAAAGAAGCCATTTAATGAGTTAAACCCACAGCTTTGAGAATTAACCTATGTGTACATATCTATTTGCTGGCATATATTGTAAGTTAAAAAAAAAACTCTCAGGGCCTCTCGGTATATAAAAAATAAAGGAGAACAGTCCATTTCAAATGAAAAGGATGCCATGAAAAGGGTATATCTGAATTTAGTGTGGTCCTTTTCCTCAGACTACAAATAATTTAATGTAATCAATTATAATATTCTGTTTTGTCGGAGAATAGTAGATATTACATCATTTAAAGACAGGCATGCGAGAAAAAAATCAGTAAATATGTTATTAATATTAACTGAAAAGACGCAATGTACACTGCAACTCATTACAAGTGTATTATTCAAAACAGTTTGACTTTTGTTACTCAAACCATATGTTAAACATAGCGGTTGTGAACCCATTTCTTAACGTGCCGCTGTGCACACTATCCTACCTAATTCACTCCCAAATCTACTTCAGAGGTGTTTTGCATGACTTAAAAAAAGTATAACAAATGTGTTATAGCGGAGGATATTGCAAAATCTGGTGGGGACCTATTTAACGGTGCACAATATGCATGCTTGTCAACGGGATCCCAGCTGATTTTTAGCTCTAGTTGGCTTTGGGTTCTAGGGGTTTGGATCTTAACGCTCAGCTGATAACTGCCATGCATTGTACTGCACACATTTGTAATAGAACTGAATGACTACAAGATTTTATTGCGCTTCATTTTATAGAAGAAAAAAAAACTGGTCTTGAATCCAGAAATTCTTCCATACATTGTGTTACTGTTATTGCCCTAATGACTGAAGATGACATGCTCTGAAACTACTGTAGTTTATCAAAAGCCATAGTGAAAAGGTGCTAGATGTTCTGCTTTTAGGTATGAAAACTCACCTGCGTGAATGCAATAGTTTGTCATGGATCCCATGTATTCTTAAAGCATGTTATACTAATACCCCTAAACAATGTTAGTGAAAATCAATATAGTTTAAGGGATTTAAAAAAAAAAAAGAAGAATAAATTGTTGTCATACTTATTTCAGTGTAGTACTGTTACTGCCTATCAGGCTCTTGCTCTCAGTGCATCAATATCCTAAAATGTATTGTTCACATATAGATACCTTAACTCATGGTAATGTTAGCACTCTTGTTTTTTAAGAAAATATTTAATTGACGATATCCAGCTACCCTTTTAAATGAAAAGAGAACCTCCCATTAAGGCCTAGGTAACGAGGTAACTTGATGACGACTGAGAATAGAGTCTTGTAGTCTTTCTGTTAAGAGTTATTGAATAATCTCACAGCTTGTGTGGTGCAAAGATGTGTTCCAATAAGCAGCTAAAGTTGATTTAGGATTTGTGATTGATTGCTCTGTAGATGCCATTTATAGTTTACCAATGACTTTTGCTGTGGTGGGATAGTGGTTTACTGTTCTTCTCTCCCTGGCCTCTAGGGGTCCTTTGCCTGAACACCAGACTACCCACCCGCCAACAGAGCCAGGGGCATGTGTTCTGTGTTAGGCAGATGTTTTGCTTTGGTACTTGCACATTTACAGTTACCTCATTTTTTCCATGTTTGTATTGGGGGGTGGGGGGGACAACTAATATATATTATATATAGGAAATGGTTCTTATTAATGTTATAATTTTTCATTCCATTGGAATCATATTGTTTGTAGCATTTAACATAACTAGTTAGTGTATTATATATATACATCTGTATACTGTTTGAAATTTTTAAGATTTGTACTTTTTTTAAATGAAAGTTGCTAGTTATGCTTTACCAAGTAGTGCAATCATATTTTTTTTTAATTGTTGTGGCTGATTTGAAAGGGTTGTTCACTAATAAATGTATGATGTATACTAATATCGTGTTTGTGTTATTAGAATCTGGGCACTGACAAAGTCGGGGTCGAAAGGCCCTATTGAAATTATAGGAATGATAATGAATCATTCTGTATGAAAGTATCAGAAATATATATATAGAATAGCATTTCAACATGCATATAGCATGTCATAAAAAAATGGTATGTGTCGAAAAAATATCTGAAAAATCTACATACGTTTAAACCATATTATGTATTCATTTAAACCTGCCAATTAATGTATAATTATACCTTTATACTAATGTCAAAACAAATGTTTTAAAAAAAACATAGTAGCCTAGTATGTCAAAAAATATTGTTTTAAAACAACATAGTATATAATATCGAAAAAAAACGACTTAGTATAGCATGTAAAAAATATCAGAAAAAACGACTTAGTCGTGTATGTACAAAAAATATCAGAAAAAACGACTTAGTCGTGTATGTACAAAAAATATCAGAAAAAACGACATAGTATATTATGTCGAAAAAATACATAGTATAGTTACTATACTATGTAGTCAAATACTATAGTATGTCGAAAAATATTTAAAAAACGACAGTATATATATATATGGCGCAAAAAACAGTACATAGTATATCCTAGTATGTCGAAAGAAACGACAGCATAGTTCTCAAAATAATATCATTAATAACAGTATAGTATGTCGAAAAAAACTACTCAGGATAGTATGTCGAAAAAAACAACATTCCTATAGAATGTCGTAAAAAAAATGTTTGAAACGAATTGGTACAGTCGGTCACATTTATCAGAAAAAATGAGTTAGTAAAGTATTTAATATCACGACAGAAGTCGTAAAAAAATATTTTTGAAAAATATAAAGTAAGCATAGTAAAGTATTCTGAAAATGCCCCTAAAAAATCGAATATCAGAAAAAAAGACAGTGTATGTCAGATTAATGTCAGTGAAGCAGGTCATAAAAACAAAATCATGGAGATTATGCATCACAATAACATGAGTCATACTTTTAAAGTCATAAAAGTCTAGTCTAGTATAATATGTCATAAAAAATGCCATACTGGAGTAAGTCATTAAAGAAATCTCAGTTGAGTATGCTATAAAAATTGAATCATATACTGTTGTATACAATTCAATTTTATATACTGTAGTATATAATTCAATTTTTACTGCGATACAGTAGTTCCTCAAAACAGCGCCCACCAGCCAAGGATGATATTATTTTGTGCGTAATGTCATGAAATGCATAATAGTACATTTTAATCATCCAGTTCATACTAATACTCTCAACTTCAAAAGCCTACATGTAATATACTGTATATACTGTACTCTGCTACTGCGTCTAACGGCTCCCTTTACAAGCGCCTGTCAGGTTAGCACAACTTAAATGTAGAGATTCTAACAAGTTACTAAAATATCAGACACATCAAAACTAGTTTCATTAAAGGGTGCTTCCAACTCATCAGAGCACAGTGAAGAGTTGCTTAGGTGACGCACCATTACCACAAGCGAGTGTTGTAGATTGTCAATAAACCAACATTTTTAAAAGGTTTTTAATTTATAGTTGGAAAATTACATCTTTACATGAGCCCATTTAGATGGTACAGGCAAATCAGGCATCTATGAGTCACCACAGGCACACTATGGGCAGACTCGTACTATACTAGATAGAGCCACATGGAAAAGCTGTGGCCTTTGTTACATATTTTTAAACTTCATGAGCTTGACGCAGTCTGCTTTCACATAGTAACCAACTTGCATCTGTGCCATTGCATGACACAGATGATTTAAAAAAAACAAAACAAAATTCAAGGTAAATGTTGGGTTTTTAAATATCTAACTTATGTACATATCATGGCTCATTTAAAACAGGGTTCCCATAATTCATATCCAAATCCAACCACCTGCTCCCTGATGTTGTACATTTGCTCTCCAAACCACATAGACTGACAAATGTCAAATGTAGCAACACCGCCCCCAATTTAGAGCAGTAGAGTTTGAAAATCACTGTGGAGTAAACGTGCAAACTGAAGGGCAAAAGGGATGTTGAATTGGTACACATGGATCAAACATCAAGTCTTTGACATTAAAGTAGCCAAGGCAGTCACACCATCATAGAAACCCCTGCCTTCCCACGCTGCATCCTGTGTGTGTCAGTAAGTATTAATACAGCCTGCCATCCTCAGGTGCCCAGACGTTAAGTAATTTGGGATATAGTTCTGGTTGTGCACAAAGCCTTGCCACTGCTTCAGTATTTTCAGTAGAAGATTAATCCTTTGCTGCAACAGTTACCGGTGAGGAAGGACAGGAGCTAACTGGTAGCTAATACAGACAATGGAAAACAAATGTCTTGGTTCCCCCGGAAACAAAGATGAGCTCAAGGAAGGACTTCAAGAAATATTTATTTGATAAAATTCAAGACTTTCCAGGCTATTGGGAACCCCGTACAGTACACACAACCAGACAATGGACTGGATGCAGGGTGGTTAAATCTTTCCAGGTTATGATTTTATCTCAATGATCCTTGTGCATAACGGCCATTTAACAAAATAAGTAAAAAGAAAAAAAAAGGAGGTGGGTGGGCATTGGAGGAAAATGTAATTCCATTGTACATCATCTATTAATCGTCCGTAAGGTCCTGAACAAAAAGGACCTCGGAGCGGCTGAGTCCCGCCTCCTTCAGTGTGGGGGGGTTGGGCTGCTCTTCAGTCGGAAGGCAGGGCAAGACGCGGCGAGGGAAGTTGGTAATTATCTGAAACTTCTCCGGGCTTTCTTTCAAAGAGAAGAGGAAGTCGTATATTACCTGTGGGAGAAAAAGATATTCAATTTGAGCTCTTCAGGGGCAGGGCAGCTGGAGTGTCCAGATACTTTGCTCTAACTATCAAATGCTTAGACAAAATGTGTTTGAAGAAACTAGGAGTGTCCAATCTCCTGAGCACCCCTGGATAACATAAGACAGTGAGGGTTAAGAGGGGGTACACAGGGTCTTGATAACAGTTGTGCTCACCGTCAGAGACTGCCCAAAGAGGAATCGTCGCTCTACTCGTGTATCGTTGGGCAGCTTAAACACTATTTTGACACTTTCTGGATCATCTGCCAGCGGCTCTGGGGGAAGACATTCTGACTTCCTCTCCTTCTCCTCTTCCAGCGTCTGTAATCATAACAAAAAATGGACAATGTGAACCCAAAATAAATAATTTAAGTAATGAATTCATCGGTCAAGGTCTACATATACAGAATACGGGCATGTACAGCATAAATGTAATGGAAAGTAAGACTCACCCGTTGTCTCTGCTCCTCTGCGAGAACACTCTGTTGGACCTTCTCTTCCTCCTGCCTCACCTGCTCCTCCTCCTCTCTTTTCTTTCGGTCCTTCTCCTGGTCGGCAAGGAGAGAAGCCTGGTAGGCTTCATCCTGCTGCTGCCTCAGCACCTGGGTCTGGTTCCTCTCCTCCCTGAAACCAAACATGCTCTTTACTTATAAAAAACATACACTGGCAGAGTACCATTAAACCAAGAATATGTAAGAAAGAATATTGTGTTGAATTGTAAAAACAGTATTTAAGTTTCGTAGTATAAAAGATTATTTTTGTGACATGGTGTCTCTTGTGAAAATATTAATGTTGTACCAAAGGACAAAATGCTACTACCACTGTCTCAATAATACAATAACAATAAATGTTGGAGGTTTTTTGCTTCAATCCTGATCTCAGGACCATCACATGTAACCTCGAGTCTTCCACATTGTAAATGGGGATGTTACATCTAGTATGAAAGTATTCATGTCCAGTACCGTTCCATGCGCTCAGACATCAGATGTGTTTGGTTGGCCTCCATAATGAAGTTGAGCTGATTGATGAGGTCCTCTGGCTGAATGAGACCCTCGAGCCGGCCCACCACCGTCATTTTGCGGTCCTTCAGCATTATCATGGCCAGGAATGGGTAGGTGTTCTCTCGCAAAGCCTGGGACACTGAGACACACCAAGATATGACTCAGGGAAGTCTCACCGATTCCACAGGGAAATGTATTCACATAGCTTGCACAATTCTTAATTCTTTAATGTTATTTTTAAACAGCACATATTTTGAGTTTGTATCAGGGTAATGACGGAAGTCTGAATGAAGAACTCAAAACCAATGTGAATTATTGGTGTGTCAGTGATGTATGTACTATTTGCTAGTGTCTGGTGCCCCAGCTTCTACTCCCAATCTTCAGGAGGTCCATTTTCATATTTCTATACTGTCTTAAGATTGAATTTGTGTTTTAACCATTTATAAATCAATGGAAAAATGGGACTACTAACACAATCAGTGTTTCCCCTATATACATTCAGCAGCGGCGCTGCGCCGCTGCTGAATGTATGCACGCCGCTGCTACAGGGCGCCAGCCAGGTACCAAAAAAATACACATTAAAATAATAATACGTGGCGCTCGCGTCATCGCCACGGAGGAGCACACAGCCTCTGTGAGCGAGCGAGACAGCAAGACAGAGAGAGAGCGAGAGAGCTAGACAGAGAGAGAGCGAGAGAGCACACCTTTATCTATTTAATATAGTTGTAAAAAATAAAGTAAGAAATCATTCCAATGTGTACTATAGGACAGTAAAAAGAAACAGTTTAAAAGGGGAGTGATTAGTAAAATATAGATAAAGAAAATGAAAGAATGCTAACTATAGGTAACATAAGATAAGAATAAACAAGTTTAAATGATTTGTTATTGGTTGTGATCATATTCTAAAGATGTTTGGATTATTGAAAAGTATACAGCTCCTTTTCATCTGAGTGTTGAGAGCTGTATCCATAAATTCATTTTGTACTCAAAGTGCACCAGATTGATGCATTTAACTTCAACATTTAAAAAAAGATCTTCCCGGGAGTGCATGCCCCCGGACCCCCCTAGAGGATGTGAGGTCCACCCCCCAAATAAAGCAGGTTAGAGCCTCAAGAGCCTTTCTTGTGCTGGCAGACACATAGAAACATATTGGCGGGGCGCACTTCGCACGCACACAAACAAATTCCATGCGCTCCGCGCTCACATTTTGCTATGCCCGCGTGCCTTAGCACCGCTGCTATGACTCCATCCTAGGGGAAACACTGACAATATAGGACAATCACCTGATGTCAAACATAGGATAGGGCCCTTTATCCACATTTAAAACCCAGAATTTGAGTTTTTCTCAAATCTCTTTCATTCGGGATGGACACATTAAACAGGGCTGCATGTGTGAGTGAAATGTCAAAGATATTTCTCAGGACCAGGGGCCTCATTTATAAAGCCTTGCGTAGGATTGGCGTGGGAAGGTTGCTTACGTAGGACAAAGCAAATAAATACGCACCGACACTTTCCGATTCATAAAAGACTGCGTACCGGCACAGGATTTGCGTACGGGACATCCTACGCCGGTTTCCCTTTATAAATCACAATCAACTCGAAATGCGGCGCAGCTTTTGCGGGCTTCACGTAACGCCCATATTTGCCTATAAATAGTCAAAGAAACGCCCATTCATTCATTTTGACTGACTGCATGAAGAAGATCGCAGGAAATGACGACAGAACAGCTAAAAAAGACATCTCACACCGTGTCAGATTTTGGTTATTTTGGGGAGGTCGAGATAAATCATATTGTTTTGGTGGATGCAGTTTGAACCAGAGTAGCAGCATGGAGGTCGGATCGTCACCAAAATAAATAAATAAGTGGTCCGAAAAAGGTTAATGACAACAAAAATACACATAGCCTAACCTTCCTCAGGCAGTGTGTTTGTACCGGGGACAGGAGACACCCCCTTGATGAGAAACTGTAAGAAATTATCGGGGAATCCCTCCGGAGTGGAGTCATGACGACTGGATCTGAATTATTTTTTTTGTATTTGGTGGTTTGTTCAAGGTTCTTTATTGTCAATCTGACATAGCTACAGAGTAATTATGTAGTTGAAAATCTTATGTCACAGGCTTCTCCAACAATGCAACATAATAACATAAGTGTTCCAGCAACTATATATCCATAATCCACCAGTTAAAGGAAATACAACTAATGTGTTGTGTTATATTAGCTGTACAATTTACCACATATGGTGTTCTTAGTTTCCATACCTCCTGTGTTTTACGAGCGACTTATCAAGTAGGCTATTGGTGAACGGCATAAAACATGATTAAACATGATAGTATATAAAACCATGCTCGTATCTATACAACCTATAGAAATGTAAAACGGCGTCATTTTAAAGTAATTCTATCCTTCTGTTTACCGCATCATTTATGAGAATACATTTCTTAACAAGAGAACATAATCGAGGGGTGATCAATAACATTTCCGTATTTATTTATTTCTCCAAGTTATGTTTTTGTGTGCACTGAGGAGTCTCAAACAGGCGTTTGTTTAATCATTTTAAGATTGGCTTTAATCAATTTTTGAAAATGAATTCTTCACATTTGATAAATGAGGTAACATTCTATTTATGGTATTATTTCCACATATTTCTCTCCATTCTTCCTTCTGCCAACGGTGTCGCAGTTTCTCGTCTCTCCCGTTTTTGTGCTTAGTGCGTACGCATGGGTCAGAGTTTGCGTGGAGGACCGCACATTTTCCCGTCAAGTTAGTTTTTTATAAATCGCAAACAGTGCGTAGAAACTGGCGTACGCCATCTTTTGAGCGTACGCACCATTTATAAATGAGGCCCCAGAACAACACATGTTACATTTTTAGGAACAGCTGACACAAGAATATGCTGGGTTGAATAACAATGCATTTGTCATACCTCTGTAGCCCTCAGGCCTGCTGGTTGAGCATGCCCAAAAGAGCATACGTGTGTTGAGGAAGGTTACGACCTCTTCTGTACATAGTGTAGAGCTAGGAAATGACAGACAGCACAAAACAAAACATTTATTTAAGCCAAAGGGAACTCATCTTTATATGCGTATGGATCTATAAAAACACAGCAGAGGTTATAAATAAAAATACTGATATCATACTAGAGGCTCAGTGCATTTATAACATGTTGTTAAGACAAACCAGACAGCGCATTAACAAACTTAAAAAGTATGAAACAGCAACAACATGACAAGAAATGACTTTTACTTATGATGAAAATGATGCGCGGATTCAAATGTCAAAGCCTTTTTAGTCTGCTATACAACTACATATAGGCCATGTCATCATTTTTGCCAATAGTCATATGACAAGGAAAATATGGGCTGGTACTGATGTGTGGAAGATAAATCGGTGCATTGATCATTCTAGTTGCAAACGCTAAGGGGATGTAGGTAAGTATGGACATAAGGATCATACCGGCAAAACTGGTCAGTGTCTTGATGATCCTCCCCGTGAAGGTACACTAATAGGTAGCGGAGTTCCCGTTTGGCATCATTCAGTGCCTGTTTGTTTCAAGGTGAACAAGAGAAGCTCAATATATTGCAATTTCACCTTGATTTAGAGCAGAAAACAGTGTGCTCGTGATCGGACATCTGCTCTCTGAACTCACCTGGCTGTATGTTCCCTGGTAAAATACAGGGTGGGATTGACCGTACTTCTCCTCAAAGCTATGAATGAAGGACACAACATCGCCAACAGGATCCGTCACACGGCCGCGAGGATCTGGCCTGACAAACCGCAGAGCAAACCTTGAAGAAAAAGAACATTGAGGCTGTTATTAACCTTGATCTATCCACCAGCTGCGACTTTAAATCAATGTGCCTTAATTACCTGAATATGTCCAGAAGTGTGTAATATGTCAATCTGAAAGGTAGCATTATCAAGTAGTAGCTCCATCCTAGTAGTCCCTGAAAAGAACAAAGCAGTCTGTTACATTCCGAAAGTAGAAAATAGGTAAACAAAAAAATCCAATATATGAGGGATTATGTCATTACAATGCAATTCAAAATGACTAAATACAAAAAAGACACCCCACTAAGATTAAACATGTTAAAAGACTGCCTTCAAAGTAACACACTGTGTTGAGCATTAACCCATTGTAAAGAATATTTTAAGAAAAATACAGCTTAATTTTGTGGTGAAAATATTTAACATTTTGCAAAGAGATCACAAACATAAAAAAAAACAGCAGACTTACCCTGGGTTGTGGCCTTGAGACGATGTAACTATATACTCTATGGTCTGCTGTATTGACCTGTAAGGGTCTGGATGGCGGAGGGTTAAACACACTGGGTACTCCTTCCTGCTCGTTAAGTCTGTCTTGTACTGCAGCCTGAAACACATACATTTAAGAACATCAAATACAAATAAAATCCTTCAATAACAATAAGGAAGGGATAAAATATTAACCAAAGAGAGCAATCATCGTTAACAGAATATGTAAGAAATACAATGTAAACAGAAACATAACAATACAATTGTAAATACTCTGAAAAAAATTATTTCTTACCTCTATGTTCCAATTATGCTGTTCTAATGTTCGACGACATTGGTCCATGGACTCCAGACCAGTTAGGTCCTGTGAGACAAGAAAATAAAGTCATTCTAAAGGCCTCAGGTTGCTCAGGAAAACATGTCTGCTTTGTTACTTTGTTATTTATTTATTTATTTAGTCAGTTTGTTAATTACTCTCTTACTTTTTGGTTTATTTGTTTGTTTTGGTTATGAATATGTGTTCGCATTTTGTATGCCTTCAAAGAGAAGAACAAACAGGGAAACAAATAAAAAAGCAACTGCTCCTCAGTTGATGTAAAATAGTAGTTAAGAATAAGTCGGCCCTGGTTGTTTATATTATTTAACTGTGGTTCCCAATGATGTAGCCAAATGCATTTTCTATATGGCATGTTTCTTCAATAAAAATATATAAAAAAATAAAAAAACACGTTTGCTCAAAGTCAGGGATTCCTTTCAGTAGCTTACAGGCTACTGGTTTTCTGTATCAAGTTATTCATATACAACAGTTATATAGAATCGCACAACACTAGGCTGGAATTATATGATCCATGTAGCTGAATAACTACTCTTTAGTTGGGCAGCTATCTTAGCTCAAAATAAACGTCAACATGTAGGAAAACGTTCAGCCAAAGCAGGATGACGATCATTTACAGGTTAGCTAGCTGCCCAAAATATGACCCGTTCTGACGGCGATCTTTGTTAATGTAGGACTTTAAAAAAGCAAAACAAGCTATGGATTAAAGAGGGGGGGACGTCTCCTCATGTGCATTGTCATAGCACCAACAACTTCATGTGGAATTGCTAAAACAGATGTGTCGCTGGGAAACTTCAGTGACAGCTCGATCATGACTGCTGTGCTAATGCTAACTCAGCAGTGTTAGTAGGGAGCGTCAGTGAACATTCACCGTTAGCCAAGTTAACGGTAGGGAAGAAATGTAAATAAAAACAAACCACGAGTGATGTTGGTTAACAAAGTAGCATGTTGGGTAAGTATTTGACTAAAATGTGAAACACGTTAAGCTGTCTAAGTGAACCAATGGCCCATAAAGTCAGCGAACTTGTTAGCTAGCTTAGCTAATGTTAGCTAGCTTTGCTAACGTTAGCTCTGACTCAAGTTGACGAGTAACGTTAGGGGGCTGTGCTAAGTTGACTGGGCAAAAAGCGTTCAAACACGCACAGTTCTCCCTATTTACAGAGACTCAGTTTCACGATAGCATATTAACATATAAGGTTTTTTAAATGGAGACGTGATAGTGCGGAAATGTAGCTGTCTACCTGAAATTGAAGGAGTTTTTCAGTCTGCGCCTGAGATAATTCTGGCTCCTCTGGCGCCGCCATCTTACCTCGCCAATCATCTAGCAAGGCGTAACAACGTCAACGGTCTCTTCCTGATGCGGCCCTGCGCTGAGCCTCTGTGGGCTGCTGCCGCCTAGCTCTCTGGATGTAAACACCCGAGTGTGTTTTTTCTTGTCACATACAATATTTAAAATGTGTCTAATTGGTTTTTATTACTTGAAATGGTAAGTACTACTCAGGTAGGCTACTGTATTTAAGTATAATTTTTGAGAGACTTGTATTTTATGAGTAGGCCTACTTCAATTTGTTGCTACTTTGTACTTCTCCCCCACTACAATTCAGAGGTAAATTGTATACTTTACTCCACTAGATTTTTTAAATATATTTAGTTACTTCGCAGCATTCATGATGTGAAATATAATCAACACTTAAATAAGACTTTAGTTACACCTGGAGTAAATTCACAAGCTGCCCTGCAGTATACAAAGTCATTAAAACTAGCTGCACCTTGACCAGCTTTGATAACACTTTAATGCATCAATAATTATACTCAAAACATATAATATATAATATATTCTGAGATAAATAATTCATAATGAGTTCTTATACTTTTGGTACCTTAAGTATGTTTTGATGCTAATACTTTTGTACTTTAAAAAAATCCTGTATTCAAAATACAGGATTTTTACTTATACTCTGGCAATTCTACTTGTACTTAAATACAAGATCTGAGTACTTCTTCCACCTCCGATTACTTGTATGGTTCCAAGAATAAAGAAAAAACAGTCGGTCAAACGGCTAATGTCCAAGGGGAAAGGGCTTGTAGTGTAAGTACTTCAGCGCAACTATGATGAAGATGAAAATGGGTGATCATTAATTTAGTAATTGCTGCCCACTGCTGCTTTATAGAAGGGTAGCTTAGTTTTGAGTCTTTGTGATTTGTGTTCCTGTAGTGACGCTGAAGCAACCGACCAATGGTCTACTTTTTAGTTAGCGCTTACAGTTGACTGTAAGTTATCTCCAAATCACACACACACACACACACACACACACACACACACACACACACACACACACACACACACACACACACACACACACACACACACACACACACACACACACACACACACACACACACACACACACACACACAAAAAGCGACACACACACAAAAAAAGCGACAGTATGTCGTATTTTTGAGTGTATTTATTTGGCCATTTATCAAACTGAAAATGAAAATCCATCGAATTAAATGTCAAGTTTAAGATTGTAAGAATGTTCCTTCAGGTAAGTTTGTCAATAAGGTAGTGTTGATAAGACAAAGCTTATACATGAGGATCATATCATTTTCTTATTCTTAAACATTCTGGATAATAAAAACCCAACACTGTAGAATAGTTGAGCAGTCCCACGTCACTTTTTCCCCTCTATCATAATAATGTGGTACCCAAACTTTGTCTTGACAGGAGGGTCTGTGTAGACTGGTTTATCCATGGAACTGACAGGTAGGGCAAATGCCGCCTCCTGGAAAGGTCCAACCATTGATCCTCGCGTCATCCACCCCAGATCACCCTGTCATGAATAATACAATCCTTAATAAAACACAACGTTTGCAACAGACATTAGTGCCAAGCCTGGACACATGTAAGTAAGACATGAGAAACAAAGGGGTTCGAGAGATAACAGTAGAAACTGTGAGTAATGCAGGAATTCCAAAACAACATATTTTTAAGGCTTTAGTTACCAGCCATGCTTAGGTCACAGATAAGGATTTAAGGCAAAAGTGTGTTTGTACAGTTCTGCTTCAAACAAATAAAAAATGCACATGGTTTCACTGAGTAACAGCTTATACACAATGTATATGTTCTGGTGTGAATTCATGTGAAATATGTAAAGAATTGATAAAAAATAGCGCATTTGGTCTTATTTGTATAATGAGTATTGGGGACTAAATACTATTCGCCAGTCTGAAATTAATCACCTATGAAGACTAATTGTGAGGTCGAAGCCTGTAGATCATATTTATAATCTTCCATATTTATCACCACCAATAAGGATTAATTTAGTCTTGAATTAAATACAGTCATAATAATGTGATGTACATTCATTAACAAACAAAGACCATTGAAGTTAGGTCTTATAGTCAATAATGGGATCATTTGAATTAAGTTGGGTGCGTGTTCTTACTCCTTGTCTCGCTTTGTCTTCACTGAATTGTGATGCTACTTCACTGAAACGGACTCCAGCCTTCAGTTTCTCCATTGCCTCCATGCATTTCCCATGTTTTTCACAGAGGATGTGGCGAACCTGGGTTTGTACACAGGTCATAAGTTTGTACACAGGTCATAGAAGGCACAGTTAGACTTCTAGAAATAAACTCTGGTTTATTCGCTGTCGTAAGAAAGCAGATAAAGCATCCTAGAGGAGATAAAACAAGATGCCTGAAAGATAGCTTGTGACAAACATGGTCATTATATACATGAAAACATTTCAAAGTTGAAAACAGGTGTATATATGCTCTTCATTGATTCACCTCCTATTTTATTTATCATAAATGATGCCGAAGTGCATAATCTGTTACCGATTAATTCAACTATCATTTCCTTTCAGCCTTCTCGTCCAAACATGTAATTAAGGTATGATGAAGGGCAGGGCAGACAGACAGACACCCATCTGCATACCTTCACAGCAGTGCCTCCCTTTGGTGCTTTCTCCTTCTTATCAGCGTCTGCACTTCCTGAAGCTGCTCCTACACAGTAAAAAGAGTCAGAACACTACCACAGTTAAAACCAATTCAAAACCAAAACACACAATTGCAGCGATAAATATAAAGACTTTACATTTAGTGAAATACATAAATGTATGTTATATTAATAGTTGTTTGCTACAGGCTAGTTAATGTGGTTGATAAGCCAACAGCAGTGGTAACACGTTATTTTCTAAACATAGCTGACTAACCTTTTTCGCCCTTTTTGCCAACTTTTCCTTTCGGTGGCATTTTAGATTAAAGTTTGTAATAATCAAAACTAAAATAACTGCAATAGCGTGCGTGCTTGCTATGTTGTGATGGACATGCGCAGGTCTTCTTCTTTAGCTAGATATTGGTAGATTACCCTCATTAGACGTCCATACCGCCCCCTAGTGGACTGTACCGTGTCACATCATGCAGCCATAATACTGGACACAGCCTAGCTGTACAGCTGTACCTTAATCTAAATAATTCAAATCATTTATTTCTTTATCATTAAAAAAAAATTCAATACAATTTTTTACAAAACAACTTGCTTATGATAGACATAGCTTTGATTCCTCAAAATGTCCTACCTATAAAGTATTTTTTGTCTTTTCAACCAAAATGTAATAGATTGAACATTTTCCAAAATTTCTTCTGGTATTTCTACCTTTACTTATGTACAAGATCTGAGTACTTATCACACCTCTGGCCCCAAATCCGTGTATGTACCGTCCATTTGTTTTTCTTTATTAAACAAGTAAACGGAAGAGCTAGGCGTTTTTGCTGGAGCGAGGGGCGGGGCGAAACTCACGGAAGTGATTTCAAAACAAACGCACTCGTTTGCTTGGAACGGTGATTATAAACAAGGGGAATTTAGCGATCACAACGAAAACGGCCAAGACACACATTGAGCCCAGAAAATGAATGTTATTAAGGCTGTAAATATAATAAGCCTATGTGTAAAATTGACAACATTGTTAGGAGATTTAAACTATACAGCGATTCTGCACTGCGGTCAACTCGCGTTTGTTTTTTCAAATCAGCTGCTCTTCATTTTTTGTCTTGCTATATTTGATGATTGATACACATATTTGTTACCATAAGTTCTTAATAAAACTGATACTGTTGGACTCGGTACTAGTTTGACTGCTACCAGAAATAAAATGAAGTACTTTTACGGTGTACTTTGTGAGTAATCCTCTGTCAGAGTCCCCTCCATAGTACATAATGCATGTTTTCTGCTATCTTTGATGAATGATAAAAATAAAATGTTACCATTAGTTCTTAATGATATTGATACTGTTTGACTGTGTATTAGTTAGCCTACTACTAACAATACATTGAAGTACTTTTACTGTGTATTTTTTGAGTAATCCTCTGTCAAAGTCCCCTCCATAGTACATAATGCATGTTTTCTGCTATCTTTGATGAGTGATAAAAAGACAATTTTACCATTAGTTCTTAATGATATTGATACTGCTTGACTCAGTAGTCTTACACCTACTACCACAATACAATGAAGTACTTCTAGTGTGTTGTTTTAAAAAACAATCCTCTGTCAATGTCCCCTCCTGAGAACAAAATCAAGCCACTTCTGCTAAGCTTGATGAGGGAAAAAATGATTTTTGCCATTAGTTCTTCGTGAGATTAATAATAATAATAATAATAATACATTTAATTTCAAAGCGCTTTTTCAGGTGCTCAAAGACGCTTTACAGTGGTGATAAAACGAGATAAAATAGAATAAAAACATATTAAAACAGCAACACATATTATAATAGAACGTTTTTTTCTTATTCAAAAGAAGACCTTAACTTAAGGTAGGCCTATGCTTTAATGTTTAAATAAAGCCTTATTAGTTTGTCTGTTTTGCACATCCTCCTATTCATATCTTTGGACGTCCTCCACTAGCTGTTTTATTGTAGAGATCACTTACAGTATCTTCTTGATATTTTCTATTCTATATTTCTATCATTGACCTTCTACTTTCCCCCTATTTTGTATGTAGGCTACTCTTAAAGGTAGGGTAGGTAAGTTTGAGAAACCGGCTCGAGATCGCTAGAATTTGAAAATACACAACCGGAGAAAATCTGCCACTTCCTTATAGAGCCCCTCCTCCAACACACACGAACGCGCACATGACCAATGAGGGCACGAGATAAGTTTGTGCACAGATGGAAGGCTGACAGGCAGGTAGGCCATCCAGTTATTTTAGCCGGGCCGGCTAAAATGATTGGTCCTACTTTTTACTGTATTACGGCTTCCACAGATGACATTTTTTTATGGATTTTTTGTCAAAGCACTTAAGATATTCATTGCTATCGGGATGTTAAGAGCATTCCATGGAATATAACAAAAAGTGTATCTCGAGCCGGTTTCTAAAACGTACCTACCCTACCTTTAATATTTAAATGTTTTCATCAAATATAACATATTCAACAACAAAATTCAATAACGTGCTTTAACCACTAGGCGGTGCGGGTTAAAAAACCAGTAGTCTAGTTAATAAAACATAACAATATCAAACATAATATTACTATTAACTTTATTGTGAAATTAAAACAGAACGATAAAGAAAAATACAGTTTCAGTCTCTCGATTTGAAGATTATGCATTGTACCATGAACCTGTATAGACCTGTAACAGTCAACTGCATGAGGAGTTGGAAAGGTAGTTTCTGAAGATGTTACAAATAACACACAGCATACAATGCCATAATAACTTTGTATTATTAGTGTAGGACACTTATGTGTGTATAACATCTGAAGATGTGTAGTTTTATTCATGTTTTCACATAATTGTACAGGATATTGCTATAATATTTCACATATTGTAGTTCTAAATATAAATATTATAGCTGATAATGTATATATATCTATATATATATAGATATATATTATATATCATATATATAATGTAATATATCAGATATTAATGTGTATACAGTAATATATCTGATTTGTAAAACATCACAGACAGAAAGGTCTATCCGTCATTTAATGGTAAGCTATTGAAATTCTGAATCCAGTGTCTCCCATCACCAAACCCCTGACTATTCTCTCAACTCAGTATTTACATTCTTATATTCAAAGAAAATCAGTAATATCTTTAAAAACTACAAGTCCCTTTCTATGAGCTGTGCACCGTTATGGTGTAAATACAGCCTATTTACCAATTGGATCAAATATAAAAGTCAGCCGAATTAGTGTTGATACTGCAAGGAGACGTATTGTGTGAAGAGATTTTGAAGATGTTGTTTAATTGCTGATATATTTATGATCCACGTCACAAATTCAGTTTCGGTGGCAGTTCTTCCAGTTTGTCCAAAGGTCTTCTGATCAGGGCTCTATAAATAAAGAACTACGGCAGATGTGTAATATTTAATGCAGCCGAACCGTGTATTACAATGCCGTATCCCATATCCCAACGTGCATTACGGCTAAAATATCCAATCACCAAGCTTCAACCATAGCTGGGGATTATGGGTAGTTCGATGTTTTAGCCTATCAAAACCTCTGAAAAAAGAATGTGTCTCTCAGAATCGAAAGGGAAAAATCTATGGGAAAAACACAAAAGCATTGTACACAATTTAAACCAATTAATGTCGTGTAATTAAAAAGGATAAACTGATGTTTTTTAGTGGATGAGTACTGCAGATATAGCTTTAAAATCATTTGACGGTGACGGGAATACGGTTTTATTATGAAAACTTTGAGACCGGAAATACTGTTTTCACCCCGTGAGGGTTGACGCTAACTTTACATGGACGCTGCCGCATATACACGTTCTCCTGGCAAGACCTCAAATAATCTTCGTAATATCTATCAAACTATAGATCCTACACATCCACTGGACATGGATTCTGAAAGTACAATATACACTTCTCGCTAGAAATCAAAAAGCATTTTAATGGCCAAACTATCCTAGAATTTAGGATTTTCCAGAGAGGGTTATTTGTGAATATACGACCCTCCGTAGCGTTTGCATTCAACGGGAGCACTAGAGGTCGAAAACTTTAAAACGTGATTATAGATCGTAATAAGCGCTTGAACAATCGTCCTATTTGGTCGTAATAAGGGCTTGAACAATCGACCTATTTGGTCGTATGAGTTGGAGGACTTGTTGATAATTTAGCTTTGGACTTCACTCACAAAAAAACATTTTGTTGAATTGGACACATTTTTCGAATCTCTATTGACTGACATGCAATGACTGGGACTGAGGGAAGAATCTGCGAGGAATGAACTAGGAGCAGAGAAATAGTCCTATTTAAAAGACAGCATTGTCATAAGGCCAACAAGAGTCACAAGGGTTTGTCACTTTGCTGAAGGCCAGTCTTTCCAAGGTGTAAAAATGCTGCTGCCGGAGTACTGACTGGAAGTATTGCTGATAATATGTCCACCATATCCTCTTAAAATACTCTTTCCAATAATATCAGTCTCAGGAAGAAAGGTTTTTTAATGCTTATTAAAAATAGCAGAAAAACATGCATTCTTGTACTCAGGAGGGGACATTGACAGAGGATTACTGGAAAAGTACATAGTAAGAGTACTTCATAGTACTTGTGGGAGTAGTTTCACTAGTACTGAGTCCAACAATGTCAATCTCACGAAGAACTAATGGCAAAAATAATTTTTTCCCTCATCAAACTTGTGATGTGTGTAACTCAAATAAAACTCCTATATCTTTAATTGTGTTACTTTTTTGTAAAGCTCTTTTAGTTTTAAACCTGATTTGTATAAGCTTCTTAGTTTTTGCAACAGTCTGTAAATATACACATCTTTATAATAAAATGCACACATTTACCTTTTTCTAGACTAAACACAGGTATGATCCTAAGTTAAAAACATATGAGGTTATCATGAGGTTGTTAACATCGCAATTTATCAGTGGATGTTTGCTGGAACTACTTGTAAACAGCGTGTTTCCTGACGGACACACAAAGCGTTGAGACCGGTCAGGTAGAGACCGGTCAGGGCGTGGTTTGGGATTGGGCCTTTAGTAAGGTAAAAAGCAAAAAGCTAAAAACGCCGCTCAGACGCTCTTCCGTTTACTTGTTTATTAAAGAAAAACAAATGGACGGTAGATACACGGAAAATAAACGTCTTTAAAGTATTCGTCGGTTTTTCTTTCTCTTTTCCGGTTTCGCGGCGTCGGAGCAAGGTTGTTACCGTGGCAACAAGACTCCACACAGACGCTGCGTGACGAGTGTTGACATCCGTCTTGTGTTAAAGTGCTGCTTACCTTGACACTGTAATGATTTTTGGAAAGACTTGTTTGTCGTCGCCAGCAGACTGAAAGATGGAGAAGTACGAGCAGGTGTTGTGTTTGGGCAGGGGAGGAGCTGCGGAAGTGTTCCTGATGAGGCACGTAGAGAGCAAGAGCCTGCACGCGGTGAAGAGGATAAAGGTAGAGAGCACAAGGAGGACAAACACTCAGAGGACAATCCTGCAGGAAGCTGAGATCATCAGGAGTCTGCAGCACCCTCATGTAGTCACATGCAGCGATGCCTTTGTTAGCTCTGATGGATTTATTTACATTGTGATGAACTACTGCGATGGTGGGACAC
Organism: Trematomus bernacchii; assembly: GCF_902827165.1. NCBI lineage: Eukaryota > Metazoa > Chordata > Actinopteri > Perciformes > Nototheniidae > Trematomus > Trematomus bernacchii. The sequence continues at coordinate 7,051,801 of NW_022988097.1, read as the reverse complement.
TAGATGACAAAGTGAAGCAGAGGAAACCAAATGAGTTCTTTACAGAGCACACTGTAATGGGGTGGTTTGTACAAGTTGCTGTGGCTCTGGATTACATACACACAGCTAAGATACTACACAGGGACATCAAAACATCAAATGTACTGCTAACTAAGCAAGGCATGGTGAAGCTAGGGGACTTTGGGATATCCAGAGTAATGACCAACACAGCTGACATGGCTTCCACATGTGTTGGGACACCGAGCTACCTCAGTCCTGAGCTGTGCCAGGACGTCCCATACAGCACCAAGTCTGACATCTGGGCTCTGGGCTGTCTGCTGTATGAGCTCTGCGCTCTCAGACCTCCGTTTGCAGCCACCAACCTGCTGAGTCTGTTCTACAAGATCACCAAAGGAGAGTTCGATCCAGTGCCCAACATCTTCTCTGACAACATCTCCTCTTTGATCCAGACGATGCTCTGCCTCAACCCAGAAAACAGGCCAACGGCTGCCTGTATACTCAACAGTGCCTGTGTGCATGATCATCTGGAGTCTATGGAACACACACAGAGTGACTGTGTTCCTGTGAAGAGCGGTGACACTAACACAGCAGGACAAGAGCACAACATGGAGGCCTGCTCCAGCGACGTTGAGGAGGAACATCATCATGATTTGTGTGTTGGAGAGCACAACCACTGTGACTGCCAGTATCCCGAGGACTTTGATGAAGACGAGAGTTTGTCCTCTCTTGAGGAGTGCAGGGACAACTCTGGGTCGACAATGAGGAGCGAATCAGCTGAGTCTATTGGTAATGTAGAAACATACTGTGCAACACCTTCTTATCAGTGATAGAAGAGGAAGCACTCGGACCCTGTTCAAGTAAAAAATGATCTAAGACAGTGTAATAATATTTAAAATGATGCTTAAGGATTTTAATAATTAGACCTTTGTTACATAGTTTGTTGTCCACTTACATTATCTCACACCTTTTTTAACAATATTAAATTTCAGAGAAATCAGCAATTGTATTCAAGGTAACGGTGCGTTTCATTTGGTGTCTTGTCAATTATGTCATATCCCCTTTACTCCATTTAGTAGTTAGTCTAAATTCCTGGGAAACACATTAACACTAGATAATATAACTTAATTTATGCTTGACGCAAATGTAAGTGTAAATGAATGCCACACTATCAGATATGGCCCTTTACACAGGTAAAGGCACAGGTTTGGCCTCTTGGTGCACAAACACAGACATGGATAGGCAGAGAAAATGTAGAACTTTAAGGAGATCTCAGAATATCAGTTTGCCACATAATTGCACTGTTGTCTCATTGTCGAAATGAAGCTTTACTACCTAAGGTCGACAAACTGTACATTTTACAAAACAGCTTGCTGATGATAAACATAGCTGTGATTCCTCTAAATGTCCTATCTATAAAGTATTTTTCCTGTCTTTTTAACCAAAATGTAAGAGATTTAACATGTTCTTCAACATAGAGAGTTTCCTAATAACTTGTTCAGAAGTTCACATAGACAGGAATGATCAAACAGAAGCTTTTAACTTTTCCTTCTCTCTACAGTATTTCCTGATGCCTCAGATCAGGTGGAGTATCCGGATGACTTTGAGGAAGCAGATGTGGAAGAAGAAGATGGAGCGGCCTCAGTTCAGGATGCACCCGAGGAGGAGTTTCAGCTCTGCGACGCTGGAGGACTGACCATCACTCTGAAAGTGTTGAAGGAAAAGGGCTAAAGGAGACAACCGATGTGGAATAAAGTGACCAGAACAGTTCACTATCTGATGAGTGCCTTGTTCGTGAAGCGTTTTATCCAGTTGCTGTCAAAAAAAGACACCAGACCCTTTATTCTCGAGAGATATCAGCTGAAAATAAGACAATTAAACACTTGGTGGGGCTAGAGAGGAAGAATGAAGTCCTGCTCAGTGTGGGTTGTCACGTGATGATTCCTCAATGATGTGTGATAAGCGTCATAAGCAGTAAGGGTGATGTTGAATGAATGACGTGACTGGGTTATTCTAAAAATAGGAAGACATTTTGATATTCGACACAAGCTTGTACGATGTCTCAAATCACTTTCATGTTTTATTTTTACAGATAAAATAGCAGTAGGCAGTGTTTCGTAAACTACTTAAAGCATATCACATCGCATTCACATCTTTCTTCGTATAAGGCCTATTACATAACCTAATATTTCATACTATATGTATTGTACTCACTCTTGTTTCTTTCAGTGTTTTAATATTACACCATTTCAAATGAAAGGACTTATCAGGACTCTTTGCCTCAAAATGAGATTAAATCACAATGTCTGTGCAACTGTGCTGATAAAGGAAGTATGTGGTTTATGCAACGTGCCACAAAAATGTTATGACACCTGAGAGGTTGTACAACTAAAATGAAGATAAAAACGAAGAATAATATAATACTAAGAATCTGAAATACACACCAGAGTTGACTTTACACTAAAGGGTTTGTCTATATCAAAGAATAATCAAATTGGTTTTATTTTTGAATCTATATGAACCTCTGAGATTAAAATATATTTTTCAATAGGCTGATCAGTTGGGGGTTAACAGTGTTACCTTCACCTGTCCTCCTGTCTCTCCCTGAGGTGAAGGCCCCAGTCCCATTGTATGGTATAACAAATGAGTGACAGATTAAAGGAAAAAACTAAATAAAGTGTCTTTAAGGTCTTCTGTTATCCACCAGAAAAGAGATTGTTGTGTCTCGTCAGATTTGTTAGTTTTTTTATCTTTGTTTATTTGTATTAGTATTATTTCTCGGTTAAGTTAAAGGTGGGGTAGGTACGTTTGAGAAACCTGCTCGAGATACACTTTTTGTTATATTCCATGGAATGCTCTTAACATCCCGATAGCAATGAATATCTTAAGTGCTTTGACAAAAAATCCATAAAAAGATTTCATCTGTGGAAGCCGTAATACTGTGAAAAGTACGACCAATCATTTTAGCCGGCCCGGCTAAAATAACTGGATGGCCTACCTGCCTGTCAGCCTTCCATCTGTGCACAAACTTATCTCGTGCCCTCATTGGTCATGTGCGCGTTCATGTGTGTTGGAGGAGGGGCTCTGTAAGGAAGTGGCAGATTTCTTCCGGCTGTGTATTTTCAAATTCTAGCGATCTCGAGCCGGTTTCTCCAAAATTACCTACCCCACCTTTAATATTGTCAAGTCCGTGTCTGCTAACCCTTTTGTTGTCTGGCATTTCCTGTTTGTCATTCCCTGTTTTACTTTGGCACTAATCTCCCCTCTCATTTCAGGTAGTTCGACTCCAACCCATGTGTTCTTCACTGACCTGATTACCTGCCCTGCCCTTATTGTTTGCACCTGTGTGTGTATTTAGTCTGTGTTTTTCTCTGTGCCAGGCCCAAGTGCCAGATCGTTCGAGCCTTCCAGCGTTTGAGCCTTACAAATGTTATTTGTGATTTGTCAGCCAGTCAATCTGTCAATCTGTGCTAGAGTACGTTTTGTTAGTATTTAATAAGTCATTTTTTGGAGTCCATGTTTACTATGAGTGTTTGTATTGCCCTGCACATCAAGTAAATTCCTTTTTTGAACCGTCCTTTTTTGTCTGGAGTTGTGCATTTGGGTCTTATCATTTTCTTGTGTGCCCAAGTCGTAACAGAAATCTTGTGACTGAATATACTGTACTTCCAGAAACCCCTCCCTTTTGCTCCATTTGTTCTCACTGGCTTTGTTTTCTCCATTCAGGTTTAACTTGTCACTTGTATTCACTGGAGGTACTTGCTGAATTTTTATCAAAGTAAGTGACCGAGATGTTTCTAATATTGTGCGTTGCGAGCCATCCTCCATTCTACCTGTATCAGTAACACGAAGGATTTCTTTGATTGTTTTATACTTTTCCTGGGTTTTCTCTGTTGTCCCAGTTCAAGAGAAAATTGATATATATTACTGTACAGGCTTGCTTGATTTGGACCTATGATTGAGAAGCTATAATTCATGCTACCATGGCTCATTTTACAATTACAACAATTTGAACACAGCCTCGATCTAAGTCATGAGCATATTAGCATGATGACACAGCCAAAGGTGTTCATTGTAGAAAATATTAATGTTAGCGGGGACACCCTCTTGTATATCATCACTCAAATTAGTAAAATGTACGTAATATCCAGTCATAGCGCCGTTTCTGCATTATCAAAGGGATGATGTAGTTATTTTGGTTACCTGAGGGCAAATATTATTTAACTTGTAAGTCTTAGTTAGGGGTGTCCAAACTACGGCCCGCGGGCCATTTTGAATCGGCCCTCAGCTAATTCAAAAAGCATAATGGAGTATGGCCCACAAAGAAACTTGTGCTTGTCTTGTTTTGTACTTCTTAAATATAGATGAAAACAGATATTACACAGTATTCATGTGTTAAGAAGCCCACTTTTCAAACAAATTCAGTCAATTAAAGTTGAAAACATTTTCTATCAAATCTAAGTTGATAAGAAAAAAGCCTGATAACTTATTTTCATAACACGCTTGAAATAAACCCTTTCTATTTCCTCTTATGATAATCACTCTGAGGCTCCTGTTGTAAGGAATGAGCTGCTAACAAAATAAATGAAACCCTATGGAGAGCTGTGATGTAGGCTGTTGTTTTTCTTAAAGCATATTCAAGTATTAAGCATAATTGACCTAAATTTGATTAATTGTGCTAACTTATGAGGCAATATAACTAATTTCTAGTGAGTGGCTCACCCCTTCGTATATTCTGTATGTGGCCCTCGGTGAAACAGTTTGGACAGCCCTGTCTTAAGTTAATGTGTTTCCTAAAGCAATCTCTGAAGTGGTGCACGATTCACATACAAATACAGTGTCAGCAAGTAAGCTACCTTGCATGCACTTTGTGACAGCGGTAGACAAGATGTAAAGCAAAATTCACATGAGTGCCAAGCTTTAGGATAAATGAGATGTCGTGTTTTATCAACACGCCATCTCTCATGAGTTGACCAAAGTTATTCCCCGCGTGTAGTCAGCAGTCTCAGGCTCACTCACATTACATTCAGGTCCCAATCTGAGAGAAAAAACTCACACATGTTTAACTTTCCATGACCCGCTACTTTGTGACCTTTGTGACATCACTAAGCAGAGCATCAGCTTTCCTTTGTGAATCTCTACCACGCACAAGGGCGAACTTGGTGAAATCTTTCCCATTTCCTCAGAAAGTCTAACCGCGTATCAGTGTGAGACTGTGCAAGCATTTGTTTGTCCACCACCATCACTGTGGCTGGATTACTGAACAGGCCCAAGAGAGGGGCTTTTGAGGTATCAACGCCGAGTGGCCCACTATCTCATACCATCTGCCAACCTTTTTTTCAGGTCTGTGAATGGACTAACAATTCTCTGATCAACACTTGTTAACACAGCATTTTCATTAAACCAAGCTGCAGTTGCAAGCACTTTTTTGAGTTAAGTTACGTTTGTAGATCTTTTCTGAAATGTTCCTGGCACTGGTCTTTTCCTCCGTGCGACAATTCCCCTCTTGAACACTGATGTTCCCATCAATCTTCCCTCAAACTGACACCTGCACACTCATCTGATGCTTCATCAACTGATGGTGTTAGACAAAGCCCAACAACTCACTTCCATGATGTAGTGGCAGACCTTGCAACAGCATCTCACTATTAGACACAGTATGAGTCATGAATTGCAGCTCAAAATATCTAAAAAGACAGTAAAGGTATCTTGCATCTTGGGTTATCACTCTGGTCATCACAGCTCGATTACTAACTTATCTGACCTTATTTCCAGTCCAGGCTAATTTTATTCAATCATGAAGGTGGCTTGGGGAAAGGCCAAACTTCAGTCAAAACACTGTGAATTAGTAAAACTGGAAATTATTGAGACTGCACTTTCTGTATTTATACACTACCAGTAAAAAGTTTGGACACACCATCTCATTCGAAGTTTTTTTATTTCTTTAATTTTTTTCTACATTGTAGATTTATACTGAAGACATCAAAACTATAAAAGAACACATATGGAATTATCTAGTAAACAAAAAAGTGTTAAAAAATACAGAATATGATTTATATTTAGCTGGCTACTGCAGAATGCTGTGGTAGCCATTCTGGTTAAGTGTGCCTTGAATTCTGAATACATCACCAACAGTGACACCCTCACACTTCCTCCTCCATGCTTCACGGGGGGAACCACACATGCAGAAACCACCCGCTCACTTTCTCTGTGTCTCATAATGACACGGCGGTTGGAACCAAACATTTCAAATTTGGACTCATCAGACCAAAGTACAGATTTCCACTGGTCTAATGTCCAATCCTTGTGTTTCTTGGCCCAAACAATTCTCTTCTTCTTGTTGTTCAATTGGACCATGAAGGCCTGATTCACGCAGTCTCCTCTGAACAGTGGATGTTGAGATTGTCTGCTACTTGAGCTCTGTGATAATTGATGTGGGCTCTAATCTGAGGTGCTTTAACTTGCAGTTTCTGAGGCTGGTAACTCTGATGTATTTATCCTCTGCAGCAGAGGTAACTCTTGCTCTTCCTTTCCCGGGGGGGTCCTCATGAGAGCCAGTTTTATCATAGCGTTTGGTGGTTTTTGCGACTGCACTTGAGGATACATTCAAAGTTCTTGACATTTTCCGGATCGACTGGCCTTCATCTCTTAAAGTGATGATGGACGGTCGTTTCTCTTTACTGAGTTGAGTCGTTCTTGCCATAATATGGATTACAACAGCAGTCAAATAGAGCTATCCACTGTGCACTAACCTTACCTCTGCACAACACAACTGATGGTCTCAAACACATTCAGAAGGCAAGTAATTCCACAAATGGACTCTTGACAAGGCACACGTGTTAATTGAAAACCATTCCAGGTGACGACCTCATGAAGCTGACTGAGAGAAGCCAAGATGTGCAAAGCTGTCCTCAAGGCAAAAGGGGGCTACTTTGAAGAATCTCAAATAAAAATCATATTCTGGATTTTCTAACACTTTTTTGTTAACTAGATAATTCCATATGTGTTCTTTTATAGTTTTGATGTCTTCAGTATTAATCTACAAAGTAAAAAAACAACATTTGCTTCGGTGCACATCGGTACATACACAAAGACAGTAAGAGGAATTCAGTTGTAAAACCGGAGTAAATATGGAACTAATATAAAGCTATTTATAACAACTATTATATAATTAGAAATACAAATAAATGTTTACAAGAAATACAAATATACAAACCAGACAACCAGACAAATACAGTGAATGTGCGAGGTTTACAGTATTTTGAGGAATGGTTCACATGATATGCGTTAATGTAATGTGACTATTAGGGGAGTTAAAGAGACAGCGTCAGAGGTGGTCCAGGCTTTATTCATGAGGGAAGAAGCTGATGTAAAGAAAGAGGCGTACAGGTTGATGGAGGGGGTGAGGATGAACCCAATGATGGCGGTGTAGAAGTTCAGCATCATCGTCTTTGGCAGGTTAAACCTGAGGTCATGGCCAATGATGGTTCCCAGGAAGCCGAAAGACTCCATTGGCTGGACTGGGTAGTCAGACAGGGAGATGGGGGCGGGTGGGCCTGCATTCTTACAGAAATGTACAACCATCTCCAGTGTCTTTAGAAAGCTCTAAGTTGTTATCAACCAAGTCACCAGATGATTATCTCCCATCTGTAGGCAGACCAGAGATGATCTGATGAGGGTGGTGTGGTCTTTGAACTTCAGGAGCTTTTCTGACTGGTGAGTGGAGGTGCAGCTGTTGGTGTACAGGGAAAAGAGCAGAGGGGAAAGAACGCAGCCTTGAGGGGAACCAGTGGTCCATGTCCAAGGGTCTGAGACGTGTATCCCCAGCTCCACGTGCTGCTTCCTGTCAGACAGGAAGTCTGTGATCCCCTGCAGGTGGAGTCGGGCACGTGCAGCGGGGATAACTTGTCATGTAGCAGAGCCGGGATTATTGTGTTGAAGGCAGAGCTGAAGTCTACAAACAGGATCCCGGCGTAGGATCCTGCTGAGTCCAGGTGCTGGAGGATAAGTGGACTTCAGACACCCGGTATGTTCAAACATAAATGAAAGAATCCTATAAGATATTGTACATTGAATTGAGTTTCATCTGCCTGTGCCAACAACGTGACACCATGACATCACTGGGAGCAGGTAGAGTGGGGGATATCCCCACCCTCTGACTGACAAATAGATTGAAAAGATAAACCAAAAAGCACCATTGGAAAACAAATGAGTCAGCAGCATTACTAATTAACTGGACATGTGAAACTGTGAAATCCCCGTTATTGATATTTACATATCTGTGTAAACACACAGAAACTAAGGTGTTGGGAGAGATGGGGCAAAAAAAGCAGAAGGTTTCAGTTGTTTTCACTCTTCAAGAACGAGCTTCCCCTTACTCTAAGAATATGCTTTATTTAGCTCTTGATGGTGCTTCCTCTGGTCAAAGTGAAAGACATTTTTCTTAATTAAGTGGGCATGCTTACTTTGTAGATATTATCTGTAAGATGTGGTACATTTATGATAATTGCCATAGGACCTCACGATATTGAAGTTAAACACAGTGCCTCCAGCACGACTGAATGAAGGAGGATGTTTGCTTTATGGCAGCCCCTTGAGAGAGGGACATAGTTACTTAAGAGGTCCCAGACCACTTCTCGATGTGATATACAGTTTTTCAGTCTGATAACATTGACCACTCCTGGACAAATAATAAAAAACCTTTACAGTATAGCACAACAAAGGACAATGAGTTGTATTATGTTATTGTAAAAATATTCACAGGGAAGTCACTGTTATTTGTTCACACAGTTCTTAGATCCTTTCTAGTAACACTGTGCTACCTTGCAATAAAGTGTGCAAGGTGGCACAGTGTATATTTAGAGCCCGATTATCTCTTCAACAATGTCTTCTTGAAGAATGCAGTGAAACCAGATTGTGTCACTCCCTCACATAAGATGTCCTGAGGTTCATTCAGTTCTGGTTAAAGACTGATATATATAAATGTTTTGTTAATAAAAAAACAAATAAAGTCGAACACAGGTTTGTACATTGAAATGCAGTTTCAGTTCCTTTTTGCAGCCAGAGAGGAGTAACCTTTTTTTGTGGTGGAGGATGAGATCAGGTGGCTAACAAGATTAGAAAGTTCAAACTAAATTGGCCGGGTTTCTCATAACTTTTAAAATATGCAATTTACACATTGGAATACATTTTAAAAAAAACATTATAATTTCCAAGTGGGTGTTAACTAAGACGTCAGTCATTTCCTTTTCCTCTCTGACCTCTGTGTATAAAAAGAATTGGCAGATACTTATCTCACATCATCATTCACACTTAAGACAACAAGAGAAGCTGTAAAAGGAAGAGAGAAAGACTGCACTAAGATGAAGGTCGTGTTTGCACTTGTTGTCCTGCTGCATCTCTGCCACAGTAACGACAACATAAAGAAAGTGTACACAGAGATTATATACGGACTGGACAAACTGGACCCAGCCAACATCTCGTTGGTGAGTTAAATGCATTTAAATGATCACACTACAGTTTATTTGCTTTGCTGTCATTTCTTGAATGACAATTATATTTTGTAGTGTAACGTGGTTTTATGAAATTGAAACCTATACATTTTAGCTAACCATACTAGATATACTTTATGTAAAAGTCAAAAATCTGGGCAAGAGTTGGAAATATTGGCTAAAACTCTATAAATCAGTTCCATGCTGCATATTGGAACTATTTTAAATTGCAACGTCTCTATATAAATGTAGTTCCATAGCACTTTAACATCCAATGATTAATAAACTAATCCATTTATTTTCTGTCCTTATAGCAAACGGTGTGGGTTCCATTTATTGATACGACAAAAGATCAAGTAAGTGTTTAATCTTTTCTGTCTCTGTTGCTCTTCTTGTAACATTGAGCTATGACACGTGCATAATATTTGACGCAATATCCTCACAAGGCCTCGTCATTTTGCTATTGCAGTCTTCCTGTGTGAGATTCTATGTCAATGCGCTGAAGAGCCTTCTTGGCAATGTGACGGTGAATAAATCGAACAAGCATATTATCCAAGGACTTCAGGCGAACCTGCAGATCCTGAATCCAGAGGTGAGCCAACATAAATATGACGCTGCGATTTTTTGACAGACACTGCAGTCTTACTGTTAACTTTGTGCATTCTGCAACAGAAAAATATAGATGAGAATGAACCCCTAACCGTCTCTGTTTCTCTTCCAGGATCAACACAATTGCACAATGATGCCGAGCCCAATCATTAAGCGGCATTTCAAACCATACATACGTTTCTTCAGGAAACTTAACTCAATGAAATAATGAAGACTTCCTGTTTTATACAGGGCTGCCTCAGTTTTTACTGAATAAAAAGTTATTTTAAATGAATGTATTAGATATATATTTTTATGCAGTTTCCAACTCAGAAATGTTCTACATTATTTATCAGTATTATTTATGTCCATTTATCTCAAAATGTATTTATGTATTTATTTATTTCAATACAACTGTTGATTCTCTGAAGACATTTCCATTGTGATATTCACAATGTGAAAATAACTTATTTCATTTCTGAAATGTTCTGCTGCTGTTGTCAAATAAATCAACTACTTTCATAATTCTGTCTCACTGAGTATTTGTAAAATCATACACTGCTATGTTTGAAGAGCCACATTGTCTGGATGCCAAAGATAAATGAATCACTGTCTCTTTCATCTATTCTTCTTGTCACGGGAGCAGTAAAACTCAACATGTTTGCATGCCAGCACGCAAATGGACTCACGTGAACATACGAAGATCTGCATGACTGATACATACACACAGCTGTGTCCGTACACATGCATGCACAAACACAAAAGAAGTAGCAAAAAGAGCTGAGGTTCTCTAACATTTCTGTTCCTAAAACACCCCGCTTTGCCCTCAGCTGTCTTACTCATCACTCCTGGGTGTTTTGTGGATGGCTGTTTACCTGTCAACCCTCATCAGACAAAAAAACGCTCAGAAATGTTTTCATGACTTTATTGCTGCTGCAGGGGGGATCTTAAAGATGTTTGAGCAGAGGTCTCCATAAGAGCGTGTGGTGATTGACATACTGTTTGAAAAGCATCTGCAGTCAAGGGTTCAATTATCTGTTATTTCAAATCCATATGTCTATAAAGTCATTCACACTCATTACATTGTTTGAAAACAATTCAGAGGATATACAGTAGCAGCCTCTGTGAATGGTTATGTTACCTTTGTCACACAAGTTATAAGAGCGGCAGCTGCACCTTTGAACACAGAGAAGTACCAGAGTAGAAGGCAGGTGGAGAGAGACGCTCTGAAGTAGACCCAAAATGCACCTCAGCTTGCCCGTCTGTCCCTGGTCTCACCTCTGACCTTTGAACTCTCGAACCTGTCCCACTGCTGTGTCTTTGATGTCCTAACAGCAAGGCAGCACTACGCAAAAAGACCTGGGAGCAGGAAAGAACGGTCCATATGTTTAAGAGAGAATGACAACAAAGAGCACATGGTCATAAACAGAGGAAGAGAATGACACTGATATTTAAATCATTCACAGGACTTAAGCCTATTTTTTAAGTTAAACGTAAAGGGAAATATTTTGTGTAATGTGCCCAATGTGCCGAGAGTGAGATAAGAAGCAGGATACCACTTCCGTTAGGATAATGTTAAGCGATTGGAAACAGCGGTTCAAATTGCAAAAAGGAAAATATATTTTTCCAAAATGTCGAGCTAAATGCTCTTTCAGCAGATTTCCCATCTAGCTGTCCTCTCTGTTTGTGTTGACAGCGTTGAGTTTCCTGCTCTGCTCAATACACTTTTCAGTGTAAAGCATAGAATTATATCATTATCCCTTTTTATTTCTATATGCATATTCTGTTTTGTGAGGGTTTATAATTTAAAAGAATCAAAGGTGTATATGATCCAGGACTGAAATATATTCCTTTTACAATCACAAATTATCAAAAATAAGCCATGAGAAGCTCGGTGCAGAAAATATCACGTATTTTTGCTTAAATTAAATCCCTTTTACCTAATATCAGTTGATTATCAAAATAAATAAGAATTTATTTTTGTAAGGCAAGGCAAGGCAAGGCAAGGCAAGGCAAGGCAAAGCAAGGCAAGGCAAGGCAAGGCAAGGCAAGGCAAGGCAAGGCAAAGCAAGGCAAGGCAAGGCAAGGCAAAGCAAGGCAAGGCAAGGCAAGGCAAGTTTATTTATAGAGCACCTTTCCGCACAGGCCAACCCAAAGTGCTTTACAAAATAAGATAAAAGACATTTAAGAACAATATACAGATGAAGCACAGGCATTTTAAAAACAAGCATTTAAAAAGCAAAGATAATAAAATCAACACAACATGTATAAAATACATGGATAAAAAGCCATACTGCAGTTAAAATGTGAACTCATCCAAATGCAGCGTCAAAAAGAAAAGTTTTTAGTCTTGATTTAAAAATATCAACAGTTGCAGCTGACCTGCAGGATTCAGGGAGTTTGTTCCAGATGGTGGGCGCATAAAAACTAAATGCTGCTTCTCCTTGTTTAGTTCTGACTCTTGTAGCAGAGAGCAGACCCGTCCCAGAAGACCTGAGACTCCTGGATGGTTCATAATTTTGCAGGAGCTCGTTAATATAAGTTGGTCCTAAACCATTTAGTGCTTTAAAAACCAACAATAGTACTTTAAAATCAATTATTTGGCAGACTGGAAGCCAGTGTAAAGATTTCAGTACTGGACTGATGTGATCCACTCTTTTAGTGTTTGTGAGGACACGGGCAGCAGCATTCTGAATTAGCTGCAGCTTTCTAATTGATTTTTTTGTGAGACCTGTGAAGACACTATTACAGTAGGCGAGTCTGCTGAAGATAAAAGCATGGACAAGCTTTTCTAAGTCCTGTTGTGACATTAGTTTTTTAATCCTTGATATATTCTTCAGGTGATAGTATGCAGACCTAATAACTGTTGTAATGTGACTGTTAAAATTCAGGTCTGAGTCCATCACTACACCTTTGTTTTTGTACAATTATTATTAGACTTCCTCTATTCCTTTATTTCTTTGGGATTCATATTTGAAAAGCTACATTTACATCTCAACTGAATACAAAAACAAGTATACGGCTTTTTCATAATTTAATAAAAAAAATCTCTGTTATCATATTAAAGAAAGATATGGTACTTTTTGTTTTGTAACAAATTATGTTCTTCCTTATTTTATCCTCAATCCTTTTACTCCCATGGCTTTCTCCCATCTATTTAACGTCCTATAGTGTGGATGCTTGTGAAGGAAAAGGGTAAAAGCTGTTTCTTCTCCTCCTGTCAGAACTACTCACATCACTGTAAGGTGACAGCTGGCATGTCACGATTGTTTCCGCATCCCATGATGCTCTGCATGGAAGATACCAGCTTGAACCGAGTAAAACTGTGGGCATGCTGACAGACGCTTCCAGGATTTTTACAAGCAGTGGGTAGGATTTATTGGTCAGAGCAGACGGAAATGATGACTGCGGCTGACGGTGACAATGGTCTGCACATGAAAACCTTGCCACAGGTCAATGAAGAATATTGGCTTCTGATCAAATCCTCTGTCTGGTTATAAATCTGTTTTATGTCAAATCTCCATTCAATATAATCCTGCACAGGAGGGTTTATATCCCTGCAGCCTGATATCCCTCTGTAGGCACAATTGTTCTCTTCCTCCATTAGGTGGCCTCAGCGACCCACTGGCCATGCATGTTTGGCCCTTGTCCCTAATTTGTATAACCTGCATCTTAATTTAATTAAACTACACCACAGTGCAGATTAAACTGGGTACATTGAATTGAATTTAGATGAAGCACTAATGATAACAGCTAGGTGTATTCAGCACCATGCTTTTTTAAGCCTCTAAACTCTGCCACTCAAGAGCCTGCAATGTGGCACATGACAAGTCCCTCCTGTGTCGTGGTGCATATAGGCAGTACAGCGGATTTAATCACCGAGGGGCCCGAAGTCGCATGCTCTCAATTCACTTTGTCTTGAATGGGACAACGTCAGCGCGCCGGAGTGAGGCTGTGCCGCGCGGCGCACAGACAGAGACCCGGCCGCAGAGCGAGCAGAGGCTGCGGGAGGACGCAGCGAGAGAGGGGACGGCTGAGTGACAACTACAGTTGTGTGTGGTGTATTTTATAACAGTCAGCGATGTGGAGGCCATCGAGGATATTATCGGACTCTTATCTAGTTTGTTTTTGTCGGACATGAAGACTGGGTGCCCTTTTGGATTTACTTTACGCTGTTAAATTCTCATGGAGGCGACGGGACGTTTATTTTGAAATGTGAAAATCAAGCTACTTGCTTGCTGCGACCCCATGAGTAAGAGGTGAGAAAATCGTTATTGTTGTCATGCATGTAGGGAGGTGTGACTATTTGGTAATCACGCATTCAACAACAATGCTTGCATGGGAAACTCCATTTGTATTCCGTTTGAAATCTGATCATTGGCAAAGCAACACTGTCACACATCAGATTTCCTTTATGGCACACACACACACACACACACAATATTATATCAATAAGAAAAAACAAAATAAAGTATTTTAACCAATTTGCTTTTATTTAAATGAATGCAATACATCCAATCTTGTATAATTCCTTTCTTCAATCCACAGGGCTGCTGATGACTTTAATTAGCAGACAGAGGCTACCTAAAGTGTGGGATCTACAAACTCCAAGACAAAGAAAGAAGAGCCCATGGCGGTCATTATCAAGGAACTAAGTTAACACTACCTCTTCAGTTCTGCAGCTCGAATAATGTCAAATCTAATTTATAAAGTCAGTGGGCTAATGTCCTGCCAAGAGCATGTTTGCCTCAAACATGTCAGCCCTCTTCATACATTTGGAAGACACAATGATGGAGATTGTTTGCAAAGCTGTTGCACAGAAGCCTCCCAGTTTTTAATCCTGTGGATATAATGTAACACGGCCCTTCAGCATGACTTAATAAACAAGCTCTCCCCAACCCTCGAATGTTCAGGGATGGATCTCATGAACCTTACAACTGTCATCGACAACGGGTTTTTGGATGAGGCTCCGTCGAGCCGCATCCTGACTGGCTGTTTCCTCTCGTTGCTCATCCT
Organism: Trematomus bernacchii; assembly: GCF_902827165.1. Classification (NCBI taxonomy): domain Eukaryota; kingdom Metazoa; phylum Chordata; class Actinopteri; order Perciformes; family Nototheniidae; genus Trematomus; species Trematomus bernacchii. Next base: position 7,036,709 of record NW_022988097.1, on the reverse strand, counting down.
TACCACCTTGCTGGGAAACATTCTTGTTTGTGCCGCCGTCACCAAGTTTCGACATCTACGATCGAAGGTCACCAACTTTTTTGTGATCTCGCTGGCCGTGTCAGACCTCTTGGTCGCCATCTTGGTGATGCCGTGGAAGGCAGTGACGGAGATCGCCGGGTTCTGGCCATTTGGCTCTTTTTGTGACACCTGGGTTGCATTTGACATCATGTGCTCCACCGCGTCCATTTTGAACCTTTGCGTGATAAGCCTGGACCGCTACTGGGCCATCTCCAACCCCTTCCGCTATGAGAGGAAGATGACACCCAGGATGGCCTATGTGATGATCAGTGTGGCCTGGACGCTATCTGTGCTCATTTCCTTCATCCCGGTGCAGCTCAACTGGCACAAGGCCCAAACTAAATCTTACGCCCCTGACACCGAGTCCTCCTCAGACTTCAATGATACATCTTACCACAGCCCAGAGAACTGTGACTCCAGCCTGAACAGAACCTATGCCATATCCACCTCCTTCATAAGCTTTTACATCCCCGTGGCCATCATGGTGGCCACCTACACCCAGATATACCGCATTGCCCACAGACAAATCAGGCGGATCTCTGCCTTGGAGCGAGCGGCCGAAAGTGCCAAGAACAGACATGACAGCATGGGTGGAGACTCCAGCATGTCAGAGTCCGAGAGCTCTTTCAAGATGACGTTCAAGAGGGAGACCAAAGTGCTGAAGACTCTGTCTGTGATCATGGGGGTGTTTGTGTGCTGCTGGCTTCCGTTCTTTATACTCAATTGCATGGTGCCCTTCTGTGAGCAGTCAAGCGGAGGGGAGGCTTTCCCCTGCATCAGCCCCACCACGTTTGACGTGTTTGTGTGGTTCGGCTGGGCTAATTCCTCCCTCAACCCCATCATCTATGCCTTCAACGCAGATTTCCGAAAGGCCTTCTCCATCCTGCTGGGCTGCCATAGACTGTATCCAGGAGGCCACAACATAGAGACGGTCAGTCTAAACAAGAAATGACTCATGACTCTCTCACAGCACTGACTCATCCTTAATGCTACGAGTCCTAGCGTTCCTGTGCAGGCCGGTCTGATGGACTTCAAACGAGGACACTGCCCTTTGTGCTGACTCTGAGTGTGACTGAAGAACACAGCGACCCTACATGTACCCGTGTCTGCATTATGCCAGTGGCCCGTCCATGTGCCGACGGTCAGAGTGAGCTAGCCGTGCTCACCGTGGTCGCTGCACTATCTTCAAGGGGGGAGACGCTCCTGAAAGGGGATTTTGGGGGATTGAGATTAAGACTCTTCGCTGTTGTGCCAGGAAGCTGGGAGAGCCCACGCCCCCTGGGAAAGATAATCCAGTGACTGGGCAGCACACTCCCTAATGCTGTCAGACACGGCTCTCTTCAATACCATCACACACGTACACAAACACAAACACTGTCAAAACATGCTCCTCCAAATTCAGTGTAAATGCAGCACCCTGCCTGCACTCTACGACAAATTACATGACAGCACACGGAAATACTGTTACTCATTAAGTTAGCATCCTGCACTCTGCAAGGAGTCCAGTGGAAAAAGCGTCAAACCAAATGAGGTTCTAACTAGATGAGCATGTAGGTAGAGGGTGACATGTGACTAAAGATTACAGCAAGAATGAAAGCATCAGAGTTTACATCCCACTCCATCCATTAATGATGAGGAGTTGACACTATTGATGGAAGTGTTTGATTTTGAAACTGATCTCATTGCTGATACTGCTTCACACTTTACATCTTATCCAAATCTCTATATAACTTTAAACCAAATGTACTCAACAGACACCTCATAAATTATTTGTTTTACTGCTTGAGAGTGTTTTATGGATGTCCCATATTACTTTGTGTGCCCTGTATTTTTCATTAACAACGGTCCTCCTAAAGGTTTTGCTCGACTTGTGGTGTCCTTGACTTCTATGCTTACTTAGCAGATGATAAATAATTGCTATTAACTGAATTATGTTTGGATAAATCACTTTCAATTAGCTCTTCAAAGTGAATCATTCAAGGACATCTAGGTTAATAAAAAAACATGGGTGTTGTATTTATAGGTTTGGCCATCATTCCTATCAGTTATGATGACAGTGTAGTCCCTAAAGTATTTTCTGACATATTTGAACATTGATATTATCATTATACAGCAGCAGCCAGTCTATCAGACCAGGCTTACACCAGCACACAGTCAGGTCGGATTATTTAAACAACTATATTTGGAGATACAATGTAAATGATGATGAGATGTATAATGTCACTGATAATCCTTGATCACACAATGTCTGTATTAATTGTTTCCTTATTTGTGAGCTGAGGGCTTGTTTGAAATGTTATGGTCTGAATATCTGAGTGGAAGTGTCTTTTATCTCGTCATTTCTTTTTTTGTTTAGCAATGTCCAGTTGTTTCCAAATCTCAGCAGTTAAAGAAATGGTAATCTGGGATCAACATCCATTAACTTGACACAGAGGAACCTGGTGTGTTTAACTAAAACTTGGTCACACTTTGGATAATTCAAACGAGTATCATGAGTAAATTAGAGACTTTAAGAGATTCTGGTGGTATAATCGGTCTTAATCCCTGAAATGTTGAACTTTTCCTTTACCTCATTAACTACAATATTATCATGACATAAAGATATTATGGATGAATCTTTTCAAGACCAAAGAAAGAGACTCTGAAGTATTGAGTAAACATTGTATGTTGGACTGTGAAGAACAGGATGTATTGCCATCATCATCAACAGTTACCTCTTATTTGATGTAAAGTATTTATTTTTGTATGTGCTAAATGGCGTCATCACTTATCTATGGTGAGCATTGATGACACAAACAAAGCTGTAGGTGGTTGTACTTGGCTAAAATCTTTTTAAAGTTGTTATAGAGGTCTGACAAATAAATACTCTCTATTTATGTTAAATTCATAACAGTTGTGAAGTGTTTGCTTTAGCATCTCAATGCCCATCTTAATAAAAGTGCATGTGTCAATTTTGGTGAAATCGACTGCGTGGTGTATGTGATTGTCTGTACAGATAAAACTTCCTGAAGTACATGTCACACCAGAGTCTAAAGGGTCAAACTTAAAGGGACCTGCTGTTTGAACGTCCAAAATCTCACTCTTGCGTTACTCTGGTGTTCATGTTTGTTCGGTTTGGCGATGAATCGACACCATTAGCAAAGTGAAAGGCCCGATCTGGAGTCTGAATAACATGGAATAATACCCTCTTTATCAATTTATTTTGGCTTTGTTTCATTCATTCGCTGAACTGCTGTTGTTTTCAGGCTCAAATGATTGATTGAACTGTTGCAACAATACCAAAAAACTAAACACACATTCGGATTCACAGCTGAAATTAGGAGGTGATTTTACATTTAAATGTTCAGGAGCTTTGTATATCAAGGATGCACCTGTCACATAAATGGACACTGAAGTTGAGTAAGAGGGTGATGCCCGTAGTTGAAGTGTGGAGGGAGAACAGCCTCAAGGACGAGATTTCTTGGTAAAACATTCCCTCAGAGATCTGCCAGCTATTTTGAACATATAAATGAATCTAAACCTAAACTGATTTAGAGTTAAGATTCTCTTTACTGAAGCTAATGAGAATGTCTTTTGATATATCTGCTCTTCAATTATCTCATTAATCTGAATTTCAGTTGTCGTGTCAAACACTTCAGTTCAACTAAACACTATTCATCTGCAGATTCTTTTCCAGATTAATCGTTTGGTCTAAAAAAAATTGTAAATAAATGGCCGATCCAAATCAAATAATATTTAAGGGGTTCAAAACATTTTCTGCCATTTTAGCATGTAACAATTCATTGATTTTTGACTAACTGATTACTTTGCTAATCAATGAAGCTTAACATAAAAGTGATTGAAGAGTCATGAACCACTGTCAATAAATAGTAACAGTCAAAAGATTTATTAGAAGGATTTATTTTATGAAATTAAGTTCATGCTCATAAGAAATCTGAATAAGTATTATACTATGATGGTTACTCCTTCACACAAACAGAGGTGGAAGAAGTAATCAGACATTGTACTTGATTTAAAGTAGAAGTACCAAAGTGTACACTCAAGTAAAACTCCTGTATTCAAAATGTTAATGAAGTAAGGGGCGGCTGTGGCTAAGTGGATAGAGTGCTGGACTTCGGATCAGGGGGTAGCAAGTTCGAGTCCCACTGCAGTCAGCATGTCGTTGTGCCTCCTGTGGGGATTGTCCACAGTACTGAATGTATGTAAGTCGCTTTGGATAAAAGCGTCTAACAAATTAAATGTAGTGTAATGCAAAAGTATTGGCATAGAAATATACTTAAAAAAGTAAAAGTAGTCACTATGCAGATTGGTCCATTTCAGAATCATATGTTTTGATTATAATTATTGATGTATTAATCAGCTTGTAAAGGAGGAACACATTTTAATTACTATATTTACTGCTGGGTATCATGTGAATTTAATCCAGGTTTAACTAAAGTCTTATTTAAGTGTTGATTATATATATTTATTGTAGTTAATCAATATCTGCAAAGTAACTAAAGGTACTACGTAAATGTAGTGGAGTAAAAGTACAATATTTACCTCTGAAATGTAGTGGATTAGAATTACAAAGTAGCATAAAATGGAAATCATTGTACTTAAGTACAGTACTTGAGTAAATGTACTTAGTTACTTTAGACCACTGCACAAAAACGCACACAGAGTTCTCCTCTTAAGCCCAGTTTCTCTGCGCCCCGGACTGTCCTTGCCTCTGTGAAACCTCCTCAAGCGTGCCACGAGAAGAAGCAGCAATTAATTTGACTGACATCATTCAGAGTGATGGCTGAGGTGGCGACAAGACAGTGTGTATGTTTATGTGTAGTGCAGCAGCAGCGCTATTATCACCTGCTCCAGCGCCCAACCCGCACTCCCTGCAATGTCACCCGCACTTTGCAATTACACACAATTTGTTTTATTTTGCTGTCCTTTGGTTGCAATGGAGCTCTTGAGATTTTCAAATCAATTCTGTCTTTTTAGATTGGCACATCAGAGAAGAGATGTAAGACATGGCAACATCAGATGATGCTAATGACTGGCTCTGGGGAAATGATTTACTGAGGGAGGGAGGGAGGAAGAAAGGGGCAAAGAGAGAGACAGGGAGTCTTATGTAACTATCAAGCAATGGTTACTTAAAAAGGATGCTCTGTAAATATCACATAACCCAAAAGTCCCACCAAAGTCAGACTGCTGTCACATCCATAATGAAGTTTCCTCTGTGTTCACATGCCGTTTGCTTATAGCCACACCTGGCCACGTGAAAGTACATATTTAATGTCCTTAACGATTTATTTGTCACCCTTTCTCTCTAGTCTGCGTCTTGGGGAATTAAAATGCAATTAAAGAGTTTGCAATAATCTGTTTTACTCTCTATTAAATATGCATTATTCGCAACTGGTGGAGCTATCATAATTGCACTCGAGCCTAATGCATTTTTAATACTGACACGAAACCAAGATAAGCATAATTGAGAGCGAGCGTGTTGGTGACTCCATCCAAAGAGTGCCAACACAGTAACATGCTGACAGAAGTGAACGCACTTATTGGTTATTTGATTGATTTATATACTGCATTGTCTTGCTTATGTTTCTTATGCTGGTGTTATCTATTGTGTATCTTGTTTTGTATGTATTTGTACGGCGACCTTGAGAGCCTTGAAAGGCGCCTATATAAAATAAATGAATTATTATTATTACTTTGCATTTGAAAAATGTTGTTGCTCTGTTTGTCCCTATCTGGTCTCCTTTTTGGGGGTAAACAGATGCTCTATATTCATTTAACTGATGGAGAAATTAGACATCAACAAGCATCAGGCCACGTCTGCACTCACTCCTCTCGAGGAAATGTGTTCATCTTTGTACACCACAGAATTCATTTAAAAAGTATTAAACAAATTTCACCCTGCGCTTCAAAAATAGACACGGGATCGCACATGTTTTGACTTTTAGTGTGGGTCCTTTGTGGCAAACCCCTTCATTGCTCTCCCTAGTTTACTCCTGCTCTTCATTTCTCTTTCTTATCAAACCCCTCTGCTCTCTTCCTCCACCCTCGCTCTGTTTACTGTTTGTGCTGCGGGCAGCTGGAAGTGCCGTGTTGCCATTCGTCACTCCAACTGGCTCCAGCGGAGAGGACAGGACCCCTGACCCCACCACTGGGAAAGGAGCAAAGGAACGAGGCGATGTAGGGAATAACAGAGGGCTCTTAAGCGAGAGCAGAGAGTTATCACTGAGGACACGGAGTGAGGGCACAACAATATCCATACCAGGGGCCTCATTTATAAAGGGATATACGCTCAAAAAATGGCGTACCCCAGTTTCTACGCAATGTTTGCGATTTATAAAATACTAACTTGACCGGAAAATGTGCGGTCCTCCACGCAAACTCTGACCCATGCGTACGCACTAAGCACACAAACGGGAGAGACGAGAAACTGCGACACCGTTGGCAGAAGGGAGAATGGAGAGAAATATGTGGAAATAATACCATAAATAAAATGTTACCTCTCATTTATCAAATATGAAGAATTCATTTTCAAACATTGATTAAAGCCAATCTTAAAATGATTAAACAAACGCCTGTTTGCGACTCCTCAGTGCACACAAAAACATAACTTGGAGAAATAAATAAATACGGATATGCTATTTAAAACCACCTCGAATATGTTGTGTTAATGTTATGAAATGTTTTCTCATAAATGATGCGGTAAGCAGGAGGACAGAATTACGTCTAAACTGACGCCGTTTTGCATTTCTATAGGTTGTAGATACGAGCATGGTTTTTATACTATCACGTTTAATCGTGTTTTATGCCGTTTGCCAAGACTTGATAAGTCGCTCGTAAAACACAGGAGGTATGGAAACTAAGAACACCATATGTGGTAAATTGTACAGCTAATATAACACAACACATTAGTTGTATTTCCTTTAACTGGTGGACTATGGATATATAGTTGCTGATCGACAACTGGAACACAAACCACCAAATACAACAAAATAATTCAGATCCAGTCGTCATGACTCCACTCCGGAGGGATTCCCCGATCATTTCTTACAGTTTCTCATCAAGGGGGGGTCTCCTGTCCCCGGGACAAACACACTGCCTGAGGAAGGTTATGTGTATTTTTTTTGTCATTAACTTTTTTCGGACCACTTATTTATTTATTTTGGTGACGATCCGACCTCCATGCTGCTACTCTGGTTCAAACTGCATCCACCAAACAATATGATTTATCTCGACCTCCCCAAAATAACCAAAATCTGACACGGTGTGAGATGTCTTTTTTAGCTGTTCTGTCGTAATTTCCTGCGATCTTCTTCATGCAGTCAGTCAAAATGAATGAATGAATGGGCGTTTCTTTGACTATGTATAGGCAAATATGGGCGTTACGAGTAGATTGTGATTTATAAAGGGAAACAGGCGTAGGGAGTGCCGTACGCACTTCCCTCGCCGGTACGCAATGTTTTGTGAATCGGAAAATGTCGGAAAATGTCTGTACCTATTTGTTTGCTTTGTACTACGTAAGCAACCTTCCCACATCAATCCTACGCAAGGCGTTATAAATGAGGCCCCAGATTAAAGGGAAAACAACAACCGTGCAAGTCTCTGAAACTCTACTGAAGGGTAGAAAACCATCCTCTAAAATATGTTTGGTGTTTTCGTAAGGTCAGTGGAGAGCACCTTCAAATTTAGCTGTAAAATCTCCTATAGAGATTAACTTATGTTGCAGGTGAAACAGTTACACAGTTAAACAAATAGATAAGACAATTCTTTTTTGTATATCAAGTAGTCTGAAATGTCATGTTTAAATATGCAGATAATAATAATAAATGTGTTCTATTTTGAATACATTTAAAGAATATAAACCTGTACATTTGATACATCCAGGTTTAATATACTTGTTTCATAGCGTTGACGTATTAGAGTCCAATTTTGTAACCACATTGTATCACTCTATTTATAACAAAGTACTGTCAACAGCAAACAATTTAGCTGTTTTTAGAAATAATATGTTAAAGGCTATGAATGATACATGAACAAACCGATTTGTAATAACAATTAGAATATAGAGAATTAATTTGGAAAGTTTGTTGTATGTAAGTGCTACTGAAGATAAAGATTTCCTCCTCCGAGTATGAGAGCAAAAATAATTGACTTACATTTGAGTGATTGCGGCCAGATCATCACATTATTTTCATCTCCATCAAATCATGGTGTGACGCTTCACGGTCTGTGTTGATGCATCTGCATCTATTATGTTGCTTCTCCTGTTTAATCAGGTTTTCCTTTAATTTGTCACCCATCTGTAAGTGACAAGAAGTGAGAGAGAATGAGAGCAAGAAACGATGATGCAAGAGGATATGAAGACCATTGCATCATCCTCATTAATCCACTTATCTAACTACCTTGTTCACCTCTTTTTTATATTTATAGGTGTCTGTTCCGCTGACACATTTCAGAGTAACAGTATTGATGCCCAAATCCTCTGAAATAAATAGAGGAGAATATAATCCCTCATAAACTGAGTTTCAATACAGGGTCATGGAGTGACCTCTGCTGGAGATGGGCCGAATATGGAGATGAGTTGACCTAGGTCTTAAATTCCCAGGCTAAATTCGGCCTGATCAAATTCTCTGGAGAAATCAAGACAGATTTGAGGAATATGCTGGATAATAATTGCTCATATCGGCCTCATCTCTGGCCTATCACACATTGGTATAGTGGTAGAGTAGAAAACATCACTGAAGCATGTTAAATAAGCAAAGTCATTGAGAGCAAATCTTTTTTTTTTTTTTTTATGTCAATTTATTGAACATGTCAGAAACAAAACATACATCAATACTAATAATAATATATATTGCTTCTTCCTTTTCTTCCTTCTCACTCATAATAATAATAATTATACCAAAGTACAATAAAATAAATAATAATGATAATGCAAAAAAATAAATAAAAAGAAACAACAACAATAAATCTTAAATGAGTCTCTGTCGTGTTCAACAGGGGCAAGAAGAAGCTTAAAAAACTTTTCTGGTCCTACCCCTACTAGCGTACATTTTCCTTACAGTATAAATGAAGTAATTTGGTCATCGTCATCAGCGACATGTTTGTCTTGATACTTTTTTACAAAAACAATCAGGAAGTAATTACTTTTACAATTACAGGAAATAACAAAAGGAATTTTTACAGGTACTGTTCATAACCACTAATGGTTTGGCTCTTGAATAATACTTTCATTTTATATAAAGTTGTACAATTTTTCAGTGCATCACTACATTTATTCCACAGACTAACACCTTTTGATGAGATGCAATGAAGTTTGGCATTTGTACGTACGGGTGGTTTTTTGAAAATGCAGTTTCCTCTCAACATGTGCATGCCTTCTCTCCGTGTAAAAAGTCCCTGGACACCATGAGGCAAATGATGATTTGCGGCCTTGTACATAATTTGAATGGTTTTATAATCAACCAGGTCTTGTAGTTTTAGTGTTTTTTAGTTTGATAAATAATTTATTTATAAATCCATTTATACAATGAATAATAAGCCGGGTGCAAATGATGCTGGCTTATGAATGGTGTTTTGTCCACCAATGGGGTGATGTCCACTCCAGCCACAGTGTGCGGCTTAGCAGGCAGGGATGCAAACTCATCAGGTATGAAAAAGGTGACAAGGATCCGAGCCCCCCGACCCCACGGAATATCGGCTTTAAAATGAGGAATAACAGGATTTTAGCAGTCAGAACAACTAAAGCAGTTAATAATAACAGAAACGCCAAAGAGTCACATCTAATAGAAATGTATAAAAGCAATTATTTGAATTGTGTAGCAGTCAGTTTATAATTTTGGCAGCACTGTTGAGCATTTTGAAAATGTATTTTCATGCCTCTGTGCAAGGCTTAGTCTTTCTATCTGTATAGCCAGTGGTGTAAAGTAACTAAGTTCATAAACTCAACAAGTACTATACTTGGGTACAATTTTGAGATACTTGTACTTTATTTAAGTATTCAATGTGTTGCTACTTTGTTCTTCTACTCCACTACAGTTCAGAGGTAAATGGTGTACTTCTACTCCACTACATGTATTTAATAGCTTTAGTTACTTTACAGATGTGGATGAATGATGTGAAATATAATCAAGTGTTAAATCAGACTTTAGTTCCACCTGGAGTAAATTCACAAGCTACCCTGCAGTATGCAAAGTCATTCAAACTAGCTGCACCTTTACCAGCTTTGAGAACACTTTCATGATCAATCATTATAAAACATATCATATATATTATTCTGAAATGGACCAATCTGCACAACGACTACTTTTACTGTCGCTACTTTAACTATATTTTGATGAGAATACTTTTCTACTTTTACTTGAGGAACATTTTGAATGCAGGACTTCTACTTCTACTTTTACTCAAGTACAAGACCTGAGTACTTCTACTTTTACTCAAGTACAAGACCTGAGTACTTCTACTTTTACTCAAGTACAAGACCTGAGTACTTCTACTTTACTCAAGTACAAGACCTGAGTACTTCTACTTTTACTCTTTTAAAACTATTTGAAAACGAAGGCTAAAGCTAACGTTAGCAGATAGTGACAATGTATGCTAGTTAGCTAGCTCAACGATAATATTGCGACAGGAACACTTTTCAGTGCACATCACGCTGTGCCGCTCCGACAGGGAGCTCTGATTTGAACACCTGAACGACCCGTTCTAACAGCTGTTCACCAGCGGTCCAGTCTGTGCCACAGTGACTCCGGACCGCACAGTTAATATTAACGAACGCACCCGTAGGTAATGTAGCTGCTGAAGCTAGACCCTCATCCCGGAGCAGCAGAGCCTTATTATACATCCATGAGCAGAGCCGACAGGCAGGAAGACTCGAGCACACAGCTCGCGCTTCATTATAATATATATAAAAAAGAACACCATGCGTGTCATGATGGCACATAACAGCTCGCGGCCGCAGATTACTCCGGGTCCCAGACCCCCCCCCATACCCCAAAAATATTTTTATTGCAGATCTACATGAATCACACAAACGACCTATTTTGGATTCAAAACGGCAAATTTCGCCGAAAGGTGACAAGTTTGCATCCCTGAGCAGGAGAGAGGTGCTGCTCTGAGTGGAGATCAAGTTGTTAATGATGCCAATGCTCATGCTGGTAGGATGCCCTGTGGGTTAATCGTGACCACGAAAAGGCTAATCAGCTAGCTTGTAGGGAAAAGCAGATGAGTCTTATCTCTGTAAGAGCACAACATTAGCGCCATGAAGTGACACAGTTAGAACAACGGAGTGATTACTGATAACTAAGCAGGGAAAATAAGAGATAGCCGTCTCTTCCACCTGGACTTAAGATAGGAGATGGCTGCCGAGTGTCTGGCCTGAGTAACCAGTGCTGACCATGAGCTGATTGACGCTGGTGCCAGCCAGACCATGTGTGCCAATGCTATTGAAACTCACAATTGTTAGTCAATTGAGTGCAGTAATATATTTATCAATATAATCATTTTTATTTCATTTTACGAAATCAAATTCATTAGATGTGGGTTTCAACAATCTGACAATCATTTTCTCAATGAAGGGTTTGGTTAGAAAATAGTGACAAATGTCAATCGCAGTATCAAAGTGATTTCTTTAGTGTTGTGTAGGTCTTTAATCCCAAAACGATTCACATAATAAAAATATAAGAGGCAGAAAAGAGCAGGAAATCTCCATATTCAAGAGAAATAGAAAACAGATTTCTGCAAAGTAATCAATCAATCAATATTTAGATCAACTAATGGATTGTCGATTTCTTGTTGCAGCTCGGGTGATGGTTTTTAAACTGCTTAGGAAACACTATGCATCCTTAAAGGGATAACTTGCACCGTTGATAGTAATGGTAATGTGTCATACTTGAACAATTTCAATTTTAGAACGGAAAGCCCACATGCGTTGGTGATTCATGCAATTGAATACAAATCTGTTTTAAGTGTGCTGCTGGTAGACGTGAGCCTCCCACAATGCATTGCACAAAGAAAATGGAGGAGATTATTCAGGTCCAGCCTGTCTCTGCTTTCAATAATGAATATGAATATCAATAATAATAATAATCTTTATTTGTATAGCATCTTTCATACAACAAGTGCAGTTCAAAGTGCTTCACATAGACATTTCACAGAAAATGTATATCACACAGAATACAGATACCAGTAAAATACATCAAAACAAAATTGCATAGACTAGACATATATAAAAAATACAATAGATTAAAGTTAAAACAATGAAATTGTGCATTAAAAAGAGAATAGTGCAAATTCAACACACAATCAGGTGATCAGTTTTTTTTACCAAACATGTTTTTACCGCTGTTTTTCAGAACTTGTAAAAAACCAGCAGCAGAGAATCGCTGTGTTCTTGATGACTTGTAGCTTACAAGGGAGTTAATAATGTAACTTTGACCGACCTTGCCCATTAAAGGCCTTATATGTCAGGAGGACCTTCAAATCAATCCTGAACCAGCATAGTCCACGCCCCCCTCTACATTAACGGGGACTGTGTAGAGAGGGTGCCTTCATTTAAATTCCTGGGAGTCCACATCTCCCAGGAGCTCACCTGGAACACAAACACCACGGCAGTGATAAAGAAGGCCCAGCAGCGACTGTACTTCCTGAGACTGCTCAGAAAGAACCATCTGAATCAGAAGCTGCTGGTGACCTTCTATCGCTCTACAGTTGAGAGCGTCCTCACATACTGCATCTCTGCTTGGTATGCAGGATGCTCGGCTGCCGACAGGAAGGCTCTGCAGAGGGTCATTAACACGGCCCAGAGGATTATTGGCTGCCCTCTGCCCTCCCTGGAAGACATCACCAGCTCTCGCTGCCTCAGGAGGACCAGTTCCATCCTGAAGGACTCATCCCACCCAGCCCGTCATCTGTTCGACCTGCTGCCCTCGGGCCGGCGCTACCGTTCACTGAAAGCCCGCACCTCCAGATTCACAAACAGTTTCTTCCCATGGGCCATTAGGACATTAAACACACAAAAATAACTCCCCATATCCCCACTGTGCAATAATCATGGTCTGTCTCTATGTATGTATACACTGTAATATTTATCATATATATTTTATCATAATTCTATTTTATTCATTTATTTATTAATCCTGCTCATCTACATGACGATCCGAAGCTGTGTGCACTACTTGCTGGTCGTAACTGTCAGACCTTTTAATCTGTGTTTTAATATGTCTGTTTTTAAAGCACTCGCTGGAGCAGTAACTATAAATCTAGTTGTATTCTGTACAATGACAATAAAAGCTTTTGAATTTGAATTTGAAAAGAAACAGGAAGTCAGTGCAGAGCGGCTAGAACTGGAATAATGTGTTATCTCCTCTTAGTTCTAGTTAACAACCGAGCTGCAGAGTTTTGGATGAGCTGAAGTCTGGCAGTAGTTTTTTTTGGGAGGTCAGTGAAAAGTGCATTGCCGTAGTCTATCCGGCTTGAGAAGAAGGCATGTATTAGCTTCTCTGCATCTTTTGGATTTATGAATAGTCTGACTTTAGCAATGTTTCTAAGGTGAAAGAACAATGTTTTTGTCACTTTTCTAATGTGAAAGCTGAAGCTTAGATCTGAATCTAATATAACACCAAGACTTGTGACCTCCGGTTTGAACCAGTAAGTAAATATCCCAAGATTATTGACCAGCATATCTCTTTTTGCTTTCGGGCCGACTAGCAGGATTTCAGTTTTGTCCTCATTCAGCTTTAGGAAGTTACTGCTCATCCATTTATCTATATCCAATAGGCAGTTGGTGATGGAGGTAATAGTCGCAGTGTCATTTGGTTCTGCCGATATATACAGTTGTGTATCATCCCCATAGCTGTGAAAGCATACATTGTGTTTTCTGATCAGGTCACCAAGTGGTAGCATGTATAAAGAAAACAAAAACGGACCAAGGCAGCTCCCTTGTGGAACCCCATAATAGCTGTTGTGTTCTTCGGACACATGATTTCCAAGGCTGACATAAAACGTTCTCCATTTGATGTATGTTCTGAACCAGTTTAAGACACAGTCAGAAAGACCAACCCACTTTTCGAGACGATTGATGAGGATGTCGTGATCAATCGTGTCGAATGCTGCACTGAGATCCAAGAGGATAAGAAATGAGACCCTATTTTCATTACAGTTCAGTCTGAGGTCACTGACTATTTTTTAATAAGAGCAGTCTCAGTGCTGTGGTATCTTCTAAAACCTGATTGAAACTCTTCAAGGATGTTGTTTCCTTGAATATTATACATATTATATATTAGGCCAAAGTTAGGCTTTATAAAGGCTCATGTGTTGTGTGACGGGTAAAATATTTTGTAATGATACAGTAAATCACAGAATAGAATGCGTCTGTCAAAAGTAGAAGAACATACAGGACAGTGTGCGGTAAACGCAGAATAATACAGAGAACATAAAAGCCAGGCAGATATTTTAGGCTCTGCTCTGTGAATCTGAAAAAGGGGATTAACAGAGCAGGAGGGTTATACAGAAGACCACTCAGCGACAGACATCCCACTCAAGAGATGGCACAGTGACAAGCTGCACAAACATCCCCAACAGAGAGAGAGTAAGAGGAGGAAGGAGGAGAGGGGGGGGAGATGAGGACGGCGGGATGGAAAGACTGCTTGAGAGTTAGGGAAGAAAACTGTGACAAGGCGTGTGATAAGAAAACAGCAGCGATTCTGGTCCACTCTATCTTGAAGGAACTGGATCTCAGAGGGACACTATAATTTGTGCTAATATGATCTATTAGCATTATTTGGCTGGTTATTAACATTGTTCAGAGGTCTGCGTGGGAAGGCTACAACCCTGCTATATTTCTCATGATCTCTTATGACATGGTGGATTCCTAGACGTCTGAGAAGTATCTGAGAAAGATAGATAGGAAAGATTATGTTGCAATTCTACTTTTTCTTTAGCTTTAAGAGGAAGGTCAAGCTAGAAAATAATTAGGGGGCATACAGTGCCTTACAAAAGTTGTATGCATTCAAACCTGTACTTTTTTACAAGTTATTACATGTTATCTTTTGGAGAGATTGTATTTGATGTGCATAAGTATTCACCCCCCAAAGTCAACACTTTTTTTAAAGCCACCTTTTTCAGCATCTACAGTCTCTTGAGGTATGGCTCTATAAGTTTGGCACATGAGATATATTCCTATTATTCTTCTCAAAACTGCTCCAGCTCCTTAAACTTGGATGAGTTTCCATGAATTGAGTTTCCTCAATTCAATTGAGGTTTGGGCTTTCTATCTCAAGACATTTACATGTTTCCCCTTAAAGCAATCGAGTGTTGCTTTAGCAGTATGCTTTAGGTCATTGTCCTGCTGGAAGGTGAACCTCTGTCCCAGACTCAATTCTCTTTAAGATTGAAACACATTTTCCTCAGAAATATTCCAGTATTTAGTTTTATTCATCATTCCTTCAATCCTGAACAGTTTCCCGGCCCCTAAAGATGAAAGAAATCTCCACGATGCTGCCAACAACATGCCTCTCTATGGGGATGGTGTTCTCAAGGGGGAGGGACGTATTAGGTTTGCGTCAAACATAGCATTTTCCTTAATGGCCATAAAGTCACATTTTAGTCCCATCTGAGCGGAGTCCCTTTTTTCCAATGGCTTTTAGACAATTCTAAAGAAGTGGTGCGATATTCTTTCTATTTTAGAACAAACTATGTAATGGATCTCTGTGGAATAGTCAAGTTTTGGGATTATTCCCTGATCAATACTTCCACACAGCTTTGTCCCTGACCTGTTTGGAGAGCTCCTCTGTCTTCATGGTGCAGCTTGCTTGGTGCTCAGAGGTGTGGTAGACTGAGCCTTTGACACCAGGAATATATATTCTGATAATGTACCTGATAATCTGATACTGATTTTACATAGATGGACATTATTTAACCCATGATTTGACTCTGACGGTCATTGTTGGGGCTTCATAGCAAATGTGGTATACATACATACGCACACACTACTTTCCAGTTTTAATTCTTCATAATTTTCTTTGGTTTTTACTTCACCAATTTGCACTATTTTGTTTGGGTCTATCACACAAAACCCAGATAAATTAGAGGTTTTAATGCAAACAAAATAGGTAAGACACCAAGGGGGCACAGCATGTATGGCCTCAGAACATGAAGTCATTCAGATTTAATTACTGAGAAACTATTTACCATTAGGCTGGAATTTGAAAATACAGATTTTTTTTTTGTGCAAAAATACACACATTAAACCTATACTTAATTGTAATTTTAATTATTTAAAGGTAGAGTGGAAGTCGAAAAAATGCATGTGCAGCTTAAAAACAGGTTTGATGCATTTACAAAGTACCCCTGGGAGTTTAACATACTTTACACAGCAGTTTTACAGAGTTGTTTGTTAAAAGCCATAATGCTGCCATAGGTTCAGTGAAGCATCAACACAACATCTCAAGGTTGCTCCTTTTGTCTGCAATGCAGCATTTATATATATTTTTAAATATTTTTAAGAACAAAGTAGCGTCACCCCTTCAGAGGAATACGAACTCAAAGTGCTTGGAGATGATGTAAGTGCTCCATTTCACAAGAAAATATGTACGGCAGCGTGAGGGGATTTCATATTTTTAAATCATGTAATTTGATTCAAAGCTTTTTCAAAAAGACTCAATACGATTGCTGATGCCAAAGTGATTCACTATATTGGATTGTTTTATCAGATTGATGCAGGCAGAATGGATGTTTGATATGAATGAATCAAGACACCAGTAGAAAGACCTAAGAAAAAGACGAGGCCAAAGAGTCTACACAGCTTCACTCAGAAGAAAAGAACAACTCAAACATTTATTATTGCAGCTGGGTGCTACACACACAATCTAGGCTATTTTAGGAAGGGACTTGACAAACAGAAGCACAGCGGGAGCCTCTTTTACCCTCTGGAAAGTTCAGATGGGACCGCACAAGCACGAGCGTGAGCGGACACAAACATGCTCAGGCAAACTCACACACATACACACCCACACCAGGGACACAGCTGGGAGACTGTGGAAACAAATGTTTTGGATCCTTTATTTGGCTGTTGCCAGCAAACAAAAAAACCTTTTACTGCCTCTGGTTCGGCTACGTTAGAGGAAGGTTTAATTGAGCGTCTCAATCCAATCATGTTAAAAAAAATTGGCCTTTAGATGACAGACTGTTACCTTATTTGATTTTAATTCAAAGCTGTTGAATTTCTAACAACAGACCAGGAGAAACGTGCACCCTTTATATTCATATCTGTCCTCACAATTCTCCAGCTGACCAAAATGAACCTGCCGTAAGCCACTTTAGGGCTTACTGCGCATGTAACAGAGTAATATGACTCCCACAGGAAAAACCTCTTTTCCCTGCTGCTCCTTTATGCAGAGGTCAAAGGTCAGAGTCGGTTACAGAACCGCCTCCCTGTGGGTGGTGGGGCTTGTTTGTGTATGTATGTTTGTGTCAAGGACAACACAGAGAGGTGGATGCTATGGGGCTTGAACCCTGGTCTCTGTACAATAACAACATCAAAAGAACTGGATAGAGTGTTGGAGGAGGGGCCCCATTCATTCCCATGAAAGATGCTCAGTGGTGCATTAAGCAAAAATATCTGATGATCTTACAGACGTTTCTTTCCCAATGGGGGGAAATATTATTTTGCATCACATGACGGCCACTACAGAACTTGGCTCCAAAGCCAAGAGCTCTTCCTGGGGGCCTGGTTTACACCCTTTATTGTGTCCCAGGACATAGTGAATGTTAACTGCGTGGATTAGCTATAATTGAATAAGCTAATACTCCTCGTCTTTAGATAGCCTATAAACAAGTTATCTAAGTGAAAAACTGCTACAGCCACAGTATCTGCTCTGTGAGGCATAGCAATGCTTTCAGCTAAATGCTAACATGCTCATAATTACAACACACATGTTGACATAAAGCAGGTGGAATGTGTAACATCTTACTGTAGCATGTTTGCCTATTACCCGATAAAGAAAAGTTTATCTAAGGATGATGGGGGTCTCATTAATTTTCCATCCATGGACCAACATGGGGGGTGACCAATCAGCAGAGAGAGAACTGCAAACACGTTCAGCTGTAGACCTCTATTAAAAGAAAGGATTATTTTATTCAAGTACTGGGCAGGAAGTGGACTATGTCCAGAACTCTGCCGCCAGGCTTCTCACCCGCACCAAGCCATGGCAACATATCACCCCCACCCTCATCCACCTACATTGGCTGCCGGTCAAGTCCCGGATTCAGTACAAAACACTCCTCCTCACGTACAAGTCCCTCCATACCCTCGCCCCCCAGTACTTATCGGACCTCCTCCATCCCTACACCCCTTCTCGGAGTCTGCAGTCCTCAGACACGGGCCTGCTCTCCATCCCCCGCTCTCGCCTACGAACGGTTGGTGACAGGACGTTCAGTGTTGCGGCCCCCACCCTCTGGAATGCACTTCCTGCCGAGATCCGTAATGCTGCCTCCCTGGACATCTTCAAATCATCATTAAAAACACACCTGTTCTATCTAGCTTTGTGAAGCACCTTGAGATGACGTTGTCTTTAAAGTGTGCTATATAAATCAAATGTATTTATTATTATTATTATTATTACCTGTTCACCCTGGCCTTCGGGCCCTAGCCCTTTCTTGGTCCCCCGGCTTCCTTTATTTTTGTTTGCCCTTTGATTGTCTGTTTGTTTTGTTTGTCCACCATGTACAGCGGCCTTGGGTCCCTTGAAAGGCGCTATATAAATATAATTTATTATTATTATTATTATTATTATTATTATGTTAATCTGCTTTAATTGTCCCGTCTAGAAGTCTGCTCCCCTGCTTAGCCCCCCGTCTGTTTATCGATATTTCAATATGTCACCAGAGGGGAGGTCAAGCCTGCTTTGCTACATGCTTTACAACACCAGCTAGTAGAGAATAATACCAGAGATAACATCTAGTAAATGTGTGTGTGTGAACTGATAGACTAAGCACAAACATTTCAGAGGCCTTTTATGATGTAGGGTCAAATATGAAACAAATGAAGGGAAAATAACTTCATGCTACATCATAGATAAAGCCAGCAGACTTATCTTAACTTCTTTGATCCACCACAGGAAAGATAAACACCTCGTTGATAAGCTATTTAAATGACATGGATGGTAAAATATACAACTTCAGATTTCAGATGCAAATCCGAGACAGGGACCCCATTTTATAAACAAAAAAGGAAACATAGTGACAGCTAAACCGAGCCTCAGCAGAGAGTAAATATACAGTAATGCTTTTCCATGTTTACCATAACTCAGATTTCAGTGTATCTGTGGAATTTGAACCCCAACGCATGCGTCTGTGTGAATCAGACTCTGGGTGTATCTGGGTGAATATCCCATGTCGGCGAGTGTGTTGGGTTACCACACACTGTTGTAGGACTACATCTCCTTCAGTACACTTAAGGCCATGGGGGAGATTGATGACTCATAGGATCTCAGGAGAGGGAGCGGATGCACAGATTCCCGAGGAGACACGGACAATGGTGAATGCTACAGATGGCACGGCTCTGAAAAGGCTGGATAAACCTCCCACAGGGCAATGTATGGATGTCACTGCAAGACGCTAATGACATTGGTGTATCCAATCTGGAATAGGTACCAGGTAAGCTTGGGGTGAAACAAAAAGAGGACATCATGTAAGGGATGTACAGTGCTAAAAACAGTGACTAACATTTTACTTCATGCTGTTCTTTAGTCTCAATGGTCAACAGCAATGCTGAGCCCAGACCTGTTCATCTCAGGCTTCAAAAGAGCTTCACAGGAGCTTACTTACATCCAACAAAACCCTCAGCACACACAATACCGGGCTGCGGCTGCTTTATAGAGGGGGAGCACAGTTTTCCTTCAATAACACCCAGGGAAATAAAATAAAAGGTTGAGTAAGAGAAAGACATCAGGGGGTTGAGGGTGAAGTAGGAGAGTATTTCAACATTAGAGCTGATAACACAAAGAATAATATCCTGGAGTGCATTCTTCCCTTTGTTGCCATCCATGCCCCAGATCTACCAAAAAGCCATAGCCTCAGAGAAAGCTCTCTATCTAATAACTGAAAATCCAAAGCTGTGTAGTAGGTGTGTATTCATGGTTAAATAGGTCATGTTGTTTGGCCGACCTGACCGAGGGAAACCTCCCTAGAAAACCAGTTGAAAGACTAAACAAAAGACAAAAACTGCTAGAGGTGGAATTACTCTAAGGAGGTCAGTCTGTGTGTGTGTGTGTGTGTGTGTGTGTGTGTGTGTGTGTGTGTGTGTGTGTGTGTGTGTGTTTGTTTGTGTGTTTTTGAGCATGCGTGTTCAGATCAAGTTCTCCCAGTGAGGAATCTGTCAACTTCTTAAGCCTGTCACAAGTCTGTGCAGGGTGCTCTACGCCATTAAAATCATCACAGTAATTAACTTAGCAGCAATGTTGTGAAGGTCGACTGGGTGCCTAATTATGTCATGATTGTTGATCGAGTGACGCAGGTTCCCAAAACCCGGAAATGAGTCAGCAGTTTTGCAATTGTGATTCCCTCGTCTAAAAGTCGATTGGTTATTGAAATAGGATTTAGTTTAGTTTATTGGTTTAGTTGTCAGGGACCATGTACAAAAAGAACATCAATCATAAAGAGATAAATTGCTTTGTACCAGATTATAGCAGTTTGCTAATTTCCATCTGCTGTTTCTGGGCAGGTCAACACAAAATACAGCACATACAATTCAATAACAACATAAACACATATGATATCACAACATATTTCATACACGCGCCATAAAATATACACTTCACATAAAATTTACATTTCTATTTTGTTACGGCCAAAGCATTAAAACAATGGTTGTGACCAGCAACATATATTTACACGCCAAACCCGATGGAGTTTACACAAACAATATGGTTTTATTGGATATTTTGTCAAATCACACTAACTTAAAGGGTACATGTCTGGAGGACTGGCCAAAAAAAAATAAAGATGGAGGAATCCTGGGCCACACCATGGGCTGTAGGTGCCAGCCACACCATGGTTATTTAGATGCCTGAAATAAGCTCTTCGACCAACACAAGCTTAAGAAATGTTTACATTTTGTTCTACCACATTAAATACTTCCATTAATTTACTTAAAAACAATGAAACAAACATATATTAGCTTGTATAACCACTGGCAACTCCCATAAAGTGGTGTCCATTGGTCAACTTCATCTTGCCGATGAAAGTGTAAGTACAGTGATTTTTCCTACAATAATCCAATAGAAAAATCCCGATGGTTTTTTGCAGAGGGAACCAGGGTGATGCTAACTTCCTGACGGGCCTTTAAAAATACATTACCCCTGCATCACTCATATAGCCCCTCCTTCTTTCTATGCAACATGATGTATAAAAGGAGTCATCAGGAAACTCAGACACAGAAGGAGAAATGTATTCAGAAATGCAGCAGCTGTAAATCCACAGCAGAGAGGGGGGGATGAAGCGTGGATTGTTTGGGGGAAACACACCTGCTCCACAGCTTTGAAAAAGAGATCAAAGCATGTCCTCTAATGACAGCACTTTGAACAACACACATGCTTCACCCCTGCATCATAAGGTGTGTATACTAGTAAAAGAAAAAATACTCTCACTGCCCACCACCCCTACTTTATATGTCATATCTCACATTACTGCCCAGTTGTGGGAAGCGATCCTCAAATTTGTGTATTTCTGCAGTGCGATGAAGCAAAAACTGCACCTGAGTTTTGCTCCTGCGTGCAGTTAGATGTTGAAATGTTCCTCCAAATCTCAGTTTTTCCTAACAGGCTGGGACAGGAGGGCAGAGGCAGCGAGAAACCCCACACTGGCTTTTCCTTTCTTCGAACACATCAATGCTTTGTTTTTGCATTTAACACATTTTTCACAGAATAAACAGATTTCTTAAATTATGAGCAGTTGTGTTTAATGAAATGCAAGTGTTATAGAAGTCATTAGGCAGCTGCATATCATCATGGACATCTGCATTTATCACATTAAAGAGAGCAGGAGAGAGGGGAGGGGAGCTACATTGCACTTATGTCCTCTATCAGATTCAATCCTTTTTAATTTGATGCAACACTGCTTTGCAATGATGCCTGTATAAGACCTAAAGGCTCCTGACCCAGCAACACTGAACGCTACAAAGCCCCAATCCACATAATCGTGCCGGCACAACGGAACAATGCATAGGAGTTTCATCTTTTATTCAGCAGGGGACTTATGAAGAATTAAACTGACATTATCTAAGAGGCTTTAAGTTGCAAGTTAAATATCATGTTCACCTCACAATGAGATAATGTGTTGTTACCTAAAGTGTCCTCCTGAGTTATATTTTGAATGCCAAGAATAAGTGTATAAATATGAGAGTAGCCTGTATGAAATAAGAGTGTAGCAACAGATGGGAAGCTGCTACACCTAGTGGATTTAAGGCAAAAGGGCGAGAACCATTAGAAGCAAGGCTTATGCACGGACATGCTTATTATATCTAAGTTAATTAAGAAACAGTAAATTGTCTAAATCAGAACGGATCAGTGACACTCAAGTGGTTGCGAAAAGCTATGCAAAAAGCAGAGATTTAAAGGAAAGAAATGTCCATGACCTGGAGATCATAAAGCAATTATTAAGGAAGAAATGGAGGTCAAACTTACTTGTTCTTTGGTTTAAAAAATATATATTCTACAGTTCAGCCAAAGTCAGTCATTTTTGTACAAAACGTAATCTTACATTTATTAAAGCAGAAAACACTGTGCAGGAGAACAACATGAGAAATTCAGACTAAAAGGACTTTACATTGGGTAGATACACACTTGATTTGTTTTATTAAGTTTGACATATTGTTATAAGCCGAACTTCAGAAAGCATTTTAACACGGAACGAGGAGCATGATTTTGTCCTCCTACGCTGGAATCAAGTTAGGCAGGAGTCTCGTCAGGGTCAGTATGCAGAAGAGGAAGTATTGCAGTGACCAAAAACGGTTTTAATTCTCATATAAGCGTGTGAGTATTATATTAAGACTCTTCCTCTAAAAATGTTGCATTATCTATTCTCAACGGAGGTCAGTCAGTATAATGAATAACTCCTAAGGATATTTCCATAAACATATTGCCATTCTTCATCAATTTACTTGTATATTTTGTGAGGAATTGGATTTCCTCTACTTTCTTTCATATAAGTCCCAAGTCCCATTGCAAACATCTGAAACAGCAGGCTGGGGTTATGGGGCAATCAAAGTCATTAAAGACCTCACTAACAGCTTAATGCTGACTTTCAATTCAGAATGGAGCAAATGGACTGTGAAATATGTGCTAATGGTAATAAGCGTTCGCTTACAAAGTGAGAGAGAAAAAGAGACGGATAAAGCCCTGTGCTGTTATCACTGAGTCTACACATATCCTTTCACAGAGCCAAAAACATGGACAAGGACAATTAAACCAGGGACTGCAAAGGGACAGCTTGGCGTAATACTGTGTTACAAAGTCCACTGTTCATTTAAAGTATGGTTTAAAAATACAGCTCACATATAACAAAAACACGTAGGCTCCAGGGTGTCCAAGCGCAAACTGAAAACACACGTTTGCAATTAAGACCATGTGAGACGTGCTATTTTGCAGAAAACATAATTTTTTGCAGACGTAATTTCACATCTTTAGAGGACTTTTGGCTGGATAAATATTCATTAGAGTGCAACACCTCCCCATTAGGGCCACCCAGATGAAGATCCGTCTACACAAAACACACAGTGGATCCTTTTCACTTTTTCAGTATACTGTGCTTTCACCATCAGGTTTTGGCTTGTCACGTATACTTCAATGGTACCTTGAATGATGTACACAGAAACTCAACATAGCTTTAACAAGTTTAAAAAGGAAAGCAAAGCACTTTGACTCAAACAGCCAGTGAACACATTGTTTAAGATGCAATAATAACTGTTGTTCTATCTACAAAACAAAGGTCTTGGGGCGTCTTTTTGTTCAAATTTGGTTAAAAAAACAACAGAGGGTCAATTGTTTAAGACTGTGTTTGCTACACTGTTAGGCCAGAATGATTTACCGTTTTAGTATGGGCGATAAATCAGCTTACATTATGCAAAACACAAATGTTTTTTTAATTATAGAAATTAGTTTGGACTCAACAGTCTCTAAACTAAAAAAAAAGTTTTGCATAAGCAGTATAAAACGGCCAATCTGCACAGCTATGAGCAGAATAATTATTTGTATCCAGGATTGAACAAAGCTGGCTGTATTGATCGTTTTCACAGAACACACATTTCACAGAAGGAAAGGGGAAGGTGTAAACAGTAACATTTATGAAATGGGAAATGATGGTTGATGTTCGTATAGCTGCTCTACCTAAGGTGAACCATAACACTAAATATTAACAGAAAAATCAATCTAGAGCCGACAGCACTGTGAGGACGGAAAGGCTTAAAATATCACCCCCCTATACTCGGGGACTACAAATGTTCTGGTTTTGTCCCTCTGGCATAATGTGTGGAAGAAACATAGCTTGCAAAAATTAAAGAGCATGGTACTAGATGTGAAGTATAAATGAAAAGGTCAGAAGCAGAGTAGCAACCAGAATCAACTGTAGAGCTCAAAACACACAAAATGTTTTTGTCATTAGACAACTGCATCCAAGGCTTGAGCAAAAGAGGAGATCAACAAGAGAACACAACAGGGTCAACTGTTTAATGTAATGTCAAACACATAAAATATATATTGTTTTAGCATTTAGATATGCATCATGATATAAACGACTCTAAGGGCTATCATAAATAAATATGTGTCAATGAAAAATTCTTTAGCATATGTAAGAGTGCACTTCACAAAGCCAAGATTCACCAAGTAAAGCCTATTTTTATTCTAACAGAAGTATAAAATACAATATCCCTGCATATTCAAGGCCAATAAAGAAAATATGTATTTTCCTTTAAGCTGGAAATGCAAGAAGAATAGGGAAAACAAATCGAGAAAGCTACTATAAATTCAATCTGGTATTCGTCAATAATGAGACACATGGCCTGATCAATATTCCTTTCATTAGCAGTGACCCCTGCTGAATCAGCAAAGGAGGATCCTCCAGATGCTTATCTTTGTAAGAGGGCATTTACAAGACCAGACAGTCATAAAGCTTCAGCTCCACTTCAGGTCCTTAATCAGGGCTTTTATAAGGTGCATGAGTTCAGCAGACACTCTTTTCCTCTTGTTATCCCCACACATGTACATCACCTAGTGTGTATAATGCTGCTTCCTCTCAGGAGCGGTGGTACAGGCTGTGGCCGAGCTGCGAGGCGTACAGATGTGCAGCAGGGAGAATGGGGCCGCGGCCGTATGAGCAGCCCAGTCCGTAGAGAGCTGCTGGTCCAGCCTGCAGGTGAACACT
>NW_022988097.1:6321239-6406239 GCF_902827165.1 Trematomus bernacchii | reverse complement strand
CTATAGCACTATACAGTATTCTATTGTTTTCTTGTTAACTAACAAGAGTTGTGCACTACATGTAGAACCCAGACGTTATGCTGACGAAAAAAATACTTTGGAAGATGGACTGAGAGCTTTTTTCATCTATGAAGAGATGTGAGCATTTGTTGTTTTTCTCCATTTTATATTCTTTTAAAAGGAAAATGTAGGAGTTGAGAAAAAAATAATCATAGTGACTGACAGCACTTATTCATTTGGCGTTTTTGATATTCTGAGACTGTTTTTCAGCCGTGTTCTGGTCATTGATGTAATATGTAAATATAGGACAAGTGATAAATCACTATATTTTGCTTCAGAGCATGTAATAGTTTGGGATTTTGCATCCCCATTTAGTAAATATTCGTTCATAAGGGTATTTTGACGTGATGGGTGTATATTTATATAACATACAATTAGCAAACTTGTAGACATGATTCATCTGCTGTGCAGTTGCCATACAGTACTGATTCAAAAAGATAGAATTTAGCTAGTCAGGTCAGTACTAGCACAGGACTTAAGTCTTAAACACAAAATTCACAGTAGATAAAAGTTCCTGGTCCCCAACATTTGGGGGAAATGAGCAGTGTTCTAAGATGAAAATTCACATTTTGTATTTTCAAAAAATCATGTTCCCACCACCAAAGAATTATAAAAAGGAGATCAGCCAATTACTTGTTCACACCTTGGAGGAGATCAGAGAAAGAGAGAACAAAAGAGAAAGAGAGTGGGAGAAAGGAACACTGATAAAATGAGACAAAAACAGTGCTACTAGACTGTGGGTAGATTAAGCAGGAGGTAGACCATTTCATTGCCACCACCAGCAACAAATCCCCCAATAATAACTGCACCCAATTTCAGTGTTACAAAAATAAAGAAATAAAGGAATGTGGCTTAGGCATCAAAGCGTGAACAATTCCTCTGTGTTTGAGAGCTGGATGCCAGTGGTCTCCCTCTTGGTATTATGGTTGATCTTATCAATGAGGGGGCATTTTGTAGGCAGGATTACCCAGGCTTTGGGAAAGGGGATATTCATTACCTCCTGTTGACATCTCACAGAGTGATCATAATCCCACTGAGGAGCATGTGAACCAGAACCAAAGCTTTTTGCTGCTCAGTGGCACCGAGGTGTAGCCGTCCTTATGCTCTGACAAGAAATGCCAAAGGTCCACTTACGGAAGAGGTACATAAAATGTGATTGTCAGCACAAAGGGTAGACAGTTGATGCCACCCTGTAGGTAACTGAAGGGACTTTTTGAAGCCTGTTTTTATCACTTGGCAACATCATAGCCAGTACCTGAGGCCACCAAACAACGAGCCAAACGAGCAACTCGCAACCAAACTCAGCATTGGCTGACAAGTGAACATGCCTCTCAAGGCCTCGGTATTAAACTGACAATTAAACAAGCATGCCTGGTGAGTGGAGGTGAATAACGAAAATGCCATCTTTTTTTTTAATTCTTTGCAGACAGGAGAAAGAAAGTGGGGTCCATTATCACATTTTATACAGCTATCAAGACTTTAAAACTTAAAAATGGTCGGACATGTTGTACTATCTGTTTATTTTTTGGAGACCATAAACATGTGCATTCAGTTGATACACTGGTAAATGTTAGCTTAGCGCAGGGGTACGGTCGGTAAAGACTGCTCTCTTCTACAAACAGAGGGGAACCGCAACTACCATCTGGAGAAATGTGCCTACTGGTATCTCCAAAGTTGCCTTTTTTTGTTTGGTCACTAGCATTAGTTATTCATTAGCCTTCATTCAGGAATTCACCTGGTGACCATTGCTAATGCTAAGCTAGCTATCGTTGGTCAGTAGATGCTTCCAAACTACAGCTTACGGCTTTGTTAATCACTACATTTAATTTTTATACGCAGAATATGTTTCGAATGAAATGTGTGGAGGATGGCCCTAAGTAACAAAAATAATGCACTGATTACTTTGCTCTTGAGTAATAAGTAAAGCAATGCAATTACTATAAATATGAACATTGCAACCCAGTCTCACGGCATTTCATGTTATAGTCACGAAATGTATTGAATCTATTGATTCGTGTTCACCAACACAATTTTTGCATTTTTTTTGTGTCACACAGAACGATTTTAAAAGCAATGTATTTCTATTGGTAGTATGTTTCGTGCCTGCACCACGTCTTTTTGTTCGGTCGGGTCTTGGAATACCAGAAGCTGTGTGGTTCATAAAAACATTTTCTTACTCAATATCTTACCCTAAGCCTAACCCTATCCCTTTTATTTTAAATTGTATAATGTCTGAGTTTTTTTGCCGTCAGTGAGGAAAATAAATGGGGCAAAGAGCCTCAGAATACTGAAATCTGCATTTTTTGTCATCTTTTTTTCCTTCTAATTTGTTATTATTTGGTGCAGGCACAACACATACTACCAATAGAAATACATTGCTTCTAAAATCGTTCTGTGTCAGAATACTGAAATCTGTATTTTCTTGAATCTGTTTTTCCTTCGAATTTGTTATTATTTACATTGCTTTTAAAATCGTTCTGTGTGACACGAAAAAAATGGCGAAATCGTGTTGGTGAACACGAATCAATAGAATAATTGTGTGATTATAAAACGAAATGCCGTGGAACATTGATGACATTGTTCAAGCAATTCTGCCTTAAAATGATTTTTCTACATTATGTTGCGTCCTGTTGAGTGGCTCATATGTATGCTTTACACACATTCCACCACCCTCACCTGGTGACTACATGACTGCTGTATAATTCATAATGCTGTGAGTGTGTCTTCCTGCCAGCAAATGGAGCATATTTGTGCTGGTGAGTTAGATAGAACCTATTGTTCAAATTTGGCAACAGCAGTAATGCCAAAGTCTGCCTCAGGGATTAGTGCCAACTGTAATTAGAGAGAAAACCCATTTACTGATAGTTTTAATGCATGTATGGTTAGTGGAAAAGAAGAAAAGCATGTTTAAAGGCCACAATACTATCCACCTCTCCTACTACCCCATCCCCCAGGAGGCTACCTGCACTTTGCACAATACCAGATGAAATATGCATCAGCTGTCTCCACTCCCACTGTTTTTCTGTCCTCCCCCTTCCACCCATGGCCGAGCAGAAAACTAGACCAATGCCAGGTGAAGTTGTCAGCAGACAGACAGCCATGCAATCTTGAAGCACCGGGAATCTCTTACCTCAGTCAGGTGTGCCTTCCTCAAATCATTATTCACCATGTTGACAAGTGACAAAAATACAGACTGAGGTGTAAGCAGACGTGGATGAGCATACAACATCTCCTGTGGCCTGCATAGATCTGACAGACTGTTTTTTAACGGTGAAAGCAACATTGACAAGTGTGTCCCACATTGTATCTTCTGATTTAACTGTATTTATTTTCAGGGTGATCAGATCTAGATGTTATGGATTATTATAACTGTGGTTAAAGGGGTCCTATTTTGCCTAGTTGATGCCAGAGGGTGTTTCTCTCCCACACACACCCCCATACCCGAAACACCTAAATTGGACTCCTTTGTAACAACAACACTTGTATTGGCTAGCAATCCAACACATTATAAGTGATTCGCTAAGGGGCAGGACATATCTCAGCGGTTTACCAATCACATCAGAGCCAGCCAGCTAACCAATCAGAGCAGACTCAGGCAGTTTGAGAAAAATAAAGCACTTTTTGAACATATCACAATAGAAGCACAACATACAAATTGAACCAGAAAATGTGCATAATCTTTCCTCTTTAATAATTTCTGTTTATACAAAGTAAGCATTAGCCATGCCAAAATGTAAATGCCATTATGCCAATGAGAAAGGCAGGTTAATGATGTTAAGTCAGCAAGACGGTAAGGGTCCGCAAGGAGCTTTAAACTATGACAGGTAAAGACAGAAAAGGAGTGGAAGATCTGTCTATATATTTTTTTTCTCAAACAGAGACACTACATGACAGCTTAATGGAATTTTTTGTAAATAGCACTTTCAAACTTTCGACAAAACCAGAATGGGCATGTTATCTATGTCTATACTTGGCATTTTATTAGCGGTTAGACGGAAATCTAATCTTGCCGCACACCTTTGACGATAAACAAAAGCCTGTCAATCATCTTAAAAGTCTCCACGTATGAAATGAGAAGTCACATCAGTGTGTCTTCTTTCACAAATCTGTTTAATTGACTCACTATGCGTCTCCCGCCTCAGTGATTAGGCCCATTAAAGCTCTTTTAATGGGACAATCTCATTCAAGTGATTGATATTTGGGAAGAGGAAAGTACAGCTCCTTGGGGGCTTGGCTGTACCGGAGTTTGCAAAAAAAAACTTCCAATTAAAACAATTCTCAGCTAGACTTGGTCAGAGCAGAATGTGAAAAAAACCGCTGTTAGACAAGCCAATTATGAATTAAATAATCAATACTTCGACATTTGCAAAAGTAATAACTTGGTTAGAAAAAGGTATACATATGGTGTATTTCTTTTGAATACTTTTTTCACTAGGTCTTTAAACATCTTTTTATAATTTGGAGTAAATACCCTTTGATCCTGTATCTCAAAAAGCAGCATTATAGGAATGGATTTCAATTTTTCACATGGCAAATATGGTTTCCCATGGAATTAGCTGGGGAAAGTGCAGGTAGTGTTTTGGATTGTTGAAAACAGCTCCAGGCTATAGATTCAGTCTGCCTTACCACAGTTCTCATGCCTGTAGGTAAAGCCTCTGGCATCCCCATTGGAGTGAGCCTCAAAGGTACTCTCTGTGTGTGTGTGTGTGTGTGTGTGTGTGTGTGTGGTGTGTGTGTGTGTGTGTGTGTGTGTGTGTGTGTGTGTGTGTGTGTGTGTGTGTGTGTGTGTGTGTGTGTGTGTGGGTGTGTGTGTGTGTGTGTGTGTGTGTGTGTGTGTGTGTGTGTGTGTGTGTGTGTGTGTGCTGTGTGTGTGTGTGTGTGTGTGTGTGTGGTTGTGTGTGTGTGTGTGTGTGGGTCTGTGTGTGTGTAGGTCTGGGTGTGTGTGTGTGTAGGTCTGGGTGTGTGTGGCTGTGTAGGTCTGGGTGTGTGTGTGTGTGTGTAGGTCTGGGTGTGTGTGGCTGTGTAGGTATGGGTGTGTGTGTGTAGGTCTGTGTGTGTGTGTGTGGCTGTGCAGGTGTGTGTGTGTGTGGCTGTGCAGGTCTGTGTGTGTGTGTGTGTGGCTGTGCAGGTGTGTGTGTGTGTGTGTGTGGCTGTGCAGGTCTGGGTGTGTGTGGCTGTGCAGGTCTGTGTGTGTGTGTGTGTGGCTGTGCAGGTCTGGGTGTGTGTGTGGCTGTGCAGGTCTGGGTGTTCATGCAGCCACATGTTTGCTATATTCAAAGCCATTACTCATGTGTTGAGTGTATGCACAGGAATGCTATCTGCAGCCATTTGTCGTCTTTTTTTGTAAAATGCCACACCACTGTCATCATTCACAAAGGATCCCAACAGATTTGCAGATATAAGCAAATTAGATCTGAAAACCTTTCTTTTTCTTTTTGAATATGATGTAATACTGTTCTGCCGCTGATAACTCAAACAATAAAGTTCAACAAAGTTCAAACTCACGTTCCTACAGCGTAAATAACCGGACAAGTAAAGGGTTTGTAAGATAAAACCCAATAACTCAAAGAAGTAATACAAACATTTCTTTGCAGCCACTATTCCATCTACCCATGAACTGAAACTAGCAGAAGCAGCTACAGCACACTTATAGCTGCTTCAGATTCAAGAAACGTGACAGACAAAACACACAGCGCTAATTTCAAGATACAAACCGCTATGCTAGAAACTCTTTAAGGCTTCACTTTGGCATAGCAGTGCTTTGAGCTAAATGCTTGAAGTAGTATTACCATGGTCACCATCTTAGTTTAGCATGATAACATTTATAAATTGGCACTTTACACAGTAAAAGTAAAGATGAAGCTGAGGGGAAACATAATCATGGTGCCAAAATTAGTAAACGTTATCCTTTGGGAGTTATGAGTGGCTGCCAAGAATGTAATGGCAATCCATCCAACTCTTGTGAAGATATCTCAGACTGTAAAGTGGTGGCACTGCATAGCGTGGCTAATAATGTGTTCCTGCTGTGTCACATCTATTACACCAGCAAGTAGCATAACATGACTCCTTGAAATCTCAACACAAGCTAGAGATGAAATGAATTTCAATATGGTGTAGAAAAGCACAGGAGGAGTAAGGTGTCCCCCCGCATTACAAAATCTTCCCATGCCACCTCATTAAAAGGTGGGACCACAGGAATAAGAAGTGATACCAGATGGTGATAGTTATGCAGCATTGTGCATAATGTGGCTGGAAAACTTGGTACATGTAAATGGTGTTTTCAGATGTACCACCATTAGTGTGAGCACAGCCTTAGCTTCTCCCCAGGAGGGTACACAAATTGCATAAAGTGAGAGAGAGACGTGAAGAGAGGGGAGAGAGAGTGTCATGTCCTACTTGAGTAGGTGGATTAAGGAGCAGAGTAAAGAGAACCCCTCTGATGATTCCTCATGTATATTTCATGACACGATTGGTTCAGTAAATAGTCTCCTCTCCTCCAGTATTTACCACCACAACATCCTGTCCGTGCTGCCTCGTGTGTCTGTTCTAAACATCTCATAATGCTTTATCGGATCCCTGACCTCCTCAGCTTGGTTAAACGCTCTCCGAAGGATAAGATATCAATCGCTCTCTGGCTTGTTTTTACTTCTGTACATTTCCGATATCCGTCTTCATCTCCTCTTTTCCTAACTCTCGTCTAGATTTCTTCGTATCGATTTTTTCCCTCCAGCCCTCTCACTCTTGTGCCTTCTCTCCCTGTAGCTCATCAAGCCTCCTCGCATCTTGCCCTTGGTTTGTTATGTAAGCGCCACTCTTCTCCTTTTATCTTCCGTGCGCTCATTGTTTTCTATTGCCATGGCAATCTGCTGCAGACATCATGGCAATGAGTTTCACATCTCCGAACGATAGCGTTAATCTCTTGGATTGATCCACTTCTCACAAATGATGCAATTTACACTGATTGCTGACATATCACTGGATATTTTATCTTCATTCCTGGACTATGCATGTTCTCCGCTGCTTGATGCTTTCTGCATAATTTGTACATATCATACTGCCATGAGCGCTGGCTCTAAGAGGATGGGCTTGCAAGTGCTTTGATGTCAACTATTTGGTTGGATCTTTGCCGAATAAACTTTATGTATCCCCACTGCTCTTACTTTCCACTTCCTCCGACATCAATACCCGTCATAGAGCTGCTTGTAGTGTGAGGTTTAGGATTTTTGCTCTGAGCTAATCTCTCTTGGTGTTCAAAAGCTTGAAGGCCCACTGACTCCATCCTGCTGACTCTCACTCCACTGTCTCCCAGCAGCCTGTTGCCATGGTTACCTCAGCTCAGTGGCAGGCTGTTGCAGCAGCAGCCTAATGTATGATACAACCTCCCTCACTAAACACTAGTGCTTTTGTGTTGCTGTCATAAGTCACCTCCCTGACGCCTCCTGCCTCACCCCTTCAGCTGTCACTGGGCTCTGTGGGCCTGCCTGGGAGGCAAAAGGCTCTCTCAGGTGGACAGCGTGGTGAAAATGACAGATGTGAATTAGTTTGTGAACATGTGTGTGTGTTGGCAAAAAGAGCCACATGCATGGGTCACAAGAGAGAAAACTACCATCAATTTAATTCCACTTGACTTCATCAAAGACTTCCCTTTCGGCCAAATAACAGTGCATCGGGGCGTTTATGTTATGTATAGATATGTTTCAAATGTATGTGAGCAGGGAGAAGATAATGACCTGGTGGTTGTGTCCTTGGGGGGAATGGAACTGAGGGGAGAGGGATGGCAGGGAAGATTAAGCAGGAGAGAACTACAAGGAGAGAGAGAGGTTGTTTGGAAAGTAGGAATTGCTGAATGTTGAATGAGTAGGAGAGGGCACCGAGGATAGAAACACACTTTTGGGGATTTGTTAATGCAACAGTTGGATTCTATCGGAATATTGCTCCGACAATGTAGGCCTTACTTAATGCATAATGGAGACCATTTGGCCAATTGCCATGAGTAAAGGTCTGCCAAATTGTCTATTAGCGGTTCCTTTTCGCATTGTTATCATGGATGTACAGAAAATGATGATTGGATTGATACCGAAGATAACATAATGATTTTCAGACAGGTTCTGGAATTATAAGTAGCATATTTTTTGTGACTTCTAAGTGGATGTAAGGTTGCTTATGAACGGACATTGGCAATTTTGAGAATTGTAAGGGTTTTAAAGTACCTTTATTGTCTCTATTAGCTGTGTTTCTCAGCTGAGAGCTCTAACTGATTAAACTGTTGGCAAACCGACCAAAACACAATTACTATCTTCCTGTTGGTTTCAGAACACAAGCATGCACTTTTACCATGTATATAACTTCTGTTTAAGACAGTCAAAGAGCTGTTTTGAAATCTCTTTTTGTAACAAATTAACTGTTATATACTCGAAACAAAAACAAGACATATTATAGCATTCTTCTCCATTCCCCACCCTTATTTAGAAGTGGGGATGCTCCATCTGCAAAATGCTGTCTGGCATACACTGTATGTTTTAATACTCACTGTATATTTAATGTACACACTTGAGAGATGTACAAAGATTGTACTCTACAATCATCTCTCTACAATAATAAGTGTATTGCACCAAATGAGGTAATACATACACTGAAATTCATATCATTATATGCCACTGTCTGCATTCCTATATTAGGATAATGAGGCCAGGAGTTATTTAAAGACAATGTGAGACTGATGGAGGGAAAAAAAAGGGTGATGCTCGCAGAGAGACCGAAACATTCTCAATGTCTCCCTCTTGCCTCAGGCTCATTGTCATCCCTAACAGTTTCATGTAATATTAACATGTCGGAGCAGAGGAGCAGAGCCTATCACGCCGCCTGTTATAATCACCGACGGTTATGGCTCTCCGAGAATATCCCTCCTTCTCACCCAGTGGCCTAAATTCACAGCCAGGTAGACCTCGGGCCTCCCAACACCTCCCAACACCTCCCCACGAGTCGATGTCTGATTTGGTTTGTGTCAGCTACAATAATCCTGTCTTCCTAAAGCTCCACAGTAAGTTATCATTGCTATGGTAATACAATAAAAACATCTAATACCAGAGAGAATCCGTAAAATGTCTACTATCAAAGTAATTTGGGTTTATGATGCGACAAATGGATAGAGAATGTCTGCAGGTTTTATTCAACAAACTGTGCAAAGATAATATTTTCACACCTTGTTGGGTTTTTCACTGTTGTTGCGCATCGTAGAGGATATTTGATTCCAAGCTCTGTTGTTAGGCGAGAGAAAAAACGCATCATATCCACCCACTGTCTTAAGCAATACAACAGAACAGCTTTGATCATTTCCCAGCTCAGCAAGTCACATAATCATCTCCATTGTGGCTTCTAATGGATCTGTGTATGCGTTGGGTAAGGCTTTCTTCGTTTTATGCTACAAAACACATGAAGAAACCCTAATGAATTGGAGAGAGCAAATGTTCAAAAGAAAAGGTGATATGGTTAAAGGCAACGTGAGGCCTCCAAGCGGTGATTTAATTAAACTATTGTCTATAGAGAGATCACTGATGAGCCATAAAGCGTTAGATAAACTACAGGGAAATGATTTTGGCTCACTGAATCCACAAAGCAACTTGGTCCACCCACTACAAAAAAATAATGCTGGGATAAAAGCCGAAACAATCCTATAATTATTTTCTTTTCAGCTCCACCTGGTGAGTTGACCTTTGGGTAATTTCCTACTTAATTACACTGCGTGATAACATTTAGAACATAATGACGTCATCTGCCTCGGATCTCTGCTGTTGAGACCCAAAGGCAAACAAATATCAATCAAAGTATTTACGGTGAGACGCTTTGAAAAAAAAGTTATTAGGACAAGGTCTTCACAGCCTTTTGAAAGGTAGCAGACAAGAAAAATAAAATAGAGTGCCTGTTTTTCTAAATGTCAAAGAACATACAAAACCTCTTTTATTTCACCCTGCTCAGTGAAGTAAGACTTTCTATTTGCTTTTAGACTTGTTTTTTTCATGGTTAAATGATTTTGTCTTTAACGCCATTATACAATAATAACAGCTCAAACCCCTTGCCGGTATTAGAGACCAAAAACAATAAATCAATAATCATACTTGTGCGTTATGAAAACAATTATTCTATAGAGAGCCAAAGTGAAAATACAACTTCTGGGTTATATTTGAAAAGTCATAAAACATAATTGAAATCAAATGTATATTAATTTCCTTGGAAAAAATGATAGTATTGTTCAATTCTCCCTATAGATTACCACCAATAAGTTCGAAAAACGAAGAGAGTTAGAGAAGTAACAAGAGCTTAAGTATGTGTGTTTCTATATTTTATGGTCATAACATGTATTACTTTTATATGAACAATGGACCAATCTACTATGGTTACCATGAAAGGACATGTACATCACAAAAACGTCTTACAGGGCGTTTTGTGACCTATTGTTTTGGTTTTACAGCCAGAAAATGTACTGTTTTGGCCTTGACCATTGTCAGCTTCAGTAAGCAGCTGTTTTTATTGACAACGTTCTGAAAAGTTGTGGTCTATCTGCTCAGCACCAAAAATAAGTAAAGGTTAGTAGCTGCTTAAAAGCAAGTTACATTCTTTAAGATATGGCTGAGACCAAAACAGAGATACAACTCAAATGAATATTGAACTTATTTTCACTAGTTAGCCAGAGAACAATTCTAAATGAATGTCAATGTTTCTCTGTATAGCTGAATTTGTAAATTAGCAAGTGTGTGCATAATTGAGTTTATAGCTTGTTACGCTGCCCCCAAATTAGCCAAGACAAAAACAATGTAATGCAGGTTAAGCATTGGTTACATATCAAAGGTTTCATCTACTGATAACAAGTGTTTCACTCATGAATATGGATAGTAAGCCAAAAAGTAATTTGTCCGAAAGACAACTGAAATAATTTCCTTAAGAGATATTGAGTGATTTGTGAAAGTTGGTGGAACAATTTTTGGCCAAAAGATGATGGCAATACTTTAAGTCTCTATTGCGGCACTTTTCATACCACTCTAACCCAAACGCAACATAATAGAGAAATTGAGGGCTCATGCAGTGGGTGTTCATAGCTTTTCTCTATCTGATCATTAGTACAAGCCTTAACTTGAATCCTGTTCAAACCCATTACCCTATTTCTTGCACTCAGACATGCATTAGTGGAAACCAAAGTGATGCATTACTTAATCTTTAAGTGAGGTTATTCTGAATGGCATGGCTTCCCAGACATCCTCCATTAAAAAGAGACAACATTGATTCATTGTTCAGGGAAATCCTCATATCCAAAGGCGAAAGCACTCTAAATGGATTCCTCAAGTTAATATTAAAAACCCAATGAACAAAATGATCAGCCATATTAACATTACTTATTTCCACAGAGTCAACATTGATAGTGTTTTTCACTCTGAAGACAACTATATCTTATAGTGTTTTTTTAAAAGATAACATAATAATGTGACGAGTGTAGTTTGTCAAACAGCTGTAGAAAGATAAATCACAGCGGTAAGATACACGAGTGCCTTTGGAATCTCTATCTCTACCAATTCCTCTTCCTCTACGTCTTTTGGACTGCATTCAGAAGCATAGAGGGCGCCATGACAACAGCTTTATTAATCACATCAATCATCGGTAACACCATGGCGACCAAAGGGAGCACTAATCGCTTCTCACCGAGCTGACAATTTCTTTTCTGAGGGCCTCATTGCAGTCTGCATTAACTTGACGTGTGTGTGTTTGTGTTTCTGTGTGTAGGAGGAAATCTGATTGTCTGTCAGTGTGTTGCCTGTATGTTCTGAGGACACAGGGGAAAATAAGTTGTTTCCTTGAACTTGTTTATAACAATTGCTCTTAAAACTTTGTTATCGCGCTTTGCTCTGAGGTAGAAGTAAAACGTTTCTGCCAGTCTCTTTGATATCCTGTGTGCAACACCACCTATATGCCTTTGATGAATTTTCTGCCTCTCGCTCCATATGGATTTTTCCTGTATTGATGAAATCTTTCCATCCTGCAAGTTGTTTGATGGTGGTGGGTTTCTGTATGTGGTTTTGCAGTTATATTGATCACCTTGCTTTCAAATAGTGCAATTTAGGTACTGTGGATAGCTTAATATTTTGACTTTTGAACCATGCTAGCATTGTTTGGTCCAGACTACTCGTGTCTCATGGCTCAGCTCAGGGCCTCGTCAATCAGATTCAGGTCAGGCAGTCACTTTTCTGTCTACTTTTTTTACAGCTTGGGTTTTATTTTTTGTTGCTCAGGCCAACTGCTCTTAAGATTTATAAATCTCCAAAGTGATTGCTGAGATTTCAAAAGGCAGCTACATCAAAACATACAGTTCCAAAGACATACAAATTATAGTCCTTACTTCAAATTATAAATATCCAGCACATCTGACAAACTGATTTTAAGACGCCCTATTTTGCTCATTTTCAGGTTTCATAATTGTTTTTTGGGCCTCTACTTTGACGTGTTTACATGCTTTTAATGTTCAAAAAGTGTCTGCTCTGATTGGTTAGCTGGCCGACTCCGTTGTGATTGGTCAACAGAGCTGTTCTGCCCCTTAGCCTATCACTTGTACAATGTGCGCTAGCGAATAGAAACGTGAGTGTTACGTAGTTATGTCACAGAAGTAAACAAAGGACTTTGAGGCACTTCAGATTGGGGGGGGTTGTGTGTGGTTGTTTAATGTATATAGTGAAATCTGTATTTCTCAGCATCATATTATAGAGAATGGAAACTAGCCTAGATAAAATAAGTCCAACAGTTTTATCAGATTAGCTCTAAGATCTTATTAATTACTTACAACTGAAAATATATCCCAAGCCTGCAGAACAAACTCTTAACTTTGCTTCAGTTATAACATGTTTTGATTGACTGGGTGTGCCTGCTAGTCTAAATGATGGATCATCTGGTTTCTTGGAGGAGAACCATGTGTTTCTAGCAGGTTTTCTTCCTGATTAATTTGTGTTGGTGCTGCATTGCTGTGTGATTCAATGTCATCCTCTAATCGTATCATCAATCAAAAGATATTTCAATTTTCATGAAATATATCTTCCTAACGCCTTCTCTGTTGTTTGAACACCATCTTGTCTTGCGCCTGAACACCTCAGCTTAAATGTGAGCCAGTTAAAGCATACCTGGCATTCACAAATGTCCTGAAGTTTCCATTGCACGAAAACGAGGAACATTTGCATAATAATATGTGCTGGTGTGATACCTTGGCGAGCATACAATGCTACATTAATTAATCATTACATGATAGGCAACCCTCACATCATGTGCAGATTCAGCTGAGCAGGCAGATGGTTCATGATTTCTTAATGGGAAATTAAGCATGGGATGCTTGCTGCTTTGACAGATCAATGGTGGTGAGGAGGAGAAATTCCGTATATTGCTCCGTGTGCTTTGTTTTCCAATCGGGCTGTTTGTCAGAATCCCCCACCACTTGCACGGTGTGTATTAAAAAGTAAAGGCCTCACATGAGACTTGTTCAAAGTCAAGAAATTGCTGTGAATAATAATATGAGATTGCTTTGTCAAAGTCAATGCCCAGAGGAATTTAGCTTAGCCAGATGAGAATTGGGAATGAAAAGAAAAATTGTAATCGGTGGAAGACATCTCTTTTTCGTCTCTGCTCAAAGACTTTGATCAGAGTTTTGCCGGCTGGCAGAAAGGCTGAGGGCAAGCCAAGGCTGTGGGCAAAGCTCCATCAGATAGCTAGTGTTGGCTGGGGTACTGGCTTAGTCTCAACACGTGTCTCTGTGACACCCATAAAGGTTTTTTAGAGCCCCGTGTGCATACAAAACTACATGCTGACACACATACGCCATGATATTTGTACAGCTTTCATTCAAAGTGATGTACAGTGACTTTTTTCACATATTTCAACTTCCACAGACTGAATTTGAAGATTTGGAACTAATGCTGTCTCAGGGTGTTTGACAGATTCCTCAAACTGTGCATTTTGGAGCACTCTAGCTCGTTTGTATGCTGATGTATTATGTAGAACATTTCAACATTTCCTGAAAGGATTAATTCCATTTCACCCCTAATGGTGATATTGTTTTAGCCATGCAAGCGTTGTGATCCAGGGATGATAAAGTCAACATGTTGTTAGTGCCACAGCTCTGGTCCAATAAGTCAAGGTTGACTTGCCAACACTAATACTGAATAGTAATAATAGAAGTCATTGTACTTGCTAAACATAAGTGTGTTAGTTGCGACCATGTGGGCATGGGGTCGTTACATTTAGCTCAAAGCACCAGCAGTACAGTTTCGCAGAACTGTTACCAATACTGTAGAATGTAAAATTATGGGATATAATAGCTTTTTTCGCCTACTTGGCCCGGCAAAGCGCCCACTGCTTTTGGATCTACTGAAGTTTGATCTCTACTCACACCTTTTTGCCTCAGGGGAGTCTCAATAGTGGAACACGCACCCACTGAAACAGTCAAACATTCACCTCTTCTTTTATCATTGCCATGTTTGACAGTAGAGAGATTGAAAGCTGTTTTTCTCCCATGTATGTCTTTTTCTTTGCATGATGATACCTTCAATTGTTGTGTGAGACCATGTATTTGGTTCCTTAATGTTCTCACAATATTGTGTCATAGATCATTTACATCACCTGTAGATGAGTTCACTTTTCTTGTGAAACAAATGTTTGTGTTTCTGCATTAGTGTTTAATATTCTTCCCTCCTCTCGTTCCCCATTTGATTCTAACAGCTCTAATAACAGCCTTATCTCCTTACCTCGGTGCAATTTGTCACCATCCCTTTCCCTGGTGTGGGCGAACATACACTATCACACAGCGCTGTGCTCGCTAAAGCTTGTGAAGACACGTTAATGAAGGTCAGCGGGCCACTCCACACTCGCGGCTGCTTCCACTGGGCTTTCACTCACCTGATACCCTCTTCACTCCTCCTCAACCCTCCTTGAAGGCTCCGTGACGGCTCCCCTCCTCACATTATCCTATCGGGTTAATTTGAGCTGCAGCCACAGAGGAAGTCCTCAACTTGATGCTAATAAGCTAAGACACTATGAAATGAATGAGGACTTTTTATTTCAGCCATCACTTTCCATTTCTTCTTGGTGGAAATCTTGAGAGCAGATATGTTTTGCTGGTGCTATCCAGAGTTTGACTATAAAATAAACATTCCTAAATGGATTTTTCTGAAGATTGATTCAAGTTTAAAGAAATAAGGATATTTCTACTCGTCGTCTGTACATAACACGGACTGACAGGAAAAACTAGTCAAAGTTCACAGTTAATTTATTGAACTTCTGGAGATGGAATGGGATAGTTCTTGGTGGTTGCTCCCTTTGCTTAGCTTAATATAATTATTCGATTCCACACCATATTTCTTACAGTAATTAGGTCTCCTTGGCTCGTATGGCTTTACTAATGCTTATTCATTTCATTGGAACTCTTGACAGTATATATATTTCCACACGCTTCAGTGTAATCAGATGATCTTAATTCATTTGTCATGGTTTGGACGTGGCAGACTGACTTAGTTCCCCTAATTGGTACAATGCAGATGCAAACGGAGATATGGGTAGTAATGAGTTCTCATTGGAATAATGGTGTGTCACTACTACTTACTTAACATTTAAGGGATTATATTTAGAGTGGGTGATGTCCAATGTACTTTTACTCTTCTGACCTAAAAAAATAACTCAGAGAAAAACCATGAGAAACTCCCTGTGTTACATACTGCTCGGCCATATTTAACTCGAAGGTTCCAGGACAGAGATTTGTAAGCTATTAACACAGGCTCGACCTTTCCTTTACATCGCACCCCCTCGGGGAGGGAGAGGGTTGAATCGGGTGTGTTTGATTTAGCTACGGTGACAGCTCCGGATTCATGTACTCTTTAAGGATTTTTTCGAAAGACAACAGAGTCTCAGAAATGCTTCAAGCTATGACACGTTAGTTGATATTGTAGCGCCATCTCCTCTTGATTGTAGCTCACTGGAGACCAAGCGAATGTGACACTTTTGTTTCTTGAGAGCAAACATGATTATAAAAACACCGGGAGATTTTGTTTGTTGTCTTTTCTGTGCTGCCAAAAGAACCAAACTGCTCATCAGACGGCAACCTGATTTCAGTAGTGTCGCAGTGGGAGAGGTTTGCATTGCTCCCTGGTGTTTTATCCATGTGCAGATAGGCCAGCACACGGCATCGTCTTGAGATAAGAAAGACGAGAAGAGAGAAGAAATATATTAACTCAACAAATCAATAGTGCATTTTAGACTCCAGGAGGAATCCTAAAGAAGAGTAATACTACCAGCTAACTCTAAACCGCTTGCATAAACAGGCATGCATACACAAACACACACATATAGACATTCATCCCTTGATAGTCCCACAGTAGTGAGCTGCTGGCACAGTAAATCGGATGAAGTAGACTGTGCTTATGTGAAATGGGGGTGATCTGTTATTCCAGTGATGTGGGACATTTTATTACCGCAGCAATAAGATGGAGAGTAGACGACTACTGTGCGCTTGATCAGTTTCCATTGAACTCTTTTATAGTATAGTGAGGAGAAACAGCTGGATGTGTTTGAAATAAATACAGCTGAAGTCACACTGATTTCTAATCAGATATGATTGATGATTATTCCTCCTGTTATTTCTCTTAATCATGATTTTGTTGTTTGCTGCCCTGTGTGTTATCTTCCAAGTTCCTTATCTTTTCAATAATTATCTCTTTCAAAATGATAAATAATATAGCTTGGATCAGATAGACGGTACTGTTTGAAACAAGGATTCATATTTTTTACTTGCATGCATCTGTGCTGTAGAGTGAGACTGTATGATGAAAAAACTAAGCGTAACAAAAAGAGAACTTAAAGTGGACCTATCATGCTATATTTAAATGATATATTGTAGGGCCATACCTATATAAGGTATATTTATACGTTTCTGTTTTCAAAATACCAAACAGATCATGCATTTTAGCCATGACTCATTTCGCTCTATGTGCTGTTTGCTGTCTACGGGGCTGATTCTGTGAGACCACGCCCCCCTGCAGGAGAGGGGAGCCGTGCTCTGATCAAGTCAAGAGGGGGAGAAAAAAAGATCTCCGTCCTCCGTGTTTTATTTATATATACAGTCTATGGTTTTATTATATTATTATAGGCCTATAGAGTCGTTATTCATTTGTTTTAAAGTTCAATAAATAACAAAGAAGACCTTTGACCGGCACTTTTCTAATTTTGTCCGGAAGATTCAAACTTTAACGGACATCTTGACGGGCGAAAGAAACTGAAACTGAAACTCTGCCGCACGGTCCCCTCGTTCCTTGGAAGAGGCGGAGAGGTGGGTGTTTGTCATCTGCTGGTGGACTAACCGGAGAGAATTACAGTGCTTGCCTCGACGGGGAGGGATTGCATTGAATTAAAGCAGCGGGAGCAAACGCTTGCCTCGGGGAGGGAGAAAGAAAGCCACAGCGGAGAATAAACAGAAGGGTAACCATGGTAACCAAGTCTTCTTAGCTGCTTTTGTGGCAGACTACAGCGCAACTTACAGGCCTGGCATATGTACTACAGCATCTCCAGCGCTTTCGAGCGACAATGGCCGGCCGTGGCCCAACCCCACATTCCCCTGATAGGTGGAGAGTTGGCCCAATAGCCGTAGCGCCACTTTCCTGACGTCAGTAAAGTGTTCAAATCTGGATCAGTTTTTATCAGATCCGTTGCAGCCCCTTTTTTAGAGATTTGGGTATGGAGGAAAATAGAGAGGGTTGTGTTTTCTGACACTTGGTGAGTTCCCTGGAACACCGGGGACACATATTCATGTATAAAAGACGTACAAAAGTGCATTTTGCATGATAGGTCCCCTTTAAAT
Source organism: Trematomus bernacchii (assembly GCF_902827165.1). NCBI lineage: Eukaryota > Metazoa > Chordata > Actinopteri > Perciformes > Nototheniidae > Trematomus > Trematomus bernacchii. Next base: position 6,388,307 of record NW_022988097.1, on the reverse strand, counting down.
GAACATGCCCTCAGACACTGTTTCCTGCAAGATGTTGCGGCAGTGCCCCGGTACCGGGGTCTCTCGGGCTTAACAGGTTAAACATGAGGTGAGTGGGAACAGGTGGAAACAATCAGGGGCGGGGCAGACGATGGCGGGAAAACTCACAAAGGGAGGAAGTAACAGGGCCTGAAATGAGAGACAAGAGATAAGTACAAAATAATACAGGAAATGAGCCAATTGGGACAGATTGGGACAAACCACCTGCTTCCATGTTAAAGGGGGGATCTGGGTTTTGTCAGTGTCCTTTGTGTATTCTGTTACTATTAATTATCCCTTGGTTTCAACTTGGTTTGGCCAAGCCACTATATACTGTAGGTTCCTTGGTTTTTCATTGTAGCAGGTCAGTTTGTTGAGTTAACACCTGTTAAGTTGATGCCATGTTTCTTTGAGGTATTTTCTGTTGGCCTCTTTTATAGGCCTAGTTATTAGAACTTATTGATTTATGATGTTTTCTGTGGACTTTTTGGTAAATAAATAACCCAGTCTATTTAAACCACTCCTGTGTCCTGTTGCCTTACTGCTTGGTCCCTGACAATTGGTCAGCAGCCTTCCTCGACATTGAGTTTCTCAATGTCGAGGAAGGCTGCTCCAGAGCCACTATGTCATGGATGCTACGTCATCGAGTCCCGCCGAAGGACTGTTCCAATGTCCAGGATGCTTGGAATCCTACCGAGGCCGGCATCCTTCGTTGCGGGAAATTTCGAGGCTGCACATGTGTATCCTCCGCGGTCTTAAAATCCCCTCAATGCTTTGCGCACGGACCAATTTCCCAAATCTTTGGCGGAACATTTAAGGCGGGGCCTCTCATATGACACGCACCTGCACACTTGCTAGCCTGTTCCATTCTTCGTTCTCCGAATGCAAGGAAGGATTTTTGCCTAGCCTCTGATGGACCTGACTCGGAAGACATGTCTTACCAAGGAAGCGTCCTCAACATTGAGAAACACCCCCAGTTTCTCTCCACGAGCTGCAGAAGCGAAATGCTTGATGGGAAACGACTCGCTGGTATATCGAGCTGAGCGCTCATTGGTGGTTTTTACGTGTGTGATGAAATTCTCCAATTGGCTCCGCAAAAGTTTTTTGTTGTTTTGTGTCAGTTTTACGTCACCACTTCCATTCTAATTTTTCATCATTGTTCCACAATGTTTATCATCATGAAATTAATATCTATATATGTTATACTATACTTGCACTACTTACCGTTTTCATACTTTATATATCTTAGCATATTCATACACACTGTTAATACTGTTCATACTGCTCATAGGCTACTGTGTATATCTAGTGTATTCATACCCCTCACTGTTTATTCATCATTCAATTCATTCTATATTTTATTCTGTAGATTGTTTACATTACTTTTCACTTCACTGCTTTTTGCTCTCCTGGTTAGAAGCTAAACTGCATTTCGTTGTCTCAGTACCTAGTAATCTGTGCAATAACAATAAAGTTGAATCTATCTTGAGCAGGAACAAATGTATTTACTTAGTACATATCTGACATTAACAATAAAACACATGTGTGCATTCTTTATAAATACAAACTGGTCAAGACCACTGACGGAAGTAGTTTTGAAAAGTAGTGGTTCTGTCTTTTACATGTAGGATTCAACCCCCCTTGTATTGATTTGTTTTAAAATGAACAGACACTTGAGTCATTCATTTGTAGTGATATAATAATTGTGGGATTTCTATTGCATCCACTTCATCTGCAACGAAGAACGCCAACCCAATGTCCGCCATTGCAAACCGAGTCAAGCCGACTCCGAGCTGTCCGACTTCAGGCGAGCTTTTTGAGACCTCCCACGGCTGCAATCAGCTATTCTCGTCTACTTTCGAGGCGAGCCGCAGCTCATCTCAAACAAGCCTATTTTTTCTTCTGACCGTTTTTGTCCCTATAGTTTGTCGTTCGTTTTTGTTTATTAAATATTGTCAGACTCTATTACTTCGGTGTGGACTTTCTCTTTGAAAACGCGTCACAGCCTATAGCCAAGCTTAGCCTCTCGCTTAGCCTCTCGGTGACTCAACCTGGACTGGGAATTGAGCCGCCACAATAATAATAAAAATGATGATTATTACCTTACTTTTGTCTATTTTTATTCCTCTGTGTTGCGTTTTTAAGGCGCAATGCCAAGACACATTCTTTGTATGCTTGCATTGGCAAATGAAACAGATTCTGTAGTATTGTAATCTCTGAAGGTGACATTTTGGTCACTATTTCCCAGTGGTGAACCGTCAGGGGCTTCAAGGTATTCAGAGAATACCCTGGAACACTCAGATGAAACAAACAACAAATCGATTTAATTATATAAATAAAATATAATAAAATGTATGTAAAATGAATAAATGAGATTCGTATCTGTGTTTTTGATCTGTAATATTACAGTGTTACGTTAATTTGTTTGTCCTTCTCGGTCCATGCACTACGCATTTCAGTGGTTTTGTGTTAGAAAAGAAATGCAACCAATCAGATCTTGTTCTGGGTCTCTGGGTAGAATATCCTTCAACCAAGGTATTCTATATCCTTGATAGAATACCCTGGCCGTTGCACTGAAGTACCTTTGGATTGACAGTTTGATCAACCAATCATATATTGATTTGTAGCCAATGGGCGTATTCTTTCAGAGTTTCTCTCGGTTCCAGGGTATTCTAGAAGGCCCGGTAGTTCACTGGCTCGAGACAGAGGATCTAGATAAATGCCACGAAGCAATTCATGCCGTTTTATTGTTTTTAAACGTTGAAATGCCAAGTGCAACAGGTGAAGATGATGTTGTTGCGGAATTGTTGTAAGTACCCTTTTCAAGACGACAATTCAATGAACAGACGGACATTATAACGGCGGGGGGGTTGCGGCGGAGGGTGTGTGTTCTGTCTACAGAAGGTCCAGTTGTGATAGACACGGTTCGCCACTGCTATTTCCATAAAACAAAAACAAATAAACAAAAAAAAAGCTTCTATATATTGGGCCTTGAAAGTGCTCTCTGAAACTATACGCCTGGGATGGCTTGTGACCATGAAATGAGAAAATGAAAACTTTGCCGTAGAGGTACACCAAATACATTGTTGGAAAGGTCTTGACTTGGAGAGTAACACATGTCAGTATGAAGATTCCACATGGCTCCTGCTTTGAAATACTGACATTTGAACTTTGACCTCGGTGCATGTTTGAAGGCTTATAATTAAGCAACAAAAGGGACTACAGACATGGGACATACTGTTATAGAGAGCTCTGGACCTCAGCCATCATGTGAGTATAGTCAAAACTGGGGGCACTGTCAAATTTGGGTCAAATATGGTTAAAATGTATTTTCACCCATTTCACCATTTGATATTTAAAATCTGATTACACACATGTGTTTACCATCCCCTTAAACCCTCGGTGTATTCTTAATTCAGTATTTATAACTTCCAATTTTAGGAAAAACTCTAATATATTTAAAAACTACAATTCCCTAGAACCACGCTATGCAGCTTGGTACAAATCAGAACCACAGTTGTAGTTATTCTGGTTTGCAAAGATATAGGGTCTTAAAAGTATATATCTAAGTATATAAAATATCTAGTATAGCCAAACTAGTAATTACACTGCATCAAGAAAAAGATGTTGGTTTATTTAAGATATTTTAGCTATTCTAGAAATTGGGTTTTTCGGTTGGTTCTTTCTTTTTTGGTTACTGTGATCTTCTACAGTACATTGTTGGTTACTGTGATTATCTACAGTACATTGTTGGTTACTGTGATCTTCTACAGTACATTGTTGGTTACTGTGAATATCTACAGTACATTGTTGGTTACTGTGAATATCTACAGTACATTGTCGGTTACCGTGATTATCTACAGTACATTGTTGGTTACTGTGATTATCTACAGTACATTGTTGGTTACTGTGAATATCTACAGTACATTGTTGGTTACTGTGATCTTCTACAGTACATTGTTGGTTACTGTGAATATCTACAGTACATTGTTGGTTACTGTGATTATCTACAGTACATTGTTGGTTACTGTGATTATCTACAGTACATTGTTGGTTACTATGATTTTCTACAGTACATTGTTGGTTACTGAGATTGTATACAGTTGGGACGTTACTACTGATATTTTTAAAATAACTCCAGAGGAACTGTAATTTTTGGTTGGAAACACGATATTATACTCTAAAATAGTATACAGTAATTTACTGTGCACAAACACTGTAAATAACTGTGGATTTCACAGCCTTTTTTTTTACAGTGTAAGGTTAACAGTTCCAACCTAGACTGTTTGTTTATTTTTCATTTTAAATAGAATGTCAGTTTTATTTGCACATGGCCACTAGTATGTTAAGGTTAGGGAAATGTGTTATTATTGCAGAGGTTGTGGTTTCAGTTGCAGGAGAATAAAACACTTCGTAAGAGATAGGGAAAGAAAGGGTTCAAGGTGAACGTTAATTTCCGATCTGTGACAGGATGCTGACTCAGGTCTCCTGCATGACAGTGGTTTATGGTGTTTTGCCCAAGGGACAACCTTCCAGTCTGGAAACTGAAACCAGTAGGAGATGATAAAAGCAAAAGGCAGAATAAAAGAAACAAAATACAATACTCTACTTCCCTCTTGAAGTAGTGTCTCAGCAGCTATGTCACAACTATACAATCAACTTCTGTGTTTGGACTTTTGACGCTTTGTACTCATCCTGTGATTCAGTTTGTACTGTTTACCACAATAGTCACAGTCTCAGAAGCATACTTTCAGAATATCTTCTATTTGAATCCTGAAAACAATAAATCATTTTTGAATGGAAGTAATTAAGGGTTGGAAAGGAGACATGAGGAGGTGGGAGGACCAACACATCTGAGAACTTCAGAATGCCTGTTTTCTAAGCCAAGCATTTTAATGTTGCTGTTGCTTGTGGTTACGGAGAGATTGTACTGTTTTTGTTACAGGGAGCTGAGGGTCTACATTTTAGACCCTTTTCAGCTCAAACTGAATTAAGGATTCTGATATCCAAAATGGTCCCTATTTTACTTCAAAGTTTCCTACATTGGTCTATTTATGTTTTTTTGTTAGATTTTACTGCAAGGCAGTATTTGATTTTCCTACTCTTCAAATCGAGCCAGAAAACTTTTTTCCTCAACAAATCTTTTGCCATTATTACTTATTTTGACGCTTTAAACATTCCAACAATTTCAACACTTTAACAACATATCCAACCACAAATGGTGTCTCTTTGGGAGACACATGCTTAATTTGCCTGTGCTGCTGCCACTCCTGATTTGTGAGAGCGGCCCTGCCTCAGCAGTCCTGTATGTCAACTCTCTAATTTTCCCTTGCTCAGCCTCAGGTCAGATCTCTGTCTCATTAAGCTCACATAATCCATGGCCAGTGAAATTCCCACTCCATAGAAAAGTGCTCAACACTTGTGTAATTACCCAAGATTTCTTTTATTTTTTATGTTCCCCTGACTGTCTCAAGGGGTCTCCCTTTGTAGCAAAAGGAACAATTAATTTTGGGTCAGTGCTGTGGGGCATTTGCAAATTAAAACGGTCTCTCTTGGATTATTCCTACTAAAATAAAACAGCTTTATTACTCCCTTAAGTATCTTTCAGTCTACTCATTTTCCTAACCTCTTGTAGCCTTGATAATGGATGACCAACCTCTTGATCATTTTGGGAGACCGGGATATTCCTCTCGTCAAACTTAAAGTATTTATATATTTTATTTTCCAAATTTAGTTTCTGCTATACCTAAGGGACTGCTTGAACCTAATATTTTACATTTTTTAAATATGCAAGATGCTCCCTGACTTTATGAATAGGTATTTTCTCTTGATTTAGAAAAATCCTTTAACAAAAAAAAGCTGGACAAGAACATTGACGACCGATGTGCCATAGTTGTAGTTTGGTTAAAATAATGGTAGCATTACAATAACATTCTAATGATGGACAGTTTATTTAATGGTGCAGCAAAATCATGGATGTATAAAGAGAACTGGATACAGCAATGGAGGTGGAGCCCCGTTCATTCCTATGAAAGTTGCTCAGTGGTGCATGAAGCCAAAATAGCCTGAGTCTTGAGGGCCAAAGCACCTGTAGCTGGGCCGATAAAATGTGGGCACTTGTGTTCACCATAAGCCCCGCCTTCAATCCACAACATCTCGGATGGTCTCAGCTCAGTCAAATGAATGGAGATGTAAAAAACTGGATTCAACCTTTAGCAAGTTTTTCAACTTTTAGCCCCTAATAATTTAAATAAGGGCTATGAACGTGTTCCTACTTGGTAATTGATTAAGTAAAAAAAAATGTATCCACTGATTTACATAGGTCTCCTTCCCAATGTCAGTCAATGGGAACAAATGTTTTTTGGCTTAATGACGTCAAGGACTGACACAGCAGTTTTCGTACCACCGTTTGCCCACTACGAAGATTGTGTAAACATCCAGGGCACTTCTTGGGGGCTGGAGCAAAACAATGTAATTTCTTTTTTTATTTCAACACGTTTCCTCCTTGTTGAAACCTACTCCTTACATTACCCATAATGCAACTCCACTGCAGAGAATCAGGTGTGTTATTCTTTTAGTGGCTAATGTAGCCTTTGATCACTTGTTGTCTTCTTGTAGTCGAACTTCAGACTTTAAGAATCTCTCTGGAGATACAAAAAGGTTTAATGCAACTCTTTTTTCCACATTAGGTAGTATTACTACCCAACATGTGTAAACAGACAACACTTGGATGTGTATAATTGGTGGAGTTCCCGTATGACTAAGGGATTTAATGATTAAGTGATTCTGATCACCCGTTGACTTAAAACACGCCAATAGAACTGATCGAACTGGTATCGTTACACATTTTAACAGCCATTCTCCAAGCCATGTCGAAAGGGTCAAACAGAGTTTGTTTTCCAAGTTGTATCGCCCTGCATATATTACTGTCACAATCAATGCCGAGTCGATGCACAACTGTTGATTGGTGTCAGTGCCAGAAACACTTTTTAGGAGCAATGCGCTCATGGTATAGATGTAATTTGGTTGTGTGTGTAGACGGTGGAAGCAGGGAGAGGCATATACGTGCCTTGATCCCTGCCGAGTCGACGCACAACTGTTGATTGGTGTCAGTGCCAAAAAACTTTTTAGGAGCAATGCGCTCATGGTATAGATGTGGCGCATACATCTTAATTCCTACTCTTTTCCCTAACCCTATCCTAAGGGAGTGTATGTACGTAGACACGTTGTGCCTCTCCACCTCTGTTCCTTACTTCTTACTTGCTACCCTTGATCCTGTTGCTGCGGTCCTGTGTCCTGGATCCTCTATCCTGAGTTCTGGATTTGAGTCCTGGACTTCGAGTCGTGGCTGAACCTGTCTCTGCGGTCCTGCCTGACTCTCATCATACTACTTCCCTGATGGCTCCCACAGGATTGTTGACATCCTCGTGGATTCATCTTCTTATTATAGACACATGCATTTCCAAACATTTGGTCTGCCTATGCTGTAAAATGTATTATCTCTTCGATTTACACACGGCATCTATTGCACGTCTGTCCGTCCTTGGAGAGGGATCCCTCCTCTGTTGCTCTCCCTGAGGTTTCTCCCATGTTCCCCTTTAAACTATGAGGTTTTTCTCTGGAAGTTTTTCCTTGTACGATGTGAGGGTCTAAGGACAGAGAGTGTCATATTGTCATACTGATATTCTGTACAAACTGTGAAGTCCACTGAGACAAATGTAACATTTGTGATATTGGGCTATATAAATAAACATTGATTGATGTCTCTCTCAGTGCCTCAATGAAAGTGATGAGTGTATTTTGGCTCATTAGACCTCAGTGCAGCTATCTCAAAGGTTCGGAAACACTGACAAAAAGTAGTCACTTTTGTCCAAATGACTTGTTGAAGCCATTAGTCGAGGTACTCTCATTTAACGATCTACCCAGGGACGCGACAACCTTAAATCTATTTTGAGAGTGGTTTTTCGGATCCTGTTTCCCATCAATTATCACGGCACCCCCTCTTCGTCGTTTTTTCTCCAGTACTTTGGAAAGTATGGCACTAGGTAAGTGGGAAAGTGGATGTGTATATCACAAGCATCCCTCTCCTGATTTAATTAGTCTAATCCTGATGGCAAAGACACGCTCTGAAATTCTATTAACCTCCCTAGGAAGAGGTGGGGACTCTGACCCTGATGAAATATTTACTGGTGAAATTTACATGTACCCGAAGGCAAAAGAGGGAAAAAAATATCATTCCTATGGGTCTTCAAGGAGTAGGACCAACGGTGGTAATCATCTCGTATACACTGTTGAATAATGGATATGGATAATGAATACATTTAAAACAAAGTCTCTCTTTTGTATGTTGACTGCAGGCACAGTTGTGAGAGAAGAAGGAATTGCAGTTGCAGATTAAAAGCGGGAAAAACAAACAAAGCCATAACATGATTTAATTAAAGGGATATTAAGTCAGAAAGATGCAACTTAATTTAACCTCTTAAACCCTGAGCCTGTTTTTCAGGTCTCAGGCTCGAAAATGACATTCCCAGAACAAATGACCATATCTTCCCTTCTAAAAGGGTTACATTAATAATCTTTATTCTCAAAGTAATGATAAACCTGTGAGTTGGATGTAGAAAAGTCAGAATCAATATAGATGTTTTTTATTTTAAAGAAAATTCAGATTTTACATAGTAAAAAAACGTAAATTATAGTGTCCGTCCAAAAGTTCTTTTTTACTTATCGTGAAAACTACCCTTGGATGATGGGTTAGTAGACTAAAAGCTTTAGGAATCCAAAGTACAACATATAATAAGTACCCTGTATCAAGATTGATGCAAAACAAGTGAAATGTGACCTTTTTAGAGAGATTTAGCCAAAAAAAAACACGTCTGGGGTCATTTGGGTGGATTTGACCTATCTCTGGCCCCCCTTGCTCGATTTTGATGAATGAAATCTCTTTATAACCGCTAGAGCCAATGGAATCGAGGGGAAGTTATATACACACCAAAACGTTAACAAATAAGGAGTGAGAGTGATGCGTTACCAAAACCGGAAGCTGCATACACTCTGGTGGCTACCATTAGCAGCTAACTTTTCCGCTCCGATTTTTACATAAAAAATGGAATTATGGATTATAAATAATTTTTTCAAAGGCACAGGTACATTATCAACCTATGGATCAACAGTTGTAGCATTTTTTTTTTCGTTTTAATGCCATTGAACACGTCTTTTGACCTAATTGACAGCTACGGTGAGACGATCTGCCGTAAATGCTCCGTAAAGGTACGTGTTGTGATGTCTGTGTTTGCTTCCCCTGTCAAGTTCGGATCGCTCAGTGATGATACTATACCTAAATAATCAGTGGAGTCTCAGCTTTAATCGGCTATATTGTATGTGCAGCTACGATAAGTAATAAGGGTATCTTTATCTTGAATTGTGTGCCGCAGTGCGTTAGAATCTTTTCGCTCAGGGGTCATTTAGACGCTTCTTATGAGACTTGTGTTTTGTTTTGGTAAAAATGGTTCATATCTTCAGTTAGCTGAGATTCTTCCCGTTAATCTGGTGCTACACATTAATAGTTTCATAAATGTTAAGAAGCCCTGAGACATTATCTCGAAAAAAAAACGGTGGGAGGGGTCCAATGGGGGGACCGCCGTGCTTAAGAGGTTAAACATTATTTTCATATAACAGTATACGTATAAAGCAGTCATTTTTGTATGTAACTGAAATGTTGATCTTAATGGAAACATCAGTAGCAGTGTCTCCCTCTGGCTCTGAATTAAGGGTCATATTAGGAGCCTCTGTACAGTACGCAGGCTGTGGACTGCTTTCTGTAGACACAAAGGACAATTCCCGCCAAAGGCAGTGACATGTAACTCGGCTTACTAACAATGTAGAAAATGCCATACTCCTGTTTTTTTTTTCTGGTTCAGTGATTAACAACCAGGGCAGAAAGGTGCATTATATTTGACTCTTGCTGCACTTTTGGGATTACAGTGAGGTGCTTTAAGCATTTAATTTCCTCACTTTAGCAGCAGGCAGCCTCGCTGAAGAGAGTATTTACTCTAAGTGCTGTTGCATGAGGTAAAATCTTGATGAGTTGACAGGAGACGAAGATAATGGAATTTGAGCTCAAATGGGAAAATGAAAGATAGCTGAATGAATGTTCCAATTTACCTATCAGACATCTAATTTAAAATCTCCAGATGTGATCGTGCAGATGGATTAGTGGTTTAAACAGGGGTAAGGTGCTGAACAAGGTCAGTCCCAACGTTAAAGACCCATCAGAAAAATCTCATTATAAAGACATTCTTATTTAGGGAGGCTGTCTCTTACCCAGAGGAGGTGAACTACATGTTTTCGACAGGTGGTGATTAGATTCTCTGTAGGGGTTAGGTCTTTAGTGTGTACATTTAAAAGTACATGTTAGAGTGCATGTGTTTGTGAACGGTGGGTTTATTTTTGTGTATTGTTGAAGACCGATACTTAAAGGTTATTTAAATTACTCTAATGTGGTCAACATCTATTAAGGCTCATCGTTTTCATTCAGGGTATTTTTCTGACCAGACTTTTCAGAAAGATTGCTAGAAGAAGACAAACTCTTTTCACTCTGTTGTTTTTACACACACAGGGTTGATAAACATGAGCGAAGGGGAAGCCAGTTAGCCGGCACCCAGAGCAGTTGGGCACCTCCTGGTACCTCTCCAGCTACCAGTCCACACATTTCTTTTGCCAATACATGTCCAATCGGGACATGAACCGGTGACCCTTCTGTTCCCAGTCCAAGTCCCTTCAAACTGAGCCACTGCCGCCCCAGTGTCAGATAGCTAGATATATATTTTTTCATACGTAATGTCCTAGTTCTCACATTAGCTGTGTCCTGCTGAAAGGGGATGTTAGTCACTCACATCCAAATCAGAAACTTCTCCTACTTTTCTGCTGCATAATCTACTTTCCTGCTGTCCATCTGTGTGCTCAATATGTTCCAAACAGTCACATTATCATCTAAATACTCCGGAGCCTGTAGGAATGCCACAGAATGGCACAGAAGCAGTGTTTTGAGCCATGTTTTGGCATAGCTATGATTGCAAAATGTTGAACACATGGGTGGATAGTGTAAAAGGGGATTATGCTGTGGCAGTGGCTTGTTGGTGTTCTATTTCTTTACTCTGACAACTTGTCACGTTTGGAATGCATTATAACTACAAGCTAACAACATGGCTGCTGCCTTCTGTCACAGAGGAGGCATCAAACTATGATGCTTTTACCCCAGGGGGTACGTCTTACTCAAAAGCTTTCTGGTGGAATATCACGTTTACAAAGGGAGAGGAAAGGAAAGAGCAATATTACAAAACACTCCTCAGTCAGAATCATTTATAAATCAATGCACACTTTGTGCGACAGCCATATTATTTAGGGAATAGAGTTTACCTTTTACCGACTCTCGCTTCACTGGAGTGTCACTTCCTCACTTAAAGTCCGACAGACAGATGTGGAGGGGGCTGTGCTTTATTTAAGGGGGAGGGTATAAATACACAGGTAAACTGTTGGATGCACCTGACAATTACTGCTACCTATAGGAAACAGCTGAAAGCATTGACAGTCACGTTGTGCATCCAGCTGTTGCTGTTAGCCTGGAAATGCACATTCTCAAATTATCCAGCATATGTATGGTGTGCTTTTTCCATGCATGCACATACAGAACAAATTGATATGAGCAATTTAAATGTACAAAGTGGACACAGTGCTCATGTGACAACACCTCTTGGGTGTTTTTTTAACGGTATAGAAAAAATGTAGCTATGAGACCAGCTACTTCCTTATTCGGTATCAGATTTCTGACAACCAGTATGGCAGTTGTTCGTCCCATTATATTGACTGTGGTATGGGTTGTTTTGGCTTCTGGAAGTTAAAGTCCCATTCAGATTCTGCAAAAACAAATTGAAGCCACCTTCGCACATGCACTGCAACCCTGACATGTACTAGACATTCCCCAGTGGAAATTAAGGTGAGAATGATAATGTCCGAATTATTCTAACCAGACATAAAACAGATTTACATAATACAGTCGTTAACAAAAATACACTGAAATGGGAAGACGAAATTCGGGAACTTCTATCAGGAAGGGAAGTTCAAAGAATGGCGACAGAATCAGTTTTTTAAGGGAACATTAGGAGCCAGCTACGTGACAGTGTAGTCACGTCCTGCCTCCTGCACACTCTTCATGGTGCCACCCCTCACCTAAACTTAACGTGTTTTGGCTAAAGGGCAGTGTGAGGACTTCCATGGCTTGGATGACATGAAATACAAATTATTGATGCAAATATATTGTTTCCAAAAGCATACAAGAAGATTTCATTTCTGATTCCCAATGTGTATTTTGATCAGAACCATCTATTCACAGAGCTGAATATTCTGTTACGTTAAGACTGGTTCAAGGTTCAAGGTTCATGGTTCTTTATTGTCAATCTGACATAGTTACAGAGTAATTATGCAGTTGAAAATCTTATGTCACAGGCTTCTCCAACAATGCAACATAATAACATAATAACAATAAGAGCAAGAGCAATACAAAAAGAATAATAGTTATAAAATAAAATAAAGTGATGATGTGGAATAGTGCAGTACGAGTCTATATACAAGTTATTGGAATGATATATATATATATTAGGTATTAGATACATACTACTGAGTAGCAGATGAATGTTTGAAGTTGTTTCAACAGTTCAATTTTTTAACAGTCTCACTGCCCGCTGGAAGAAACTGTCTCAGAATCTTCTTGTCCTTGCCAGGATGCTGCGGTAACGTCTGCCAGACGGCAACAGAAAGAACAGTTTGTGGCTGGGGTGATGGGGGTCTTTGATAATCCGTAGTGATTTCTTCCTGAGCCGCTGGGAGTAAAGGTCCTCCATGGATGGCAGCTCCGTCCTGGTGATGTGCTGTGCAGTTTTCACCACCCTCTGTAAAGCCTTACGATCGAGGTCGGTGCAGCTGCCGTACCAGGCCGTCATGCTGCCAGTCAGGATACTCTCTATGGTGCACCTGTAGAAGTTGCAGAGTATCCTGGAATCCATTTTGAACCTCCTCAACCTGCGGAGGAAGAAGAGCCGCTGTCGAGCTTTCTTGGTGATGGTGGTGGTGTGAAGAGACCATGTCAGGTCCTCAGTGATGTGGACCCCAAGGAACCTGAAGCTGCTGACTCTCTCCACCGTAGTCCCATTGATGGCGATGGGGGCGTGTCCTTCTCTGTGCTGCTTCCTGTAATCCACAATCAGCTCCTTTGTTTTGCTGATGTTGAGATGGAGGTTGTTATCCTGGCACCAAGATGTCAGGTTTTCGACCTCCTCTCTGTACGCCGTCTGGAGGCTAAAGATGTCATTTAAAGAAAAACAACAACAAATGCAGCAGCATTAATTAATTAATGTTTCTTTATTTTGGGTCACTGATTGGTTTCTGTTATACAACAACTGCAGTCAAATAATATTGGTTATACAATATTTAACCCCACACACCGTACCAGATCTACAAAAGCGTTAAAAATAATTAAATTTACTTAACGCGTCAAACTTTACAAAATGGAAAAACCTGTGCCAATGACCACTGCTCTTAACGTCCGTCGCTAACCTCACATGTTGCTGATGTACTTCCTGGCATCATCGCTCACCCTAATGCTCCACCAGTCTCACTCCCACCTGTTCAACTAACTGCTACCGTCTAATTGACCCCGACTGGATGTTGTCTCACAGCAAGGGAACCACTAATGAACAAACTGCTGTTAGACTGCTAACTATGCTACGCTAGCATGGTGCTTGGAGTAGTTGAGGGCAGGCACTGCGAGCTGTTTCCCTCCCACCCCTTAGCTCTCCCTTGGGGTGGAAGCCAGGCCTTTCATCCCCACCTAGGCCTCCTGCCAACAAAACAGTAAATAATTCACCACCTTCTGGATGGATCAGCTGTGACAAAGTATCTGCCTCTTCAATGCATTGATGTCAACATAAAACACAACTTGTCCATAAGTATCCTAAGAAAGACTGGATGTCAAGTGTTTATTTTTTCTAAAGCATAAGAACATTGCATATTTTCAACATGTTGCATCAGCCACAAAAAAATTCCCATTTTTTATGTTCTGAATCCTATCATTGTAAACCTTGTTAAATAGAATTGTATGAAATGAATTGTCTTTCCTGGATACTGATTACAGAAAACAACAACAAATATCTATACTGATGATTTACAAATATTATTTGCTTTAATTAGCAATTAGCAGAACTCGTCTTTTAAGCTAATTCAAATCAATGTGTATTAGCTTTGATTGTATTCAACCATTCTTAAAGCCATATGATTTTGCAGGATGGGTTAATTGCTTTTGACATCCACTTGCAACATAAATACTCCTCATGGTATACAGTATGCAAGTCAACACATCAAAGCTGTGGGTGAAATAAAAGATGAGGGGGGGTATATAATTACAATGTCAGCACATAGCCATATGCTTCCTTGCAGCATAATGAAGACATGCCAGAGTGGGAGAGAAAACACTGTTAGAGCCACAGCAGTAGAAGCTGCAGGCATTAAAAACTTATTTCAGAAAATAATTCTGCAACCTTGGTATTGTTTGCCGATAGTTTGCATTAACAGAAAAGTGCGATGTCAAAATGACAATACAGATACATCACTAGTTGAAATTCCTAATGAAATTATCTCAATTCCCATTAAGATAATCATTCGCCTGTCCTTTGCTGCTGTGCTGAGGAGGATTTTGCCCCAGGAACATCGCGGATACTGTGTGCTGGTCTGGGAAAATGGCCCATATCGTGATTCTGCTGTGCCTGTTAACTGTTTTGGACTATGAGAAGATCTCTAGTCATTCTGAGAAGTCTACTGGATTCGGGTCTGTTCTGGCACCCGCAGTGGTGCATCCCCTGCAAAGGTTAGGATGTGTTATACAAACAATTACTGGTTGCCTTGTCACAGACAATCTGTTCGACAAAATATGTTTGTCTTTTTCACTTGCCTGCTATGATGGTTCTCCAGGACTGCTTCTTGAGCTCTAATCTCACTTTCACAGACTTTGCTGGTGATTTTAAAGTAGATGACAATGTATGTGTGTCGATTAAGAGGAAAATATGCCTGGTTTTCTTGTTATTATTGCTATCAGGAAATGTACAACCTAACCCTGGACCGCACAGTAGTAGTAGTCAGATCGCTACTCCAGCTGATTTTAATCCTAGGTCTGGGCTGGGTTTCATTCACTTAAATGTCCGCAGTCTTTTACCTAAACTAGATTTTGTCCGCATTCGGGCGAGCTCGACTGATGCTGATGTCATTGTCTTATCAGAAACTAGGCTAAATAAATCCATATTGGCCTCTGACATATCCTTAAATGGTTACAGTGTATATCGTACCGACAGACCCAATAAAGCGTTGCCATTTATGTGAAAAATACGTTTTGTGTAACCAAGATGGTTTCCAAATCTATTAGTAAACAACTAGAATCTTTAGCCTTAAATATCGAAGTAGCAAAGGGTCAACAGGTCATGGTGGTGGGCTGTTACAGACCCCCCTCAGCTGTCAAGGAGTCCTCGTTGGCAAATCTTTTAGCTCAACTTGACTACAAGGAAATAGTGCTACTTGATGATTTTAACTGGGACTGCTTAACTACAGTATCAGAGGATTTTAAAAACCTTTGTATCTCATTGAATGTTACTCAGATTGTTGACAGTCCTACTCGCCCTAACATTAAGCCCCCAAATAAATCCTCCTTACTTGTCATCTTAACTAATGTTCCCCATAAATACTCATCTGTGGGAGTATTTGCTAATGATTTGAGTGATCACTGGGTTGTAGCCACAATTAGGGACACAAAAGTCCAAAAGTGTAAACCTCGCATTATCAGTAAGAGAGACACAAAACATTTTGTGGAGCAGGCTTTTGTTCATGATTTGTTTGGTTTTGATTGGGAAAAAATCGATCTATGTGATGATGTTGAAACTGCATGGTCTTATTGTTATCTTGGTTTTATGGAAATTATAGATAGACATGCACCCCTGCGTAAATTCAGAGTGAAGGGACGAGACAACCCTTGGTTTTCTGCTGAACTGTCCAGTCTCCTGCATGAGAGAAACAAGGCCTGGGCAAAGGCTAGGGAATCAGGCTCAGAGGTAGAATGGCTACGCTTTAGGCAGCTAAGGAATAGCTTCACTTCACAAATAAAAAGTGCTAAGTCTAAGTATTATCTGTCAGTTACCACAAAGAACCTGAATAATCCTGGGAAATTTTGGAAAGCCATAAAATCGACCGGTGAGATCCGTAATGAGCTACCTCCGTGCCTTACCACAGCATCTGGCACTATATCGGACAGGGCTACTATGTTAAATTGTTTTAATGAGCATTTTGTGTCCTGTGGCTCTCTGTTTGATTCTGTCACTAACTCTGCTTCTGTGAACACCACAGTCCGTGACTCTGAACAATGTGATCTGGAAAACCCTTTCAGTTTTACTCCTTTTACTGTTAATGTTGTTCGTGAAGCTTTAACCAAGTTAGATCCTAAGAAACCGGCCGGCCCGGACAACATAGAACCTTTCTTTTTAAAGATAGCTGCAGATTTTATTGCTCCACCTCTCACTACTCTTTTTAAGGAGGCTGTTGTTGAATTGCAAGCTGTTTTTAACATTATTCAGACTCAGCTCTCTGAACTAAAGCTTCTTTTAAATGTTGATAAAAACCAAGGTAATGCTCTTTTCAAAAGCTAAAAATACACCAGAGCCTGTTTTAGATATTGTAACTACGCAAGGAATAACACTTGAAGTGGTTACCTGTTACAAATACCTTGGTATCTGGCTTGATGATTGTCTCACTTTTAAACTTCATGTCAATAACCTGCTTAAAAAACTGAGGGTTAGGCTAGGTTTATTTTACAGGAACAAGTCCTGTTTCTCGCTTGAGGCCAGGAAAAGGCTAGTCACTGTGACCTTTTTACCTGTACTGGACTATGGTGATCTGGTCTATATGAATGCACCTGCCCTGATCAAGTTAGATGCCGCCTATCACAGTGCACTGAGATTTGTGACAAACTGTAAAGCATTAACCCATCACTGTACCCTGTATGCAAGGGCAGGTTTGCCTTCACTAACTGTACGGAGGCTCAGTCACTGGTACATGTTCATCTACAAAGCCATGTTGGATAAACTACCATTTTACATCTGCTCTCTGATCTCTCGGCGAATTGAAAGTAGCTATTGCCTGAGATCTCATGATGTGGTTTTGTTAAATGTGCCAAGTGCTAGGACTGACTTAGGGAAAAAAGCTTTTAGATGCGCAGCTCCACTAACTTGGAACAGTCTGCAAAAGGAATGGAAGCTGAGCAATTTGGTTCCACTAAATGTTTTTAAAGCACGGATAGATGCTATGCAGTCGGAAACTGTTGCAACCTGTAAATGTCACTAGCTATGTAAACTGTAGTCACTGTAAATATGCTGTATGATGTCCTTTTAGTTTTTCTGTTGTTTTCTGTTTTATATGTATTCATGTGGAACCTACTTGCAGCAGGTCACCCTTGAAAAAGAGATAAATGATCTCCATGGGATTCACCTGCATAAATAAAGGTTTGAAATGAAATGAAATCTAGCACCATCACGCAAAAACTTTTATTAGCACAATACCTCGTTTTATGACCAAATATCTGCAACATTGAAGATACAGTATACCCCATTGGTATCTTGTAGTTAGCGAATGGTAGCATGCGAACACTTTACAGAGATCGTAAACATTTAGCTTCTAAACATTGTTATGCTAATTTTGTCAATAGCAAGGATGTTACCGAACTGTTTTTAGTATTCATCTCACTGTGCCAGAGCCACTGTAGGCTGTAGACTAATAGGCACAATCTAAAATATTACTTAGTTGTTACTGTTGGGCTCCTAAACTGTACCATAGTTCAAAGTTAACCTACCTTACCCAGAATTCAAATTGAAATCCTGTCAATATTAGTTTCTTGATGTCTCTTTGGGAATTGTAGTTGATTTCCTCCTGAAAATGTTTATGTACACAGTCTTTCCTCACGTTCTTTTTATCAAAGAACCCCATATTTTTAATGTTTTCACTCATCTTTTGTATACATGATTCAACCAGGAGCTATTGATGTCCATGTCTTCACAGAAAACAAATGTCCCTTTTTACTTCCAGGACCAGGGGTCCTTTAAATTACTCCTCCCCTTTGCAACTTTTATATCTGTTATTATTTCCATTGTCATGATTGTTGGAGTTATTATATAGACTATTTATTTATAAAGCCCTCCCTTCAATGTTCAATGTGGGATCCAGAAACAACTATTTGTTACATATTACTTCCTTTGGAGGGTGGGTGTGTGTGTGTGTGTGTGTGTGTGTGGAGGAGGAGGGAGGAGGGGGCAAGGGGTTGATAACATCACATCCGCCAGGGTACAGTGGTGAAGAAGACCTCATAAACTAGAGCCAGACTCCCAGATAAATTTGCACCTGCATGTCATTATGGCCTTTGGAAAACTGTATTTATAGCTCCACTACGTCACTGAACCCACTCTTACTCACTCTGTCTGACCGGCTCTCTTTCTCTACGCTTCATGTGATAGATGGATGTGTGATTGCTTTCAGCAAGTGAAAGCACAATCCCACAGCAATCTATTTACTCCGCAGCAGCCTAAAATCTGCACATCTTTGAGTTTAATAGGCTTTACGTCTTAAACGAGTTCTTCATCCTCAAAATGATCATATGCATATGAACTCCTCACCCAGTGTTGCCTTGGATTTGTGAAAAAACTTAGTTTTTCTCACATGCCTCCCTAATGAATCCAAAAATAGAGACATTTCTGGACTAAATTAAGTTGATAGGGGGTGGTCACGTTTAACAAACAAACTCTCAAACAACTACTGTAAGGCAGTATTATCCAAGTCTGTTTTATCCAGTCATAAACTCACTTCTTCCCGAACACATTTGTGCTTAAACTTTATTATTCAAAATACTTTCAGATAACAGTCTAATGCTATCTGTCCGTTCGAGAACTTCATTTCATAAATACTTTTTTGTTTTGTTTTTTTGTATTCACAAACTCGAGGTAACAGGGGCTGAGTTCTGACACAGTATCATTTTGGGACTGAAATATTTATTTAAAGCCAACTGTCAGTCGTATGATTTTTTTTTTGTGTGCATTTCCATTTTGTGACATCTAATTTTCCAACTGAAGACTCTTTAGATTCCTCAGATGTACCTCTTTGAATCAACTTGATTAACAAATGCCATCATTTTATGCCAAAATTAAAATACAATAATTTCTCCTGTCTTCAGCTGGGATTAACAATGTTGTTGCTTCTTTTTTTTGTGTCATGGTATTTATTCAGAGAAGCTTTGACCTTTACCGTCCCTTATAGGCCTTTTTAAGAGTTGCTTACACTTTAGGTTCTTGATATATGAACCAATGGGCCATGGCAGACATTGGCCCACAATCTTTACATATAATTATGAAGCAAAATGTCTCCCTATGGTTGCTCTGAGTTCACTAAATATATTGTGTGGTCTCCATCCTCGGCCCGTCTCAGGAGGTGAATGTGACTTTGTGAGTGTGGATGTGCTACTGGTATTAAACAGCTGGCTGTGCACAGATCAGCCTACAGCTTTGATGCCTTACTGCAAATAGATTTAAAGGTCGATAAAGGTTGTGGCCATGAGGAGCTTTTCTGTACTGAAAACAAATTAGCAGGGGTGCACCTTGCTAACAGGCAAGGCAGGCAACTGCTTGGGGCCCCGGACCAGAAGGGGACCGCCAAAGAAGGTAGATTAAGAAGGTCCACAGCAACGACAACATGAAACACCCTTTAATTTACTGCAACGTGATGTCGGGTAACCCCCTCAAGGGGTCCCCATGCCTAGCGCGCCGTCAAAAGCCCATAATTAGGTGGGAATGCTGATACAGCATTCCAACTATATGTTATGCTACGGACAAAAAGTTTATTATTCCGCCGACTTATTTTGGCCCTCTTCTCCTCCCACATTCAACATCGCAGAAACTCCGTTCAAACATCAAAACGTTCAGCTCGGTCGGGAATCGCAGGCTATTACTTTTATCATTCATAACTTTCATAATTCCAGAGATACATCCCATAATACATCCCATTTTTTACATTTTAACTTTAACATTGCGCAGCTCGTTAAGGCAGAGTGCGTGATGTCACAGCTAGAGTGTAGGAAATCTTGAAATTTGCCTTCATATTTTTTTTAAAAACTGCCATAATTCCCAAACCCTACATTCCTGAGACATAATTTTTCATGACAAACATAGGAAAACATCTCGTAGCTTGAAAAATGACAAATAATTAAGCAAAATAATTAAACAAAATGCCTCTTGAGGGCATGAAGTGACAAAAACTTTCAACATGTCTCACAAGCCCATTGTAATTTCAGGCTGATATTTCCTCACAGCAGCAGCCGCACACCTTTAGTTAAACTGCCAAAAAGGCCACATTATTAACCCGAAAGTACACAAAAATTACACTTCAGATGCTCAACTTCCTTGACATGCTTCACGTTTTGAAATTTCACAGATATCTGTTATCGTTCTTCCACAAAACGTTCACATGTAAGAGGTTCATCTCTCATTCAGAACAATGCAAACCTTTTCACTTGTATTTCACTGGTCCATGCCTCAACAGCTCTACGCCAAATCTGAAATCTCACCATATGCCGTTTCCCTCGTCATAAAACACGATGTCCCTTTAACTCCTATGAAAATGTTCAAAAAGTGCTCAAAATTCACATGTGTGCTAACAGTCCAGCCGTGAAGACATCTACGAGACAGTTTTGAGATTTCTTCAAATGCCGTTGCCATGGCAACACAATGCTCGCCATGAAACACGGTTTTCTCATAACTTCAGTGAAAATGCTTCAAACGGCCCAAAACTTCACAGGTTTGGTAACGATGCAGCCATCAACGCATCTAAGCGTATTATGGGGTGTCATCAAATGCCGTTGCCATGGCGACAGATCATTCACCATCAATTTAGTTCAAAAGTTTGCAGTTCAAATATTCTGCTGCTTTTCCAAGCCTTTTTACTTTCTTTTCTTCTCTCATCACACATTCAAGCCCCCAGTGTTCATGTATCATTTCAATCTAAATACTTCACTTTCTTCTTACACATTACATTTCAGCATAGCAGTTTAGCGTCAGCTTTTCAGCATAAAGCATTCCCACTAGCAATTTCTTCAGGAATTGCATTCTCTAGTTTCAGTTGCACTGCTCCGCTCCGGGGGGCCCCCAGAGTGTCTTGGGGTGCCACTGCAAATTAGGTCTCACTCTTGGTAAAGCCTGGTCCCCTTTACTAGACTTTCATACACTATATATAAAAAATATGCAGTCTTGTTTACCAGCAGAACATGACCAAGCTCAGGTGTTCAGTAACAGCTTATATTAAAAATAAAAATAATGATGTGCTATGGAGGGCCGGCCCGTGGAATAGGCAGTATAGACGAATGCTTGTTGTTAGCGATAGCATCATAAAGGTTAGCACTTAGCTTAGGTATAGATGCGCTAACGGATATGTATGGCAATATAAGAAGCTTCTTCTACAACAAGTTGGAGGAAGAGTTTTCTCCTGTCTGTAAGACTGAGAGGCTCTGCTCAAAAAACTACAGCTCAGATTGCTGAGGTAAAGGAGCTAAAATATTGCCAAGGTGGATGAGGAAGGCCTGCAAATAGCTGTGTGCAGACATGGCATCTTGCTACAAGGCCTAAATCACTACCGGGGTGAAATATATGTTCCTGCAGAAGGAGCTGGCTGAAGTTGCGAATGAAACAGTCTTTTGTATGGATGTTGCCTGCAGGTAGTTATAACTATTGCAAAATTCGAAGTGTTTGTGTCAAACGTGTTATCTATTTAATTATTACACATCCAGTAGATATAAAGCAAAAAAGCATTCATTTGGATAAATGCTGTTGTTGGTTACAAGGATTTTACTGGTAATTTTAAGGACCTGGTTTATCTTTTTACTATTATACCATCATAACTGGAAAAGCTAATTGATTTTGTCATTACAGGTACTGGCCTTATTTGGAGAACATGGCAGCGAAGTTCCCTGAGCTCCAACCACTTACAGAGATGAAACCTTTTCTCTCTGTAATGCACGCCAAGGCCCACACAGGCAAATGCGAGGTACAGTATGCAAGTTAAACATTTGTGTCACTAGATTCAAATGTTTTAGAAATTGTAGTGCACATAAGAATATCATGTAGTATATTCTATGCAAGCCTGTGGAATAATTGTAATAGTTACAAATGTTGACAAAATTGTTACAAAACAGACTGTCACAAGGATAGGCTTACAAATCTCATTATGTTTTTTTAGTAAATATATCCGCACTGTAGAAATAATGATTGAAAGAGCTTCAAATAACTGCAGTTGTGACATTGTAGTTCAAAGCATAAGTCAATCTCAGAACATTTTAACTTTCTGAAATTGCTCCTGATACTGATGTTAACTAAAGATGTACAGTACAAGAAATGATAATATAGAACTAAATATCTAGATCTTATTGTTTCTGATTCTGAGCAGGTGAAGTAGGGTGGCAGAAGCCAGGAAGGTGCTGGAAATACTGTCGGCGACGAAGTGGAACAGGTTGACAGCTTCCTCTCAAGGGCAGCTCTGACAACAAAATACATTACCAAATCAGGTTGGTAGAGGAAAGAAAATAGTTTTAAGCAGTGCCACATTGTAAAGCTGATATGAATGTTCATGTTTTTGTGTTTACAGCTAGAGCAGATATGATAACCGTGCTGGCTATGCAATGGAACCACAGGAAGGTAGAGAATCTCCACAAGACACTGGCAAAGAGATTTGTCAAAGTAAGAAGTCCATACTGCATTTCAAAATGTACATTAAGAATATCTTAGTTTAATGTTGTAGTAATTTAACACCATCCTTACAGTAGCTACATGTTGTTGAATTAAATGTATTCTGCAATCATTTCATTATGTTGGTGCTGCCATGGCACACTTTTCTGCCAAGAGAGTCTCTGTTCTGTTTGTTTTTAATAAAGCACTATAGGTTGATTCATCTGAATTTCTGTATAATAATAATAATAATGTTAATCCCGCTTGATCTTTAATAAAAAAAAAAAGGGGACACTAAGGTGATACTTGCCAACCTTGAAGAGAAGGTGTTTAGCATTTCATGTTGTTGTCCGGTCAGTTAATGTGCATAAAGGAATTCAGTAAAAAAAGAATTCAAATATAAGGAGATGGTGTATAAAAACAACCTTCTCAACCAACTGGAACGCATATTCACTTTTTCCTTTTAAACATTCTAACCAGACTACACAGAGAGCACAAACTGAAGTGGACAATCTTGAGAGTCTCAAGCAAGAGCTGAACATCTCCCTGGAGGACACGGAGCAGTGGGTGTTGGAGGTCAAGCAATGGGCAGCCACTGGTATGATCACTGTGGTATAGATTTGGTTCCATCTTTCCAAACATTTGGCTTCATGTTTTGTGATTATACAGTACCTTGTTGTTTCTGTTTTCAAGAGAAACATGGAGCCCAGAGTAGCCAGGAGGAGCTCCAGAGAGAAATTGATGAAATTATGTATTCCCTCCGAAGAAAGAAACACGATCTCTATCGACAAAATGGCATTTATTGTTACGTTACCTAGAAACAATATTTGTTTCTTGTTGTTGTTATTGTTAGTATTATTATTTTTTTTTTTTACTTTACAGACAGCAACCAAACAAGGCAATGCAAACGGAGAAGACTGACAGAGCTCAAGAAGAAACTCAGAGAGAGGATACTGCAGTACAACACCATTGATGCCTGTACAGAGAAAATTGACACGGAAGCAGCATGCAGTCTGTCTGAGGATGTCATTCTGCCCTGGGAGGCGCGAGGAGATGGTAAGAAACAACTTGTTTTTGTTTGCTCTAGATATTTATTCCATAAATGCAGTTGTAGTACTAGAATACAATCACCAATGTAACACAGAGCTGTCAACATAGGTGTCACAAATCATCATGATCACAACAAATCAGTTTGAAATAATTATATTACATTGTATTGAAAGGTCTGTATGATGTTGCCCTATCAAGTCTTAATAGTCATGCTATAGTCTCACTGGGACAGGTACATCTATGGAAACAGTAAAAACCCTTCCTGACCACCCTGAACTGCATACTAATGTTGAATCTCAAGACATACTGAATGTGATTCTGCCAACAGAGACAGAATTGAAAGAATTCAGCAAGCGGCGAGGTTGAACATTTTTAACCAGATTTTAAGGTTTTGGGCAATTTAAGTTACCTTCGTTACAGGTTAAGAGTGCATTTTTACCATCTTCTGTCTCGATTTGCCATGGACAGAGGCAATCGGCCGCAAAACCATTTGTGCCTCTCTTGGCAAGAAGGAGGATGCGATGCCGCTCAAGAAGTTTCCATTTGTGGAGCTGGAACACAATGGACACAAAAAAACAAGAAATATTGTTTACATAACAGCTCTAAACATTTTCACACACCTAAAGCTATTATTACTCCATTTATTTTGCACAAGTGAAAAATGCACTGGTGTGATACGTGTGCACATTGAGGAAGGCACCCCACAATTAACCAGGTGTGATACGTGTGCACATTGAGGAAGGCACCCCACAATTAACCAGGTGTGATACGTGTGCACATTGAGGAAGGCACCCCACAATTCACCAGGTGTGATTTTAGACCCCTTTTAGGGGAACAGCTCAGGTTCACTTTTTGAATTTTTTTTACATGGGCATGGTTATTTTTATATGGGTTTATTTAACTCTCACATTCAGATATCTGAATAAGCTACATTTAGCTTTGAAACATGTCAGCAAGCTATAACCTATGTCATTTCAGGTTCAAAGTTCTGCATGAACTCAAAATATTGATGACTAAAGCACTTCAGATGTAAAGCTGGTGTTACAGGTGAATTTTGAAATGACTGGTCGAACACGGCTCAAAGTCAGAGACTCTGGTAAGCTAAATTAAAGTGCTTTTAAGGGCCTCTTTATTAATACAAACTCTTTCCAGGTCTTTCTTTTTTTCAAGCACTATATTAATATGGGCTGGTTTTGGGCAGAGTTGAGCCAATGTTAAACTATCTATATTCAGCCCAAACATTTTGTATCTTTATTTATTTTTAATTTATTATTTAGATCTTTACATTTGATTCTGTGACATTCTTGGTTTTACCATTATTCAAAATGTGTATGATATTTCATTTATTTTACTTTTGGAAACCATCGTCACATAATTCTGTGTTTGCCATAACATGAAGGTCCAAAATAAAATCTAAAACACCAAAATGCAGGTTTTTTGTAAGATATAATTAGAAAAAATGTAGAGTTGAAGCTCTGATTCTAGGAATCGCCACTGGCCTGAACTATGTTACTTCTGGTTAAGAAATAATGTTTTACTAAAACTGGGTACAAACACTATCTAACATCAGTTTGAAAAAATGTGTTATGCCTTTACAGATTTAAATACAACGGTGACAACAATTTTGCTTAACACATTACATGAAGTGCAGTAATCATGCACTAGTCTGTACTTCTCCCATAAACTTAATTAAGAAATTTGGATTCTTTTAAAAAAGTAAATGACTGTTGGAAAGTATAAATCAATTAAGTAATTTAACAATTTGTATAAAAAAATTAAGATCAGGGATTATTTACACACTATTTTATGACAACTGACATCTGCAAGAGAAAAAAACGTACCAGTAGATTGGTTGAGTCATAAACTTTGTTAACACTGTGTTTTTTTTCCACTCCTGTGCAACCTTTTCCTTTTGCTTGGATAGTTTCTCCTTGTAGGGTTGGTTGGCGCCACATTGCCTGCATTTCTTGCCGGCTACTCCTATTTTGTGTTTGAAAATCTGGCACACTTTTTGAGTAGGCATCTGTAACAGAATCACAGATAATGTTGCATGTCAGGGAATAAAAAAAAAGAAGAATACTATACTAAAAATGTTTACAGGATTCATATATTTTATCGTGAAAAATCTTGTTAAAACAATGAACTTATGTTTTTTATCTTTTAGATAGGATGAAAGAAAATCATAAGAGTAAGGAAAAAATGGTTATACAGAGTCAGTCACATGTTTAAAGCGACTGTTATGGACAACCCTAATCTGTCAATATCTGGTTGATCCAAAAGTTGATGCACTAATACTAAAATCATCATAACCAGGGGTGTATTGCTAATTCTATAAGTTCCGCATGCGTGCACGCGCAAAGTTGTGGCTCGTTTTGAAGCTTATGTAACTACTGTCAATTAACAGTTTTCTCTCTCCATTGACTTCAATACATAATAGGCTTGTTTGAGATGAGCGAGACCGACGCAGACCTGCACAATTGCGATCGCCGTCTTGCTAGTACGTTGCATGATGGTTAGTAATTTTGTCCGACTTGCTCTGGAGGCTCGCCTACATGAGACGTTGAAATCTCGCGGGACAAAGACGCCGGCAGCCTTGAGAGCGAGGTGGCGCAGTTTCTCTCCACGAGCTGCAGAAGCGAAATGCTTGATGGGAAACGACACGCTGGTATATCGAGCTGAGCGCTCATTGGTGTTTTTTACCCCATGCTGGTGATTAAACTCTCCATTGGCTCGGCAAAAGTTTTTCGTTGTTTTGTGTCAGTTTTACGTAGCCACTTCCATTCACATTTTTCATCATTGTTCCACAATGTTTATCATCATTAAATTAATATCTATATATGTTATACTATACTTGCACTGCTTACCGTTTTCATACTTTATATATCTTAGCATATTCATACACACTGTTCATACCCCTCACTGTTTATTCATCATTCAATTCATTCTATATTTTATTCTGTAGATTGTGTACATTACTTTTCACTTTACTGCTTTTTGTACTCCTGGTTAGAAGCTAAACTGCATTTCGTTGTCTCAGTACCTGTAATCTGTGCAATTACAATAAAGTTGAATCTAATCTAGAGCAGGAACAAATGTATTTACTTAGTACATATCTGACATAAACGATTAAACACATTTGTGCATTCTTTATAAATGAAAAGCGAGTCAAGCCGACTCCGGAGGTGGCGGTATGCACCTTAAAGTTGTTTGCAATCCGCCAAAAAACCGAGAGAAGAAGTAGAAGCCGACTCCGAGCTGTCCGACTTCAGGGCTGAAGTCGAATAGTCCATTTAGCTTAGGAACCTTCCTAACGGAGTGAAAATGACATGTCCCGCAGCCATGATAAGTGCCGTTCGAATTCTCTAGATGATAGGAAAGGAGGTTTCAAACTTCCTTTATAACCTCCTTTAGCTTAGGAACCACTGGACCTCCCTTGACGAAAGGAGAGGAGAAAATGCTGCCCCACAATGCCTTGCAGCCGCAGCAACAGTCGGCCGTGGTGATATACACAGTGATAGATGTTAAGGACTAACGTTTATAATAAATACATTTGTATTTATTTTAAGATATTTTCATAGTTCATACAATCATACGTATTGGGATCATTTGTATTAATTACCGGAGGGAGAGGGTGACGAGCATAAGTTTCACTTTCCTTATTTATTTCAATTCCAACTTTGGTCATGAAGAATATGTTTCTCTGTTGTCCCCGTTCATAAAGCATAAAACAACAGCATCAGAGCACGGTGCAGAGTCTCTAGATTAGTTTACAGTAGTCCCTCGTTCTTATTAAACATCCATGTTGTAGTCAGCTCTATAGAAAACTGTAGTTTCCATAGTTTCCCCACAGCAGCAGACGCACATTTATGACGTCCGCTGGCGCATCATAAACACGTCGGATAGTGAAAGTGCAGTCGGATTCTCTAAAGTACCGCAGTCTCTTCTCCTAAATCCTTTTGAATTCTCCTATCCACTATCCCTTAACCCCATGACGTTTCACTCAGAGGTCAAGGAATAGACAATAGGGTTAGACGTTAGGAGTTGATTTTTGGATTATCCGACCGCAACCCAGGCAAGCTTTTTGAGACCTCCCCCGGCTGCAATCGGCTATTCTCGTCTACTTTCGAGGCGAGCCGCAGCTCATCTCAAACAAGCCTATTTTTCCTGAAATAAGGTCCCATGGACCGGAAGTAGATGGGCGTGACTTCGAGCTGAAGTTATCAGAGCCTCTCAGCCTATCCGTTATCATAGCTAGCTAGCACCAGATGCTAACAACCATCCCCGTTTTAGGTGCCGGAGCAGCGTTCCCGGCAGCATTACACCCCTGATGACTCTTCAACTTGTACAATACCATAAATAGTATCTAATATAGTTATAAAGAATGTGACGTGTGATAACATTTGAATCAACCGGATAAACCGATGGATCACATAACTTCCATGCTCACGTTAACGTTAGCTGATTCTACTTTTGGCTAACTTAGCTTTGCTATCATTATTCCTAGGTAAACATAGTAATCTTAGTCACTGTACTAGATGACAAAATAAAACAACATAATACATATCCCAAAATAAATATCCTTTTGATATCTGAATACTCACCTTTATTAGCTTGTCAGTAGGAAACAATGGATGTCTTCAGTGATGCAGTGACGAGTCCTTAAACCCCAGTGAGTTAGCATTTTACCTCTACCGGTTCCCTCGTCTCAGAGCCAATGGGATTTCTCCATAGGATTTGGGAAAATAGCTGGAAATAAGGTCTGTGGTTGACACAAATTGAAGAGACGGATCACGTTTTGTTCTACGACATTAAATACATCAGCAGTGACCCCACATTTTTGAAGAGTGTATGTGTCTGAAAAACGATGGTTGTTAACAAGTGGCTGAATAGGACTACAGAAGTTGTCGAGGATGTTGTACATCATTACGTCGAACACGTCATCATCCCTGCAGCGCTGATGCTACCGTTGATTTAAAACGCTCCTGTGGGTCGTAACTGAAAACGATCCTGGGGGTCGTAAAGGTATACAAGCTGACGCTCCCGTTGATTAAAAACGCTCCTGTGGGTCGTATTATGGGTCGGAACAATCAACCTATTTGGTCGAATGAGTTGGAGGACTTGTTGTTTGCTTCGCATTTTCTTTTTAAATCTGGGGTCATTGTTGCAACTTGGTATGCATATACAGAAGACATTTTTGGTGTGGACGGTTTGAGGACATGTGATATTTTTGTATCTGAGTGCTGGAGGAGCCCTGGCCGATACAAAAAGACCTGGGGGCCAACAGAAGTGTCCCCAGATGGGCTGCCTGGGGCTTGGCCAGGCTGACCGTAAAACTAAGAGAGGAGATTCATCATGGTTATGTGATCAACATGATAAGTGTGGAATAGTGAGACTCCACTCCAATAGAAAAGAGGAAAAGAGACAAGTTACTGTTCAACAAAAAAGTAGTAAATATCACCTTGATCAATTTTCACATACTTCATTTTGGGCCCTTTTTTCACTGGAAATGGCGAATGAACGTTATATTGGTAAGGAAGGCGAAGTAAAACTTGATTTATTTAAAGGGGACCTATTATGCAAAATGCACTTTTTGATGTCTTTTATACATAAATATGTGTCCCTGGTGTGTCAGGGAACTCACAAAGTGTCAGAAAACAAAACCCTCTCTCTTTTCCTCCGTACCCACATCTAAAAAAGAAAAAGAAAAAGGCGGGTGCTGACAAGCAGATCCAGAATTTTCGCTCCTATGACGTCATTGGCGACATCCGGCCGACGTGACACGTCCCAACCTATCGTCTCCGGCACACGTGACACGTCCCAACCTATATTCTCCGGTACACGTGGCACGTCCCAACCTATCGTCTCTGTATACAGTCGCAGCTGTGTGTCTGTGTATTCAGCAGGATGTCTGCTGGAGGCTTAGAGTAAAGTTGTTATAATGCATATAATGGCACTGTTCTAGCGGTAAACACTTAAGAAAGAACATGTCAAGCTATGTGCTGTATCAGAAACAATGCGCGGCGTGTTTTGGGAGTAATATGCTGTGTGTTTACATTAGCAAGCATGCTAACACTCAGAGCTAACCATGGAGCTAACGCTGTAGGCTACTGGAGAGAATATGTGTAACGTAATGTCCTTGTGGTAAACCCTGCGAGAGAGAAAGGTTTGAGCTCTATACTGTTTCAGAAATAAAGCTTGAAGTGGTTAGGAGCATAACATGGCATTTAATCACCGCAGCGTTTAGCTGAGCTTCTCCCGGTAGAGATCTCTCTCTAGCACAGGGGTCTCAAACTCAAGGCCCGGGGGCCAAATCCAGCCCGCGACTTCATTTTATGTGGCCCCGCAAGAGCTTGCAAAGAATATAATACGTTTATTATACGGTTACATGCCACTTTACAGAAGCAGGTTGCCCATGAACTACATGTCCCACAATGCATCTCGTTTTGTGACATGCGCACTGAAGAGACTTGCAATTATTTGCCCTGGACTTCTGCTTTCAGACGTAGTTAATTACTAAATTATTATCCTATCCGATAATAATCCAATTCAGAGGCAATAATGTAATATAATACATTATTTTATATATATATATGTGACCCGCTCTATCGAAATCAGTCGGAAGTCGCAACGGCTCATTTCAAAATAAACGTGGATTTGCGTAAAAAACAATTTATTCGGGGTTCGGGTGTTTTGTTTGATTTTAAATAAACAAAGTCTTGGCTTTCAGAATATGAAACTTTTATTTCCAAAATCACACGATAAATACATTTGTGAAGCTTGTAAAGGGAAGATGACAGGCACCTCTCACTCGCAATCTGCTCTTCCGTAGCGCAGCTCCCCCTCCCTCCGGCTGAAATTATGAATGTAAGGCATATAGTAATCATAGATAACACGGCAGGGTCCGTTACAGTTTGTTTTCATCTGATTTCAATTAAACAAAGTCTTGGCTTTCAGAATATTAAACTTGTTTCGGCAAATTTAGATGATAAATACAACTATGAAGCTTGTAACGGTATAATTACAAGCGGAGAACGGAGTAATTTAACGTCACAGCAAGCATAACAACAGTGTTTCTCGACACAATATACACAAATGCAAAAATACACAAACACACACACACACATACACACACACACTGGCGAGCTTCCCCCAGACCAGTTACCCAAACGGAAATATTTTCCCTCCGGACTATTTTGATCATTTGCTCCGCTAATAATCAATCAGATCGATGGATTCCAGAGAAGAGGAAACTTTGAAGGCCTTTTTCTCAAAATGATGACTCGGTGACAGTCATTATATAATGTGACATATTTTGCTTAATATTTGGAGTACAAAAACAATCTTGATATCATTAGAAAGCTAGGAATATCCTCTTTCCAACAGTGTATACAACTCAAAATGTGTCTTCGGGTCAATGCGACTGATTTCGATAGAGCAGGTCACATATTATATAATTATATAGTTACAACCGGCCCTTTGAGTGCAACCTTTATGCGAATGTGGCCCGCGATGAAATTGAGTTTGACACCCCTGCAGTAGCAGGGGAAAGCTGTGTGACGCTACAAAGGGGTGTGGGTAGCAGCAGACCTTCAATTTAAGGGGACGCTTGAGGGGACGCTTGAGGGGACGCTTGAGGGGACGCTGGCGTGTTTTTCGCCGCTCTTCATGCCGACGCTTACTTCTCGTGTCTACCACTCCCTGCCATCAATCTATTTAATTCCCATACACAGCGGAAAGATTGTTCTCCTCTGGTTTTGTGTTTCTGCCATCTCCGTTGCTCAGCCGACTATGCTTGGCTGCTGTTTAGCTCCTAGCCTCTGCCATCCTGCCATTAGCAAAACGAGCTCACCATCACGCTCTGCTATCCGCGTAGTCCCCGTTCCGGAATTCTCCGACTGGGCTCCTCTCTGCCACACTCCCAGGACTATCCACGAACCCTCCCTCAGTCCTGCCATTCCAACTGGGCTGTTTTCCATCACCGCTGCCGAGGTTCGAGGTCCGGTTTCTGCAGGGCTAATGGTGCTAGCTGCTAGCTGGCTCGCCGCTCTTCTCGTGATGCTGCTCCAATACTCCCCGCTGGAACTTGGTAACTTTTTCTACCACACTATCCCCGACTGCCTTGCCGTTATCAAATCCCTTGGGCTTCTGCATCGTCCCCGCTACATACACCGGGCATCCAGATGCAAGTTGTTCTACTCCGAAACTCCTATCCCCGCAGTTGTTTCTGACAGACGGTCTGTCGCACGGCGATGTCGTCATCACAACAAACGACGTCATCCGACCAAACCTCCCGTTCGCTCTATCTACCTGAGGTCCCTGGCCTGTGCTGACAGTGTGCTGGTTTCTCCCTCCCTGTTCCCCCCAGCAGCTATGAACAACTATGTCACATTTATGCTGCAGAATACCCGCTCCCTCAACAACAAAGCACTACTCATCCACGACATTATCACTGACAGAAGGATTGACATCCTATGCTTAACAGAGACATGGCAAAATCAGCAGGACTTTGTGACACTCAATCAAGCTACACCCCCAGGCTATTTGTACATCCAGAAGCCCTGCTCCCTGGGTCGTGGCGGTGGATTGGCTGTTATCCACCGAGCTGGCATCCTGGTTAAAGTACTCCCAGTACCTACTACCACCTCATTTGAGTGTGTTGTCTTCAAACTGACTGGGTCTGCTCCGCTCCAGGTTGCCCTCATTTACCGCCCACCTAAAGCTTCCACTACCTTCCTGTCTGAGCTGTCTGAGTTACTCACCTATCTCTGCTCCATGTCTCCATCAACTCTCCTGCTCGGTGATTTTAACATTCACGTGGACTCCAGTAACTGCACATTCGCTGCTGAATTCCTCTCACTTTTGGACTGCTTCAGCATCAAGCAACATGTCCAGGGCCCCACCCACATCAAAGGCCACACGCTGGATCTGGTGTGCTCTACCGGCTCTCCGCCTCCCGACCTACAGCGCCTCGACCTGGCTGTATCTGACCATCACGCCATCCTCTTCACTGTTCCGGTCTCCCTGCCCAGGCAGCATCCTAAACGCACCATTATGTTTAGGAACATCAAGACTGTGAGTGCACCGGCCCTATCCAACCTGATAGCTACCCACATGGCCTCGGGTCCCTCCGACTCCACCGTGGACGGCCTGGTAGCACACTACAACACTGCCCTATCCCTCAGTCTCAACTCTCTCACCCCCATTAAAACCCGGACTGTTTCCTTCACCCGCCCTGCCCCCTGGTTCACCACCGAACTCCGCCGTTTGAAGGCCTCTGGTCGCCAGCTGGAGAGGCTCTCCAAAAAAACTGGCCTCACGGTCCACCTCCTGGCCTTTCGTGACCATGTCCAAACGTATAAGGAAGCTCTCTCCCATGCCAAGACTCACTACTACTCCCGTCTCATCGGTGCCCAGCAAAGCAACCCCAGAACACTGTTCTCCACCATCAACCGCCTACTCCGCCCCGCTGACGCCCCCCAGTCCTCAGGGGCCCCCGATCTGTGCTCCACATTCCTCGACTTCTTCCAGGCGAAAGTCGAGGCCGTCCACCAGCAGCTCCTGGCGAATGGCCCTCACCCCCTGCCTGCACCTCAGCCACCTGGTAACGCACCCCAAGCGCCGCGCCTCTCCCACTCCAACCTCTCCTCCTTCTCCCCTGTGGATGCTCTTCAAGTGGCCAAACTGGTCAGCTCGGCCAAGACCTCCACCTGCTCCCTGGACCCCATGCCCACAGCCCTGGTCAAGGACTGCCTACCCACCCTCTGTCCCTACATGGTGGTCATCATCAACGCTTCTCTGGCTCCTGGTATAGTCCCCAACAGCTTCAAAATGGCCTCAGTCACCCCCATACTAAAAAAACCTGGCCTGGACCCCGACGACCTCCAGAACCACCGGCCGATCTCCAACCTTCCCTTTCTAAGCAAAACTCTTGAAAGAGTGGTCGCCGGCCAACTCAATCTGTACATGTCCAACCATGAGCTCTATGAGCCCTTCCAATCCGGCTTCAGACAGCAACACAGCACTGAGACTGCCCTCATCAAGATCACCAGCGATCTCCTCATTGCTGCTGACTCTGGCCGCCTCAGCATCCTCATCCTCCTGGACCTCTCTGCAGCGTTTGACACCATCTCTCACAACATCCTACTCACCCGCCTCTCAAACCTCCTAGGTGTCACTGGCACAGCGCTGTCCTGGTTCACATCCTACCTCCATAACAGGAAACAGTTTGTCTCCATCAGTGGCTCAAACTCACCCCCGGCCCCAGTCCACCACGGTGTACCCCAGGGCTCTGTGCTTGGCCCCCTCCTGTTCACCATTTACATGCTCCCCCTCGGCCAGATCATCCGACATCATGGACTCAATTTCCACTGTTACGCTGATGATACCCAACTGTATCTCAGCACCACTCCATCCTCCCAGCTCCCCCCTCAGTCCCTCATCAACTGCCTGCATGACATCAAAACATGGATGTCTTCCAACTACCTTAAGCTGAACAGCAATAAAACAGAGCTCATGGTTGTGGCACCCAAGGCCCTGCTCCAGAAGGTTGGTGACTTCATCCTCGAGGTCGACGGCTGCTCCATCTCCCCATCTCCTGAAGCCCGCAACCTGGGTGTCATCCTTGACTCCACCCTTTCCTTCCATTCCCACGTCAAATCTGTGACCAAATCGGCCTTTTTCCACCTGAGGAACATTGCCAGACTCCGACCGTCACTCTCGGAGTCGGTTGCCGAAACCCTCGTGCATGCATTTGTCACCACCCGCTTGGACTACTGCAATGGTGTCCTGTTCGGGGTTCCCAAAAAAAACCTGGACAGGCTCCAGTATGTCCAAAACTGTGCTGCTAGGGTACTCACGCACACAAAGCCGTGGCAGCACATCACTCCCACCCTCATCCACCTACACTGGTTGCCGGTCAAGTCCTGTATATCGTACAAAGTACTCCTCCTTACCTACAAGTCCCTCCATGCCCTTGCCCCCCAGTACCTATCGGACATCCTTCACCCACATGCCCCACCCCGGAACCTGCGGTCCTCAGACTCTGGCCTGCTTACTATCCCCCGCACCAAACTGCGAACCTTCGGGGACAGAGCCTACAGTGTGGCAGCCCCCACCCTCTGGAACACTCTCCCTGCGGAGATTCGCAACATCCCCACACTCGACGCCTTCAAAAGGGCCCTCAAGTCCCATCTGTTTGCCAAGGCTTTCGGCCCCTAATCGATCTGTTGTTTTGTCTGTCTGACTTTTGTTTTGTTATGTTTGTTTTTCCTATATTAGTTGTAAAGCGACCTTGGGTCCCTTGAAAGGCGCTATATAAAATCAAGCTATTATTATTATTATTAAAGCAGAATCAGCCTGTTTGCAACAGGGCTGCAAAAGCAACACAGTCTCACTCCCTGACAGTGGCGGCGCCAGAGTATTTTTGTTGGGTAATCTATGGTAGGGCTAACCCATACAGTGGTGGGGCTCAAATCAGTATTTGCAATGTAATTACATACATGCTATATTGCCCCCCTTGACAGTGAAACGCCACGCGTGAGGTTTAGATTATTTCCCTGTCTCAATCAAAATTGAACTGTATGAAATAAAACGGCACATTTGTCTTGTAGTAAATAAAAAGGGATCACTGTGAACGTGACGTATGATAGTACACGTTGAAGATCCAATGGGGATACGGAATAGCGGTTCCGACTGATCTCAATCAGTAAGGCATGACGCAGACCCAACGTTTCGTTGCTCTGATTGGCTGTAGGTCTATTCAAATTGCATTCGGAGGCATTTTGATCCGACCGAGGCCGCGCTGATATTATAACACGAGAGAATTTCCACACCTTTAGTGTATAAAACTCCCCCACTACTTAGACTATTCCTTGCACCCCTCTTCTAGCATTAGCCCAAATGGTCTAATCCATATGCATCAGTAACGTGCACTTGTTGTTAGTTACAGCAGGATCAGTTTGTGTGTTGTGGACACGACCGGTATATTTTCGCAATCCGTGTTCTCAACATGCTTACTTTAACATAATTTGTCATGGTGGGGCTAAGGTGGGGCTAAGCCATTTCTTGGTATGGCTGTAGCCTACCCCAGCCATACCCTGGCGCCGCCACTGCTCCCTGATAGTCCAATAGCGACGCTTGGTCAGGGTCCTTTGGCCTGCAGTTGTGACGCGCCGAGTCTCCTTCAGCTTCATAAACGGACGCAAAGAGCTTTCAACTGATTGCAATGTATTCCCATCAGCGGCGGTATTTGACGCTCAGGGAAGCACCGCATCGGTCCATGTCGGCGGCAGTTAAAGGCAATGTGAGCGTCCATTCCCATTGGATAACGGAGGATTTTACACCCGGAAGTAAGTATTCTCCTTACTGTCGATTGATTTTACAGTGATATCTGCACTACTCATCAACTCAAAAACACCAGATTATACCTGTTAATTACACAACATTGATTGGTTTAAATTGTGTGCAATGCTTTTGTATTTTCCCCTTCGATTCGGAGAAACAAATATTTTTTCGGAGTTTAGGATGGCAGAACCTTTGAAAAAAGAAATGTGTCTCTCAGAATCGAAAGGGAAAAACCTATGGGAAAAACACAAAAAAATAGTGTACACAATTTAAACCAATTAATGTCATGTAATTAACAAGGATAAACTGATGTTTTTTAGTGGATGAGTACGGCAGATATCACTGTAAAATCATTTGACAGTGAGGGGAATACGGTTTTATTGTGAAAACTTCGAGACTGGAAATATTGTTTTCACCCTGTGAGGGTTGACGCTAACTTTACATAGGGGGAAAGACATACACGTTCTCCTGGCAAGACCTCAAATAATCTTCGTAATATCTATCAAACTATAGATCCTACACATCCATTGGACGTGGATTCTAAAAGTACAATACACACTTCTCGCTAGAAATCTAATCAAAAAGCATTTTAATGGCCAAACTATCCTACAATTTAGGATTTTCCAGAGAGGGTTATTTGTGAATAAACGACCCACCGAAGCGTTTGCAGTCAACGGGAGCACTAGAGGTCGAAAACATTAAAACGTGATTATAGGTCGTAATAAGCGCTTGAACAATCAACCTATTTGGTCGTATGAGTTGGAGGACTTGTTGCTAAGAACACATAACATGAATAAAAAAACCTTGGATTTACCAGGGGTCACATATCTCTCTTTGTGTTAGAGGCTAGCTGTCTGATATATCTAACATGGCTTGATTATTTCTTCAAATGCACAAAGAAAGACCAGACGGACATCAACCATCCGTCAAAAATCAATTTAGAGAGCGAAGACACTGACTGTTATTGTCAAAACATGGCCTCGGTTATATTCTCAAGCAAGTATGGACAGATTCTGACACCAGGGAAAAGTAGTATTTCTGTTTTTTACTTTCTGGAGTTCGCTTGGTTGACGCATTCCACTCATAAGCAGTTTAGTGACAACATCTGTGGGCTCATAACCTACGCATAGAGTCTACGTGTACACCCTCTGATGATGTAATTTACGCCCCGCAGACCCAAGCAGACACTCGCGTATTTGCGGATTCTAAGAGTGCCGATTCTGTAAACAAGATCTTAAAGGTCCCATGTCATGGCCATTTCTACTGATCATAATTCCATTGTTGAGGTCTACTAGAATAGATTTAAATTGTGCAATTTTCCAAAATCACATTGGTTTCTCATACAGCATCTCTCTATAGTATGTGTATTCACTGAATTTCACTCTCTGTCCTAAACGGCTTGTTGGAGCTACTGCCCCACCCCCCTCCCTGTGAGCCCAGTGTGCTCTGATTGGTCGGGATGTTGCGAGGCTCGCTGCTGCAGTGTGAGCTCGCTGGCGGTGTGTTTTCCGGCGATACAGCGAGACACAGCGAAACTCATCCTGAGCACACACAAACACTCACAGCCGAAGTAAAAACAATAAGTGTGGCTTGATATTGAGTAAGAAAATGGTTTATAACGCTGTGAGAATGGGTCTGCGGAGAGCATTTCTCCGCGATCCCAACTCGTCTATTACCAGCGTTCAGGGAGCTCTATGCAAGTCAATGGGACTCCCTGTAGTAGACGAGGTAGTGACGCCAATGGATCCTGGTGTGTGAGGTGCTGCGCGGATTGGACCAATCCGGTCATTTGTTGTTCATTTGGGTAAGGGCACGTCACGATACCCAGGAAGAAAACATTGGAAAATGAGAAATCTCCAACGAGGCGTTTTGGGGAGGTCTTTTCTGTGTTAGAGTTTTACTCCCTACTACATGGTGTACTTTGAGGGTTTTTGACTCTGCAGACCGTTTACATGCATAAAAACCTTCATAACACACAAGGGGACGGGTAATAACCGGAAAAGCATGACATGGGCGCTATAACTGGAATAAGTCATCGTAAAGCAATCACTGTATTTCAAACATTACCGCTTAGGAATATTGCTACGCCTTAGCCGATGTTTGCGTTTCCTGTATTCTCAACAATTCTACGGCTAATATAGATAACATGCAGAAACCACAAGTCTTTGATGCTGGTTGAGATTGCTGATCGTTAAGGAAAGAAAGAAAAGGCTAAGCATTGTCCATTCCCTCAAAACACATTTAGCTAAATCACGTCTACACCAAACCCTTTGTTCACCAGGACCAGCGTCTCTATTGAAGTGAATGAAAGAACATAACCACAGACATCACGCTGCAGTGATTTCCTATTGAGTGAGGGCGACGAGACAATGAAATAAAAATGGACCTGGATGTAATTGCCATATGAGTACACAATTAAAGCACAATAGGGCCTCATCAAGTATGAAACATCAATCCGGAGTTTCTGAGATACAATCATTGTGTGTAATCTGACGCTCGACTATAAATCTTAACCAAGCCAGTACCCCATGTGTCACGCACGTGTCAATCAGCCTTGACATTACTCATCAAATAACAAATCCCCTTACTGTACGCGTAATTCTGATTGCTTTTTTGTTTTTCTAATTTGTTCATGTACTTACATATCTGCTAGATTGTGAATTTGTCTCTCTATCTCTCTGTCCTTGCCTTTCACTGCCCTTCCTTCCTGGTATTCTTTGTACTGCCATATCTATCTCATGGTGTTTGCTATTTTTCTCCTGTAATCAGACACAGAGATTCATCTCTGTCGCCCTCAGACACCACCTAAATCAATTTCCCAGCACTCTCCCATCTTGGAGGGCCGCTGTCAGGGTTTGGCACCTTGCAGCTTGGGACACACCTATACGTAGACACGCACTCCCATTGTCTTTCATTCACCCACACAGTCACTAAAGCACGCAGACAGGCACATATAAAACACACAGAGGTGCACACACACACACAAACATGCACACACACTCATAGCGGTGATTCACCACATCACTGTTCTCTAATGTCTTACTTGCTTCATCTTTGCAACATCCATTTGTCACCGCTGACAGGTCCTGGCAGCAGCATCCATCCATCCTACCTTTATCCTCACTCCGTCAGCCCACACTCTGTTTCTCTCAACCTCGACCTCCTCCCCCCCAAGCTCCGTCTCTATCTGAACTTCGGAGGAAGAAGTGAGGATGGTACACATAGCTACTATATTGATGCAAGGCCATGTCTGTGTTTGGCACCAGGCTTTGATACCAGCCTGTGTGTTCAAAACCGACATGGGGGCTTTGGGTTGAGCAATGTGATGCATTAGCAAAGAGTGCTCAGCTCAGGCTGGCATCTTGTGGAGAATTACTTAGACATGGTGTGTTAGCTTTTGTGTGTGATAGTGTGGTTTATATATGGCTCTTCAGGACTGATGTTGTATTTCCACTTCATGGTGTACTGCTCTGCTCGACCCCCTTTTGGGACCAAGTGCTCTTTTTTTTCTCTTATTCCACTACAGATTTCAACCCCTGAGTGTGGGTGGGATGATTAGCTGTTGGCCATTGGGATGTAACTTGAAACTGCATCAGCAACCAAAAAAACCCAATATCTGCACTCAGTCAAATGTAAGGTGTGGTGTATTACGTCGTTTTACCAGCCGGCATTTTAAAAATAATTGGATTGTGTGAATACAAATAATATGATAACAATGGATGTTAGTTGACATTTGTCAGGCACTGGTAGTTGACAGGATGTTGGCACTCTTCTTTGATCTAGCTTGACCTAATATTTTGAAAAATTTAATTTTACATCGTTATCTATGGTCCCAAGACATTCTTACTGTCTAGTAATCACCTGGCATTTCTTTAAGTGCCATTATGATGTTGGCATTTGTTGTTTCACCAAATATGACGGCCATTGGATAGATCACCGTGAAGTTTGGTTCATATTGTACATTCATATCCCCCTCTAACAAATTGGATCAACATTTTGGTTTAGCCTCACAAAGTCCCTAGCGTGGCAGCAAACTGTGTCATGTGTACTTTGGGTATGATTTTATGATGTTATGTGCCTTCTTTTTTGTGAATGTAATAACTCAGGCATACTTTATACTTCAGATTAGAGAAACCCCCACTAACCACATTATCTCTTTTTCACCTCTGAGACAAAATATGCAACTTAATGAGTATAACAGATTTTTATTAAAATCACTGAATGGTTTACAACATAGAGTTCAAATGAATACATTGTACAGGTTGTGTGAGGGCTTGGTTTATTAATTTATTTAAGTGTATGTCTTAATGAATTACCTTATTAGCATAACTGGTTGGTGTATTACATAACGGTGATTACACCCCTATATTAGTTGGGTCACTGCCCCTTGTTAAATGTGTGAACAAGAGGTGCTGGATCCTGGAGTAAATACTCAATGCACAGAGGCAATCTTTAAAAGGGTTACTTAGAAGGAGAGAAATACTGAAAAGGGCGGATAATGAAAGATGTGGACTTATCTACAGTCATGACCTTAAGAGTAGTCCTGCTCTGCCAGCTCATCCATCTTTTCCTGGATTCTCCATTGTTTGCCCGACACTGCCACAGTCTGTCTATGTGTGTGTGTGTATGTGTGTGTATGTGTATGTGTGTGTGTGGGTGTGTCCATCGATCCAGCTAGATTCTACTAATCAAATATTGATCTGCAGATTAAAGACAAGAGTAGGTGGAGTTACAGTACAACTCCCTCTCCGTAAATCCACATCAACAACATCATCATCAACATTTCTTTACAGGTCTTTCTATTCTTATTTATATTCTCCAATTGTATCGATAGACAATAAATATCACAGAAAACCTCCTAGCATTTCAGGCCCAGGTCAGTTTCATTTATTGGCTTCTGGGTCTTCTCTTTATTGATGTATCTCTGAGTACTTACTCTTATCTAAAGCCTTCTGCAGGGCTGACGACAGCTGTTTTGTCTGGTACCATGCCATGGTCCCTTCAAGATATAAAAGACGTGGAGGCAGCGCTGTTGTTGTATTTTGCATCAGCTTTGAAAGGTTTCAGGGTGTGTGGCATCAGAAGTCACTTCACTGAGGCGGTGAGTCATCAGAGCGTGCTGAATGAAATCTGTCTCTGCTTTTCAATTCTGCTCACCGTCATAATACTTGTCAACACTCGGGCATTTAACAAAGGAGCCTGGCCTCTGCCTGACAGCAACAACAAAAATACCTAGTTTGTACTCCGTCCGGACACATTCCTGGCTCTCCACGCAAATTAAATCTTTCACTCTTTTTGGTATGTGCTGCCTCTTTTGAAATACATTGTCCAAGCTGTTTTGCATTGAATTCTATATTGTAAAGAGAAACAAAATGAAGACTTGACCTCAAGGGGGAAAACGTGATGGCCAGTTATTGTGCTGACACTGATAAATAGTGATGTGTGAAGGCTAAAAAGATCATAAATCACATGTGACAGCAGTTTGGAGCGTGGCTAGGAATCACACAAGCTTATCGGCATGATACAACCTGAACATTTGCTGTTTATTCTTTTTTTTTGTTGCAACATTGATATTGTGACCAACTGAGGCTTTTAGCACTGTCCTGCTGGAGTCTTACAGATTTTTGTTTTGGATGGAAGGTGATCCTGACATTCTTCGGCTCTATGAGTTGGTTTATGAATCAATTAATGGACCCGATTTGTGGGTTTTCTGAGTTTATTCAAAATAATAACATTGTTAAATCTAAACTGTTATGACGCTTCAGCCGTCTCAGTGGGTATCTTCAACAGTATTGGTCTAATTATTGCGAAATTGCATTGGCTTCATGTTGGTTGGCTACTTGTTTTTAAAGTCTGTTCCTTTCCTAAAAGAGTTTTTAGGAGCGTGATTTCCGAAGTTCTGCTATTCGTGGTTGGCATATGGTTCTAGGTTCCGTCCTGGTTACGTGTTGTGGACATAACTCATTGGGTTTAGGATCATTTTGGGATAAACCTTCTGAAAGGGAACAAATTGGGAGAAACAAGGTACCTACACAGTCACATTACAACAAGTATTAAGTCTTCACAGGTCTGACTAAAAAATCCATTAGAAAGCTGCAGCTGATTCAGAACGCTGCTGCTCGAGTCCTCACTAACACTAAAAGAGTGGATCACATCAGTCCAATTCTGAAGTCTTTACACTGGCTTCCAGTCTGTCAAAGAATTGATTATAAAGTACTGCTGCTGGTTTTTAAAGCAGTGAATGGTTTAGGACCAAATTATATTAACGATCTCCTGCAAAACTATGAACCATCCAGGAGCCTCAGGTCCTCTGGGACGGGTCTGCTCTCTGTTCCAAGCTGCAACTCTTAATACTTTTAAATCCAGACAAAAGATTTATCTTTTTGTCGCTGAATTTGAGTGAGCGGTTCATATCCACACTGCAGTATGGCTTTTATTCATGTATTCTATACCTGTTGTGTTTATTTGATTATCTTTGCTTTGTAATGCCTGTTTTTAAATGCAATTTTATAATGTGTTTCTGCTGTATTTATTCTTAAATGTCTTTTATTTTAATTTGTAAAGCACTTTGAATTGCCGTGTGCTGAAAGGTGCTATATAAATAAACTTGCCTTGCCTTGCCTTGCCTACACTACAATGACATATAACTTCTGAAGCTTTCAAGTTGATGTTAAACTTGTTGATCCCTTTCACAAACAAGAAGTCCCAGGACCCAATTTAAATTGTGAAAATATTGCTCTAACCAGCACGTAAGAATACTGGTTAGATGTTAGCACCAAGGTTGGTCTTAGGCAAAGGTTTGAAGGAAAGGAAATGGGGAAACATCACCAGCAGCTTTAAATCTACCTGACTACTTAAATGAAAATACCAATGGTATACGCTTCAGCTGAATATTTAACCCTGGGTTTTTTGAGCGTGAGGCTGCTTCATGGACGGTATAAAAGTAGGATTACTAACGTCTAAGTAAAACGTACATTTTCTATGGTGACTTAGATTAGAGAAGAATAAATGTCGAACTGGATGTGCATGTCGGACTCAAATGTATTTGTCAGGCGCGCTCTGTGAACCAAGGTTATTCTAGCATATCCACGCTTGGCTCGCCTCTCTGGTAAAGTGGTTGTCATTTTAAGTCAGCATATATTTGTCCATGTTGTTT
This sequence comes from Trematomus bernacchii, assembly GCF_902827165.1. NCBI lineage: Eukaryota > Metazoa > Chordata > Actinopteri > Perciformes > Nototheniidae > Trematomus > Trematomus bernacchii. The sequence continues at coordinate 6,344,900 of NW_022988097.1, read as the reverse complement.
ATGTTTACAAACCTCAGATGGTTGGCAGGTATATTTCTTTCTATGTGCGTAGGGTGTGGGAGAAGGATGGTCTTTTATCCTTGTTCTTAATGTAGCAACACGATTATCAAGGAGCATTGCGGTGTTCTCACTGTAGCGCTCAGGTTGCTAAAGCAGTCTATCCCCCCACATGTGCTTTAAGATAAAAAAAGCCCCCACAAAAACCTCATTCTGGCTCGTGATCCCCTCATCCCCTGTAAAGCTGTGCTCTGGAACAGTGATCAAGATAAGTCTGGCAATTGTACACAGCATCACACCAGTAGAGCCAAATAGAGTATATTTGTATATGGTGCCCAGCCAATGCTCTCCGGGACTGAGGGACCATCGAATTAAAGAGAGGAGTTATATGAAAACTTCATTCATTATCAGGAGTGCTGATCTAAGCACTTTGTTGGATTTTGTACTTCTACACCGAAGGGAGTTGAGTTAGACTGGATTTATTGATAAAGACATAAAGAATACGATCACATTTTGTGGTGAGACTAGCAACTTTTGGACCCCCTATACATTCCTAGGGGTGACCTTGGTGTAAAACTGATGCCTTCAGTATTGTGATCGGTGCCTTTTAAAGGGCTACTAAATGTTTTACCGCTCTAACCTGCAACTCTCCTTAAAACTGTGTAGTGTGGAAAAACTGCTTCTTCATTCTCAGCTTCTCTGCTTCATGGAATGGGTCTTTGAGCCTCATTGTATTGCGGGGCAATAGACTTCCATGGGCAATTTCACACGCTCGTAAAAATGTTAATCTGCAATGATAATACTGCAAATGGAGTTCAATAATTTGATCTGGCATGGTAAAACATATTTGTCTGCTCAGCCTTGCCTTCTCTCAGTCTGTGTCTGCTCCTGTCTGGCTTTTTCTCTTCTCTTTTTCACATGTGGCACCTAGTATAAATTCAGCTGCAGAGACCACTGTCGTGCATGAAATTACATTAGTCATAGCTTTGCCTTCCTGGCTGCAGCCACGCTGCACAGTCTTCTAATGGAGGCTTTTAAGCAGGGTACATTTCAGATGGCCAGTTCAGGTCACAAGGGCTTGGGGGTTGACTGCTAGGCGATTCCCCTCCCTCCGGGGAGAGCCAGAAGAAACCACTGCTCAGGTGTCATCCAGCTTCCATCATCATTAAGTCGACTCAGGCTGGCAGGTTAGCCAAGGTCCAGACAGGTGTAAAAATAAAGTCACGGTTACAATCATATGGTGCTAAAAGAAAACTGACCATTTTAGGCTAGTGGGTGTCTACCTTGGTATGGCATTGACTGAGTGAAAGCATTTAGATTGGGATAAATGGAAACAATACTTTGGTATTTTGGTGTGATGTCCTTTTTCTTTGATTATAGTAGTTTGTTTCTGCGACATAGTGACATCACTACGTAATACTGACCAATCACAACAGAGCCAGCCAGCTAACCAATCATAGCACACCGGGCTCTGGTTTTCAGACAGAGGCTGAAAATAGGTGCTGCAGCACAGACTTGTGTCTCTAGTGAACAAACTCCTCTTATATACATTAGCATTGATGCCTATTCGTCTAAACTAATAGTCATCAAAGTAACCATGTCTTGGTCAATAGATATGGGAAAATTACACACAATGTGGTGAGTTAATAAATTGCGACTATCGGGCCGAGACATCAAGTGATGAGGTGAGTAGCTCTTGTATTGATTTACCGCCACAGGACAGCTTGACAAAACTGAGTTACTTGAGAGAATCAGCCTCCCAGCGCTAGGTATTGGAGAGCACAGTGGTTTATGTTGAACACAGAGAGGCACGAGGAAGCAACACATTATGCTTCCTAATGGTCATCGAATTGGATCACAAGACAAAGCCATTATCAACCCTGTGTGCGTGCGAAGGGGTCAGCGAGACATACAAAGTGCTGGAGGGAGGGAGCAGAGGAAGATGTCCACACAGAGCACCCAATTAATATCACATTGTTTCCAGTCGCCAAACAGAACAACCATATTTGTTAGGGTTACATAAAAAGGAATAAGCTCAGCCATCTTCCAGATTTGTAAATATAACATATTTTTTACTTCTGCATCTTCAGTGATAATCAGAGATTTATTCTGATGACATCTCTACCACAGTCAGCTAATTATGTAAATCAGGCAGATTGCTCTATGGCCATACATGATAAATGAGCATATAAACATACTGTACATTCAGAGCAACCCCTCGAGATAAAAATGAAAGGATGCACCAAGGGTGAATTTGATGGGTACATTAGATCATTGATTCATACTCAGCTGAGGGATGGTTGTAAGTCAGTAAATTGTCTCACTGATGTGTAACCAGTCTTATATATTTAATTTAGCCTAAGGCGCTAGGAACAATAATCTCATAGAAGGTTAAAAATCATGTTGCTGCTATGGTTTGTTAGGGGTAACATTTGTTATTAGTTCTGCAGATCTTTTGTTAAAATGGCAATTTGTTTTAAATCAGAAACAGAAAAAGGATACACCATTTTGAAAGCCTTGCTTACATTATTTTGATACATGACAAAAGGCTCCATTATCAGGCATTAGAGACTGCTGGTATACTTTTACACCATAGGAATGCTATTCTTAGCTTATTTTCCTTCTTAGATTACAGGAAATGGACATAGACAAACACATGGATGAAAGTGGACATTTCTGTTAGACAAAAGGTCAGGGGGTCAGCAAAATAATCAAAAGCCATCCTGCTGGAACCATTTCTCTCTTTCTACTCCATTTCATTGTAGCCATGCCAGTATTTGTTGACACAACCTGCCGTTCTGAGGCACTGCCACAGAATAACTTTTGAGAAGCTTGGCCACAAAGAGTTTGCAGACTTCTCATGTAGCTTTACAAAAAGTCTGAACTGCGGGTGAGACTTCAAGTTTAAGAGTGACTGATTAGAATTTCTTAGGACTGGCCACATATTGTATGACAGAGTAAGATTGCTTATGACTCACTAAGCTGTCTTTCTTCTTGAGAGGTTTCATTGTGGTTGCTTAATAAAAGCTACTCAGAAATCCCCTGGGTTTGAGCAACAGCATGACTTTGAGTCCTGGGCATGTGACATGGCAGCGAGACAAATGACTGGGGGCTTCAAATGGTAATAATTCAACCCTATTGTCTCAAGGCAAACCAGGAGAATAGAGAGGAAAGCATTGGAAATGTTATGTCTGATTTGATTAATGAGGAGAAGGACAAAGGACAGACATTATGAGTTTTACCTCCTCCAGCTAAACGCCAGCAGCTTGCAGAAGTGAAGCGGAGCAGCCGGGTTAAAGAGGTGAGAAGTCTCCCATCGTGACAGCAGTGCGGCCATTATCACGCAGCAGCAATGGGTATTAAATTGAGTTATTTCTGCAACGTCCAGCTGCCAGCTGGAGATAAGCGATGTTTGGCTGAACCTGCGGACTTACCAACATCTCTTGGAACCTGTCCTTGCCACGTTAATTGATGTATGCCACTTCAGCACTGCCTCATCCTAACGCAATAAAAATACTGTAGCTGTGTAAAGTGGATTGGCAGAATTTGATTTCACGTCAAACTGAATTATTGTACTGTGGGGACAATGCACATGATGAGGCAGTGAGCACTCACCTAGAGAATACTGATACAGGAAAAGCATCCAAGCCACCTGCGCACATCTTTTTTTGTTGTTCTCGAGATGTAAGTTAATCATGGATTTTTGCTTACATTGACAAAAGGCATTACATATGTATATTTACTCAGGCATGAGTGTAACAGGTCCCAGGTGGGAGGACTGTGTACGTGCTGAAATAGAATAACTACAGAAAATGAAGAAGGCAATCTGTGTTTTTAGGTGTAGTGCATCCGTTAAGGGATCCCCCTTCCTCTTAAGCAAATAAAATATACACTTCATGATGTAAAGAAAAAAGTAAGGTACAAATTAAACACTCCCATTAAATTCACATTCCATCTTCAGTTAAAACCAGCATTTAAACCACAACATTGATGCATTGCAACATGCAACACAAACCCAAAGGCTGATATTGCATGGCAGATTAGTTTTTCAAAAATGCCATTAAACAGACAAAGGGAAGGTATTGTGTTGTCATTATGCATTTTAGTTTTACAAACAGGAATGTTATTATAGGATTCTTCTAGCCCTATAGATCATTGTATTGCTTATTTTAAATAATACAGCTGAGGCTGATTAAGTAAAGCAGAGGTTAAAAACCTTTTTCTGCCATGCCTTGCTCTGGAAGATTAAACAAATATTTCCCCTTCGAACCCTGCACCAATTCCATTTGAACAGCCAGAAGAATAAAACATGGAATCAAGCAACAAAAGTGTGTACATCCTCAATCTCAAAAGAGCACTTGTTTCTTTATTAATCCTTAATAGTCTGTTTTAAGTGCTGATACTTTTGGTCATTGCAGGGTTAACACATGTTTAATTGATACATTAATTAAGGTCCCATGATATTCAATGTGTCACAGCTGTGGAACAGGGCCTAATTAATGGTATTAATGAAATCTGTAATGTTCCTGCAATGACATGCAAACAGATCCTGACATTTTGAATTGTCATAGCGGAAAAACACATGTGTAATTTAAAATGAACAATGGCTCTGTTCTAACAACTATTACAATACATTGCAGCAAATATAACGTATTTAGTTATACCTATGTTTGACAAGCATATGCTGATTTTAAAATGGTCTTTTCACTATATACACTGAGCAGGCATTGGTTAAACAGTCCATGTGGTAGCAAAATAGGCGGAACGTTTTTGTAGAAATGTAATCTCGGGACACATTGGATGTCGTCTCTCAACCTCAACTCCATTCACGCGTTTCTGTTTGCTACTATTACTGTTAACAATTAGCACGGAAAATAAAGTATTGGTTGAGATATCCACTGGCTCTGAATCCGAAAAATACTGGCCAATGTTTCAGAGGCTTGTCACTGTATGTATGTAACAACCCTTTCAACCCCCACTTACCCCGTCAACAGGATACAGTGCAAGTTGTTTTGCAGTGTTGCCTTCCTATAATTCCCGTCAAGATGTTATGCAACTGTCATTATGCCCCCAATTCCCAGTACCAGTGACCCGTAGCAAGCAATTTAGACTGACTCAACCCTTACAATTTACAGACATGGATCATCTGTAGAGTCACCACATTGAGGTCATGTTAGTGCTCTAGGTCACAGCTGATGCACAGTATGGGCTACTAAGATAGGGAGATACAGAATCATTGATCTATATATTCAGCGTATGAGAATGATAATTCCAAATATATCATGATCCTAATGATGATTAAATGTATGCCTATCACATACACATAACGTCATCTATATCATAGTAACACAGTAAATGTTTTATTTTTATTTTACATGAATCACCCCAGCCTCGGACTCTGACCTCCAAGTGAACAAATACCGCAAGGCTTATATTTCTTTAAGTGCTCTGCTTGTCTTGAGATATAACAGGGCATTTTTCATTTGTCCTAATAGGTGTAATATGTCTTTGAGTAATGTTGCACTTGATTTTTAAACAGCATCTTGTTTAAAGACTACGCTCATTGGATTTTAAAGTTCACTCTTTGTTGTCAGGCTTAGAAGATAGACATAAAATAAACAGTTTTTTATTTCCATTTCATTAACCACCTTGATGAATGGGCGCTGTGAAACCAGCAACACACAGACTGTGAAGAAGTAAATAAAGTGAATATTTAAATTGATTTGAATGTCACACATTGACTTTTTGTGTTCATTTATATTGATGTTTCACTTCAACAGTGAGGACCAATTGATGTTTTGGTCAAGAGTGACGCTAAGCCTTGATAGGCTTATGTTAAAACAGATGAAGCCAAGTTAAGGTGGAGGATTTGCTTTGGAGCGGGCATAGCTACAAGGTCAACGAGTGAGGCTAGCTCCTTTTGGAACAGGGGGATTAGGAGATGAGACTCTTATGATGCTCAGGTCTATGTGTGCTAAGAGCTTCAGCACTCATGACCCGTGATCAAAAACAGAATATGGCTTAGTAAGCTTCTCCAATGAGTTCTACCCCACAGGCCTGTTTCACAATCTTCCCGTGTGTCCGTATAATACACTGACAAAATGCTGTAAGTGTTGTGAAGCACTCTCTTGACCTTGATAAAACAACCAGCTATGATGAGGGCCTCGGGGAATTTATACATCAGCTTATCCAAACAGCTGAGTGTAGATGTTTGACGAAGGGAGGAAGGTTGGCAAAGAAGAAGTCACAGAGAAAGGAAAGAAAAAAAGATACACAAAAAAGACGAATGTAAGGGAGAAAACACATGTGTTGGAAGAAATGCTTACGCCTGTATCTTTGAAACAGGCTCTCTGCCCCGCAGAAAATACTATATTTCTGTACGCTGGATGATGGTAAATAACAAATAACTGCCCCTGAGGAATGAACACATTTTAATTTGCTCAAGTGGAACACAGTTAGAGGGCAGTATCAGTCTTGTGAAAACACCACAGGCATTGATAATGAAGAATGAACAGGGTGTACCTCTGTCCTTACGCTCAACAACAAGACAACAGAACAAAAAGCTTATTTTCTTTGCAGATGACAATCCCAGAAAAAACAGTGTCCTTGTCATGATATACATCTTGATAGGCTTCCCTGGAAGATGATATGCTTTATGGCAGCTGAATCTTTTACGAGATTACGCCCAAGAACCTTTTTAAAGTGGGCCACAATGATGCACCTCTATCAGGGAGGTGTGAATGGATGTCAGGAGGCCAGGACTTGGGGATCACTCCTATAGTCGGCTGTGACTATTGTGTAAAAATACCCAGCAGCAAAACTGGATGAGCTGCCAACATCAGATCGTGAGGGTGCATGACAGGCAGAGAAGTTAATTAGTTGCACTCACATCCTCAGTCTGTTAGTCTACAGAACTTGGCTCATTCTTTTAACCTGGCCATGATATAGAGGGCATCCAGGTGGAAGTAGACAGGTATTACCAAGAAGATGCTACAGTGTCTTGAGCAATGTGTTCATACAGTTTGAGTGCAAGGCACAAGGGAGTAGCCAAACAGTAAATTGCTTTTCTCCCCGAAAGCTAAAGGGTAGGAAACAAGGCAGTGCCTGGGAACAACTGACTCATGATACAAGTGGTTACCAAGTGTATCTTTGTAAACCAGTCAGCCTGTTTGGAAATCTCTGTGAAAGGCGAGCATTGATGGTTCGAATCCAGGTATGCCTCCTGTGTCCTATTTTCTTTGGTACCAGGAAATGAGCGGAATAGTGACAGTTGTTTCTGTCCTCCCGATCCAGTTTGGTGATCATCAACTTGTTTACTAGCGGAAAAAGGCAACACCTTTCCCTTGAAAGGACACAAGGCACTCCAGAAAGCAAGCTGTGGAAGTCTATAGAAACAGAATGTGAGAATGCAGGCAAGCAATCAATGGATCTTAGGCTAGAAAGCCCTCATGTTTTCAAGAGGGGCTGGATTCAAATGAAGCACTCCTCTACAGTGACCAATGACCCTCTCAGGCAAGAGTGGTCAACCGAAGGGAGGGCTCCAAGAATGAGGGATTACCTTCAGCCCAGTGGTGTTGCCCAGTAAGATATGCAAGAAAAACTTTCGACAGGTGAAATGAGCCCTATGGTGGATAGAGGAAGCCAGTATATGCACACTTCAGGAACTTTTGTCTGTAAAAGAAAGGAGCACTTGAATGAATTATCTTCAGGCAGTGATTTCGGTGAACATTCCTGCATTTGTTTCCTAGCTGGCAAAATTAATCAATAAGTACTAAGGCAGAAAAACTATCTGACATGATTCCCATTAAGGAATTCATAATCCGGCTAAGTATCAGCCTCATTACTTTCTGTTTACCAACAAACGATTAAGAGAGTCATGCATATTTTATAGGGTGAGAATCTTAAGCCAGGAGCGCTGCAAAAGCAGGATACAAATGCAATCACTGTTTAACCAAAAAAATAACAAGGGTCCTCTGCGGATAGCAACCTAAACCGAAAACATCTCACATAGTAAGACACTACATTATCATTACCAAGACAGTTGGTAATAAGTCGCCAATGCTGTACAATTTACCTCCCGCTCTGACGGTGTACACCCCACTAGGCATTTTAATTTGAAAAAAATATTGCTTCAGAGCTTTAGGGGGAATATTATAATTAAACTGACATTACTCACAATGAATTTGTCACTTCTGAAGATGAACAACACTGTGAGTGTGATGTATACGGCATACACAGGAGATATTTGACATTCATGCAGCAAAGCAAGCAACCCAACTCTGAGGCACTGTGAAATAAAAAGTCAGTGGAGAATAAAAGCTTTGTGTTTTCCTCCTGTTTTTTATCAATCATGCCCAAATTACCACCAAACTTTCATCCATCACTTTAGGGGGCAGCTGCATAACAACAAATGCTTGTGGCAGAGAAATGAAAGAAACACATAAAAGAATAAACTTCAGAGAGGCAATAACACAAGAATCCATAACATCTGCTCTTACAAACCCACTATAATAACACCTCCGGACTATTATCACGAAACACAGAGTGAAGCAAACTCTTTTATTGCAGTGTTTTTGGTAGCTTCAAGATATAACCAATAATAGATTCCTAGATAATTATACAACTGTTCGCCCGTTGCTTTGCTGTATACAAGCAGCTGAATCAAGAAGGTAAAGATACAATATTTTAATTGGCTTGTCACCAAAATGAGAATAGCTGGTACACCTTAAAGGTGGGGTAGGTCATTTTGGAGAAACCAGCTCGAGATCGCTAGAATTTGAAAATACACAGCCGGAAAAAATCTGCCACTTCCTTACAGAGCCCCTCCTCCAACACACACGAACGCGCACATGACCAATGAGGGCATGAGGTAAGTTTGTGCACAGATGGAAGGCTGACAGGCAGGTAGGCCATCCAGTTATTTTAGCCGGGCCGGCTAAAATGATTGGTCGTGCTTTTTACTGTATTACGGCTTCCACAGATGACATTTTTTTATGGATTTTTTGTCAAAGCACTTAAGATATTCATTGCTATTGGGATGTTAAGAGCATTCCATGGAATATAACAAAAAGTGTATCTCGAGCCGGTTTCTCAAACTTACCTACCCCATCTTTAAAAGTAAGCCGTTATTGTTACTAGTTTTCGGTGTAACTCCTTAATTTAAACAGCAAAAAGCAAGGATGCATGATGTCTTAATTTTTGCAATGAAGCTCATCTTTACATCAGAAGCGCCCTATTTTATATGTACAGCCATCATGTCTTAAGTGGAGATCGATGATACAGTTTTGTTTTCTGAAAAGAAGCATGGCATGATTACGATGGGCCGAATAGGCAAACACAAAGATGAGTTTAGGGGAGATTAGGAGCTAAGGGAAGGCATTAAGGAGTAGAGGGGGACACAAATGAACGTTCATGAGGAAAAGAGAAAGTCGGTGGGGAGACAAAGAAGTACATATTTAGCTGGTACACCTTTTAAGGTGAGCCCATCTTAAGTAAGCCCGAGTGAAATTGTTGCTAGCTATGGGCTTACTATTTCACTTCAAGCTACAAAAAGCAAGGATAACACCGGAGGCTTGGGTCTTGAGGCGTAGCATTTAACCACCGACAACTAAACTGTAGGCACACGCTACAATGCCACGTTCACAGCCATCTGATGAGTCATCTTTTGTATTTGGAAGAACACTTAAGACAAAATACCCCTAAACAAGGGCAGAGGCCTACATTTTTTTGCTAACCTGGAAATGCCCATCAACCGTAGTCACCATCTTTCTGCGCTCTGATGCATATTCCACCAGTAGAGACCAAAAAATCCCATCACTACAGCATCTGTATTTTTGACTGGACTGAAAATCATACCGTCTGGGTATCTAAATACCTTTATACACCCAAGCGTAACATGCATGCATTATTGCAAATGCATATTCATTATTTTTTCTGATTGCTATCCTCTCATGTGACAACGAGTACAATATGTCCATGATTATTATTAATTATTTATACTAATAAAGGACTGGCTTATCTAAAGCCAGTTGAGTAGCACTTGAAATGTTTTGGCTCTATGAAACCTGATGTACTTATATGATTCTGTTTTCTTCAAGTTTGTATCTTCCTGGTCGAATGCACTTATTGTAAGTCGCTTTGGATAAAAGCGTCAGCTAAATGCAATGTAAACGCAAGCCTTTATTCCACTCTCAGCTCTCATATCTTCTCCAAGCTTGTCCTCTGAGGCCCAGTGGGCTTATTCCTCTGCAGAGTGTTCATCCAAACCAGGGGTGCCCAATACGTCGATCACAAAGGTAGAGTGGGTAGATAGCATTGAACAAAAATTATATATATATATTATATATAAATATCAAATTTGAAAATTACCGGTCATGTTTAGATAATAATAATAATAATTGTGTAGCAGAGTTTCCGTTAGCAGGTAATTACCGGACTATGACCGGATATGCTGATGTTTAAAACTCAGTTAATGGGGCTCATTCTTATATTGCTTCAGTTTATAATCGTAAAAGATCGAAAAGTTCAGATTCATTTTTCAATAAATGATGCGCTTCCACGAACAACAAACAACATAATTATTACATTCAAACAAACTACTTATAGTAGATAAAGTACATTATTCAAAAGTTTACATTAAAGGTGGGGTATGTAATTTATTTCAGAAACACTTTTTGTTATATTCCATGGAATGCTCTTAACATCCCGATAGCAATGAATATATGAAATGCTTTGACAATAAATACATACAAAAATGTAATCTGTGGAAGCCGTAGCTCTGTAAAAAGCACGACCAATCATTTTAGCCGGCCTGGCTAAAATGACTGGATGGCCTACCTGCCTGTCAGCCTTCCATCTGTGCACAAACTTATCTCGTGCCCTCATTGGTCATGTGCGCGTTTGTGTGTGTTGGAGGAAGGGCTCTGTAACGGCCCCTACACACGGCGGCGTGCGATGAAGCTTGCCGGCGGGCTTGTCTGAAGCTCGACCAACAACCAATCACATGAATCTCCCGCCCCGGACACACAAGCACGCGGTTTGATTGGCTAGAGCTTGTACTGGCATATGATTCGATTGGCTGACGCTTCCGTCGAAGCTTCAAAAGTAGAACATTGCTCTACTTTTGAAGCGAGCAACGCAAGCTTTGCTCCCACAATGCAGTTCGGCGAAGCGTGACGTCACCCCATTCAAAGTGAATGGGCAGAAGCAGGCAACGCACGCCGCCGTGTGTAAACTGCGTAAGGAAGAGGCAGATTTTTTCCGGTTGTGTATTTTCAAATTCTAGCGCACTCGAGCTGGTTTCTCCAAAATTACATACCCCACCTTTAACTTTGGATAATAACACGGGAGAAATCGGAGCCTCTCTTTTTCCTCTCTCCCTCCCTCTCTCTCCTGACTGCCCGTCAGTTTCTCATGCAGCTCGTTAAACAGTGGGCGGGGCTTCAGGTGATCATGCAGAGCTGCTTGTCTCCGTCAGACTCAGCAGCAGCTGATCTGATCTCTCTCTCGCGTCCGGTTATACTTCACTTGCGTTTATGTCCATATCGATCAGATCCAGATCTCCTGATCGGCCTACTGTATATAGAGAGCACCGATCAAACTATTAAGAGTGAATATCGGCCGATAATAATCGGCGGCCAATCGATCGGAGCATCCCTAATTATTACCGGACATTTTGACCGGCAGGTTTTGAATTTACCGGTTTTTAATACATTTTACCAGCTAAAAAACGGTAATTACCGGCTAACGGAAACCCTGATATATATATATATTTTTTAAGTTAGCCTATCATCCATCCTTACTATGGCATTTGCCACTTGATTGACGTACAGGTAAGCCAGTCTGAGATCTCATCTTTTCTAACACGCAGTTCACCACGCATGGGCTGCAAATCACCGACGAGATTACCTAGTTAGCCAATTTATACAATTATACTAAAGAAAGCGTATAAAATATACTGAGTTGTATTGTGCCATAAGGGTTCATGCAGTTATGAGGGGGCCTCACCTCCACATCTGAAGCGCAAATGCGGCGCAATTAGTGTAAGCGCGCCACAGTGTATCTGCCGTTTAGTCCACTAGCACCCCCCTCAGCTCGCGACACAGATTGGGCAGGGGCGCCCCTGTTGGTAGATCATTTGGGCTTGGTTATTTTACCATTTTAAAAAGTAGCTCCCAAGCTGAAAAAGTGTGGGCACCCCTGACTAACCATACATGTGGCACCAACCCCCAAGAGAAAAGATGATGAAACATCCCCCCACAGCAGCTTAAAAGAGAACTGCAGTTTCCATAGGAACAGATCTAAAATAAATTAGATATAACGCGCCGAATGATGCTTGATGAGCCATCATTCAGGAATGGCCCTCGAAATTCCAACAAGACGCGCCAAATCCTGTCGAAGGCTCCCTCTTTCTCATTTCCTTCTCTTGAATTGCTTGTGTTTCCTCCTGCATCTCTCTATTCTCCTCTTCCCCAGATGCTGGTTTAAAGTAGACTTTTTGCAATGAAACTCATCTTTACAACATAAGGGCCCTATTTATCTTCTGATCAGCCAGCATGTCTGAAGTGAAGATCGATGATACAGTCTCGCTTTCTGAGAAGTAGAATGGAATAATTAGGACGGGCCGAAGAAGCTGTCACAAAGATGAGTTTAGGGGAGCTTAGGAAATAAGGGAAGGCGTAGGGGAGAACATTAAAGAGATGAAGGGAAGGTGAGGACACAGACAAATTGAACATTCAGGGGGAAAAGAGAACGACGGTGGGCAGACCGGGAGACGAAGAGATGGAAGAGGGAAATGTTTTGATCGGTGACCCTGCCTGGAGGCTGTAGTCCACGCACCATTAAGGCTAATTTGCATAATGTTCCTCCTGGCCTCATTAAAGATGAGCAGAGGTGCTAGCAACATTCTGCCAGGTAATACATGTGATGGCATCTCCTCCTCTTTCCCTCACCCCCTCCCTCCCCTTATTCCATCATCACGCTTCATCTTCGCTCCTCAGCCCTCCCACCCTCCGCTCCGACCTTCGCTCACTCTGCGTATCAAAAACGCATAAGAGAGATAAAGGAAACATCTGACAGTCTGCCACCCGGTCCACCTCTCATCCATCATACATAAATGCTCCTCACCCCCTCCATCTCCGAGCCTCCACCCCCCACTCATTTGTTGGTATATGTTCTGCCTCTCTTCCTCTCCCCTCTGGCGTATATCTGCTTGCTTTGAGCTAAGGCACGACTGCACGTCAGCAGCAGTTCAGCAAAGTACACATCTTTCAAGCAGGAAATGAATGGATATACCTTGCTCTCCACCTCTCCTTAGAATCAACGGAGAATGACAGCAGCTTTGTCGCCAGTGTAAAATGCAACTGGTAAATGAATAGCATGCGGATAAATTAAGGTTTTTTCCTGTAAAATGAATTTTAGACACCAGATGTGAGCACCAAGCCATACAAATCAATGGTCCCCAGGAGGAGGAATTCAAAGTCACATCAAATACCATCAATCACACCCCCTTCCTTTATTTGCTTTAGTCTCTTGACTTAGAGAATAATACCTGCTGTGGCAATCAATATATTTCTTCACAACTAATGTCACTCCCTGTTCTGCTCTTACCCACACTCCTCCTCACTTGTTGAAAGGCTAGATAGCACAGCAGCGTTTCTTTCTTATTTTCTGTTCACACACTCCATTTGTTTTTACATCTTTGTACCATTCTTCATCTCTGGTCCCTTTTTGCTTCCCCCTCTCTTCTTTCTGCCTCCCTCTATGTCTCTGACAGCTGTTGTTGCTTTGCTGTGTATGTAGCCTACGCCTTGTCTCGGCATGAATTCATTTAGCTGCCATTAGATGCCTCTCCACAGCCCCTGCCCAGAGCTCATCTAAAGGAGGGAACCCATTAAACGGCATAATTCATAACACAGAGAGCAGCTGTACAGATGGAGGAGTAATGTGCTTTAATGCTGTCAACTGTGAGTAGACAAATAGCTGGTCATTAACATCCATATCAATGCAAGGGGAAAGAGTAGATGCTCCAGTCTTTTAATTTACATAGGATATGTTACAGTAAGCGCCGCGTTTTTGACATCAAAATATTCCCTGTAAAAAACGACACATTCTGTGGGATTTATGCTGAAATGTAGGGTCTTATTTTGCTCCCACTGCCTACGTATGCAAATTCTACTACTTTTAAACCTTTTATCCAACTTCCCTGGATTTCTATCAGCATATTTCAGGAGTCACCTATCCAGCTTTGTGTGCCATATGTTCTGAAATCTGCATGGCTGTTTTTAGAATCAATCCCTCTTTCTCCTCCACCATTTTCTCTCCATTTCCTGTGCTTTTTTTCCTTCCTTACAACATAATACTGGACAGACTGGAAAACTGGTCAGTCCTTTTTATGGCATAGTCATGAACCAGTTTGAAGCCAAATTAAATAACAGGAACTACTTTTATTTTATTTAACATTACATTTAAAAAAACATAAAATAAGCCTTCAGTTTTTAAGCACCAGAAGTCCGGAACTAACACAAAACTCAAGGGTCCGCTCCAACCCATAGTCGCTTTTCTGTTGGCCACTACAGTTTATTAAAATACATTTGGGACGATTTAAGTCTTGCACTATACCTTTATAGCTTTTCCTAATGCCTTTTTATGTCTCAAGTAAAGCACTTGGAATAGCCTTGTTGCTGAAAGGCTCTGAACAAATAAACTTGCCTCGCCTTGCCTTTGTCCTTGCTCTGCCGTATTGATGGTGCGAGCATTAATAGTATGGTCACTTCCTCTCTAAGCCAAGTCATCAGATAGCTTTGTCACCTCGGCTCGGCTCTGATAATGTGTCTTCATATCCTCTTTCTCATACAGGTCCACTCATACATATTAATTGGAAATCAAATTGGAGAAGCTCCTCCATCCCCCCGTCACTGTTGCGGTGGTATTAATGGAAAGCCATTAACCTGTTAACGACCATACTTTAATGTTCAATTAAGTTACATTATATATGCATTTATTCAATTTGAGTCTCAGAGTTTAAACATCACAGCAAAGCACAAAAAGAGAGGCCTCAAACGTGCAGAAAATGCAGATAATGTTAATGGTACGTTTTTTCTCTTGGGTGTGTATACGCAGCAGTGTGTGATGCATTAGTGTAGTGCTTCCCAAAGCCAAACACTACATTTTTCCATCCTGCAGGCTGAAAGTAAATGAAGCCATTCTCAGATGAGATTTGTCCCGAGCTTCTGTTGTCATCGCTTCAAACTGCTGGGTCATTACTGCACCACAAGCAGCTTGGCTTAATGTCTTTTGACTTAACACTAATGACTGACTGCATCTGTCCCTGCGGGGTCGAGAGCGGTCGAGAGCACTATGAAAAGTCTCTTTAACTCTTATTTGCAACAATTAAGGCGGCAATTCTCTTCTTATCCGTTTTGTTAAAGTATTTCCAGAAGGATGTTGGGGTTTCATATGAGCGTTACAAAGAAAAGAGAGACACGGAGATAGGAGTCTCCTCGCTTTTCTTCCTTTCTTCCCTGCACCTCCCTTCCTCTTTCACCCCACTTTTTGCCCACTATATGCACTGTGTTGGATAACCCATGCATATTTAACATAGCAGCATCTTCAAAGCTATGAACTTATTCATTAGCATTTAGAGTGCTAATGAAAGCATGCAGAGTGCTAGCACCCTTGCTGTTTCCTTACACCTCCTCTTTACTCCTCTCATCCAACCACACGCTTCACATCACACTTTTTTACAGCATCGCTACCCCCAACCAGTCTGAGCCCCACCTGCCTCCCCTTTTTAGTGTATTCGGCCCAGGATTTATTTACAAAAGGAGACCTAAAACAGATGAATGTATTGGAGACCTATCAGAAGTTTTTATTTTCTTCTCTTCATTGACAACCACTTCCAACCAAAGGGTGCTCTATCAATATGTCACCCTTCTCTTTCTTTATTAAATGATTTTTCTCTCATCTTATGATAGCCTGACTAGAGGGAGGGGGTTGCATAGAGTTCCCAAGGGTCATGAAGGTGTGTTGTTCAATCCTTCACATGACCTCATTCTCTGTTTCTCACTGAAATCACTCCCTCTTAACTTCAAGCTACACACTCACAGAATAGACAGGAAGCAGATAGATGTCCGGCTAATTGGACAGGAAACAATGTCCCCCTCTCCCTTTCAGTTAGTGAATGAAGCGGAAAGAGGGCTCCTTCTTCTCACATTGGCCTTTTCCTAGCCTGTGGCCTCCGTTTTGGTCCATCCCCTTATACAGTCTCTCCTGTGATGCCCGTTTCTGAAGAGGAAAGCTTTTGATGCCGAGGCTATATGCACTCAACAGGGTTCGGATCCACCTTGGTCACAGATGTATCGCACTCCCACACAAATATACAAGAGCCCATGCAGGTACCCTGATTGACAGAGAGCAAGAGAGAGAAAGAGAAGCAATAAGGGAGAAACTGAAGGAAGTGATGAGGGAGGAGGAGGAGGAGGAGGAGGGAGAAAGACAGACGTTGGAGATAGTGGGTGTTTTGGAGAAAAGAGGGGTCTGGAATGAGAGAGTTAATCTGCAGAGGAACAGATTGGCTTCCTATCCTTCCATCCCTGTCCTTCAAAGCAAAGCACAAATTCAGCACTCTGAGACACACATGCTGTCTCGCTACACACACATGCACACACACAATAGTAAAAAAGTCCACCCCACACTCAAGCAGGCAGTGCATACCGTGCACATGCAAAATTTACACGGGGACTAATAGCAAATGAAGGTAATCCAATTCCATCACACGCATGAACAGGTATGGTTGTATAGGCTACAAGCTGCTCTACTTCATTCAATGGCCCATTGCTGCTCTCAATATTTGCCACTAAGACACTTGGGGTGACCAGGGAATGGGGTTGGCGACTTGAAAGATATGGGTCAATAAAACACAAGGGACATTTTAGTTCAATAGGAAATTGATTTCCCGGCAGCCAGAATGTGCTTTGACCTTCACAAACCTTCACAGACCCTTTTCCCGTGACTTTATGGGGAATGGACAACATTTCGTCCCTTGTTGGTTCCACTCAGCATTTCACAGTACATTAGTCAATAATCTGGACTCATCACCACATGGAAGAGCTCAATTGGTTTCACTGTAGTGAAAACTATGGGAATGTGTGCGAGTCCCATGGACACATTTTTTTAAGCAACTTGTTTTTAATGTACAGTATCTGCATTCAATACTAACTTCATTGTAAGTGGTCAGCCATTCCTTCACTAGATTCGAATGAACTTCACAGGAAACAATGTTGCATTTGCAAGTTTCTGCAAATGCAAAGTAAATATTTCCGCTGCTTCACATTAAAATTGCTCCCTCGGGATCGATTTATAGTGATGCAGCAAGAGGAAAGTATTTTTTAATTATGTGATTATATCTCATTATATGAAGGCGTTCTTCAAAATGCTTACATAAAAAAAGTTATTTTCTGCATTTTCCCATCAATGGATTTTTGTTTGCAACGGAACAATGTAAATAGGAGAAGACATTATTTTTGAGAAAGTACTTTATCAAATCGACATTGAATGTTTGGCTTCAATGTAAACTGTTTTTGTTGTGTTTCTGATAAAGTTATTGTTCAAGGAGTGTTTTCTATAGTATGGCAATTACCACCAGTTACCAGAGGTGTTACCCTGTTAAGCCCTGAGCCTGTTTTTCAGGTTTCAGGCTCGAAAATGACATTCCCAGAACAAATGACCATATCTTCGCTTCTAAAAGGGGTAAATTAATCATCTTTTTTCTCGAAGCAAGGTTACATCTGTGAGTTGGATGTAGAAGTGTCAGAATCAATATAGATGTTTTTATTTTAAAGTAAATTCAGATTGAACATAGTAAAAAAAATTAAATTATAGTGTCCGTCCAAAAGAAAAAAATTACTTATAGTGAAAACCACCCTTGAATGATGGGATAGTAGACTAAAAGCTTTAGGAATCCAAACTATAACATATAATAAGTACCCTGTATCAAGATTGATGCAAAACAAGTGAAGTTTGATCTTTTTAGAGAGATTTAGAAAAATAAACCCACTTCTGGGGTCATTTGGGTGCATTTTCCATATCTCTGGCCCCCCTCGTTCGATTTTGATGATTGACACCTCTTTTTAACAGAATCGAGGGGAAGTTCCTAAAATCCATCTAAACATTACCCATTGGTGAATGAGTGATGCGTAGCCAGAATGCCCCGGAACCGGAAGCTGCGATACACTCTGGTGGCTACCATTAGCAGCTAATATGAAATCTCCGTTTTTGACATAAAAATTGAATGATGGATTATCAATAATTTTTTCAAAGTGACAGACACATTGGATTAACCTATGGATTAACCTTCAGAAGCGTTTTTATCGTTTTAATGCCATTGAACACGACTTTTGATCAGAATAACAGCTAAGGTGAGACGATCTCCCGTGAATGCTCCATAAAGCTACGTGTTGTGATGTCTGTGTTTGGTTCCCCTGTCGCGAGTTCAGATCGCTCAGTGATGATACTAATACCTATAGAATCTGTGGAATCACAGCTTTAATCTGATATCTTGTATGTGCAGTTACGATAAGTAATAAGTAGGGATGCTCCGATCGCCAATTTTGGGGCCGATCGCCGATCGCCGGAATCAGTATCTGCCGATACCGATCGCCGATCCGATCGAGTGGGCGGGGCCTAAATGGAAGATTTAAACATCACTTTAAATCTTCCATTTAAATTGATGTTTAAAACTCAGTTAATGGGGCTCATTCACTGGAGCTTCCACAAACAACAATCAACTTAATTATTACATTCAAATTATGTATATTATTCAAGTTTACATTCACTTTGGATAATACCACGGGAGAAATGAGCAAGCGCTCTCTTTTCCTCTCTCTCTCCCCCTCTCTCTCTCCCCCTCTCTCCCTCTCCTGACAGCCCGTCAGTATCGTCTCATGCAGCTCGCTGATCCAGTAATGTGTGAGGCCGACAGTGAAGAATAAACATATTTATAACTAGTTTAGCTTGTTCCAGAGGTAGATAAAATAGCTAAGTGTGTTAGGTCTAAATCTTGTGTGTTCTGCTCCGCTCACCGGTCCGTCACAGCGGGTGGAGCTGCAGGATTTCTGCTTCACACACACGTTGCATACCGCTATTTTACTGTCTTTTTCGGACACCTTAAAATACTGCCAGACCGGTGAAGCCATTTTGGCGAGCTTGTTTTGCCGCGCACAGAGAAAAGTGTCATGTATTTTACGTCATGCGATCGGCCCTCGCGATCGGCATGTTTAGAGAGCACCGATTGATCGGTAGAGAGTGAGTATCAGCAGATCTTGATCGGTGACCGATCGATCGGAGCATCCATAGTAATAAGGGTATTTTTACCTTGAGTTCTGTGCTAAGTGCGTTAGCATTTTTTCGCTCAGGGGTCATTTATTCTTATGAGACTTGTGTTTTGTTTTGGTAAAAATTGTTCGTATTGTCAGTTAGCTGAGTTTATTCCCGTTAATCATGTATGACACATTAATAGTTTTTTAAATATTAAGAAGCCCTGAGACACAGTTTCGTGAAAAAAAAACCCGCAGCCCCCTATACCGGGGGCTCTCAGGCTTAAAGCTGGAGCCGGTACCGTGTAACTGGTGTCACTGGGAACTGGTGATATTCTATAACGGTAGGAAGATGTGTCAGGGGCGTGTACTTTGAGGAGCCATTGTCGAATAACCAGGAAATACACATTTCGATCACTTCTTCTGTCGTTTAAATTCATCTTTTGGTATTTGTCTCCATAGGAACACTTTGATGATGCACATTCAGTACCAGTGACTGTGTGAGGTTGTGGTTGCGATGCCGATATCCGGACGCGTAGCGAGGACTACAAAATGACAATGAGGTGACTGGGGATGTCTGTTCAAAACATTGCAAGCTTGAATAAATCATTTAAACCAGTTATTTTTGCCTGACGTATTGAATATCGTTCTTAATGTGATACCAAGTCCATCTGAGACCTGTGTATACCTTCAGACAGCCTACAAGTGAAGCACACGTTGTTTACTCACAGTTTGAAAGCATCGTGGAGAAGTCTTCAGCTGTGGAGCTGTGATCCGCCCAGTTTAAACTGTGATACGACTTCTGTGGCTATCTACCAGCGATTGTGTTTAATATCAAAGACTACACACATGTATCCCTTATCAAAACGGTATTCTGCACTTTGCAGCACTTATCCAGATAAGATGTGACTGTTTACTCGTTTTGCAAAGATAGCAGCAGAAATGTCATTGCTGCATGCAGGGATATTTAGACTTTAAAATGCTGCTTGGTCATTAATTTTGGTCTCCGCAAACAATATTATGAATCCTCTATTCAAAAATATAATTCAGTGTCCATCGACATGAAAATAACAAAAAAGTTCATGCTGGACTCAAACCCGAGTCCCAACAGCAAAAATCACTCGAGTCCTGCGCGTTGTGAGTGAGCCACAAATCAATACAACATAGTAGACCACCACAGCTGAATTTGTTTCATTAACATTGTTAAAGGATTCAGAAAAATACAACCCTGTCATTTATAATGTGAGCGAATTAATGTACACTTTAAGCCATATAATATAAATATTATAGTAGGCATTTGCTTTTAAATAGTATACTGACAGGTCTGTATCAAGCCTCATTAAGACCCACCGAGATCAGATATTCTAGTTTATCAGCCTGCGAGCCCACATTATGTTGTGATAAGTGGTCATTTTACATATAAATGTATTCCAGTGCACACATTATAATATAAATATAAAATATGCAAATCAGGCCATGTGTTTCATTATGTAGTATAATCATCACCGACAGATGGAAAGACAACAATAACAAGGAATTCATATTAATATTACCAAGTTACACAGAAATAGATACACAAGAAAAGAAAAAAGACCACAAAGATAAAAGCATAAACGTTAAGATAGAAACGAAAACATGTTCACAGCAGAGTAACAATTATGAATACGGTTTGTAGTTCTCAACGTATGTGAGTATCCTCGTCATTCGGTTTGTGTCGCTGCATAACTAAAGTTAACCAAGTAACCAGTCACATCTTATCTGGATAAGTGCTGCAAAGTGCAGAATACCGTTTTGATAAGGGATACATGTGTGGTGTCTTTGATATTAAACACAATCGCTGGTAGATAGCCACAGAAGTCGTATCACAGTTTAAACTGGGCGGATCACAGCTCCACAAGCTGAAGACTTCTCCACGCTGCTTTCAAACTGTGAGTAAACAACGTGTGCTTCACTTGTAGGCTGTCTGAAGGTATACACAGGTCTCAGATGGACTTGGTATCACATTAAGAACGATATTCAGTAATAAGTCTGGCAAAAATAACTGGTTTAAATGATTTATTCAAGCGTGCAATGTTTTGAACAGACATCCCCAGTCACCTCATTGTCATTTTGTAGTCCTCGCTGTACGCGTCCGGATATCGGCATCGCAACCACAACCTCACACAGTCACTGGTACTGAATGTGCATCATCAAAGTGTTCCTATGGAGACAAATACCAAAAGATGAATGTAAACGACAGAAGAAGCGATCGAAATGTGTATTTCCTGGTTATTCGACAATGGCTCCTCAAAGTACACGCCCCTGACACATCTTCCTACCGTTATAGAATATCACCAGTTCCCAGTGACACCAGTTACACGGTAACACCGGCAGCATGTTAGCTTAGCATAGCATGAACTGAACACAGTTGGTAAAATGCTAATCTGGCTCTCTCCAAAGTTTTCAAAACTACAATCACTGCACAAGCTCAATATCTTAACACGTTGGGTAACATATTTTCTCGTGGCTCGTCTATTTGCATGTATTTTCTTCGGGGCTGGCCATACATTCCGGACCACTTTCTCCTTAGTTTGTATTCAGAAAGATAAAGGACAGCATTCGTCAGTTGGAACAGGTATATGAAATGGACTTCCCATTGTGTGTGTATTTGTAAATGCAGTATGTGCACTTGTTTCTGACCTAGTAGCGGTGGGCATGTCCACCAGTATTACACTCACACTTGTCTGCTCTGCTAATCTCCAGCAGCCTAACATCAGACCGCTATCAGCCTCACTACTGAATCATAACTCAATCAAAACCGCAGGACACCTGGAGGGGGAATGCTGTTTTGAGTGTTGCTGTAAACAGTTCTGCCATATGATCGAAGCAGAGAGATGTGTGCAACAGAAGAAGAAGACAAGCTTTGAGGTTTCACTGGCGAGCAAGTGTGAATTTTCCTTGTGATTTGACTAGGAGTCATGTTCCGGTGAATGATGAAGTGTTTTTTTTCCTGCTTACTCGAGATGTTTGTTGTGAATGGGCACTAGTTTTGTTGGTGAGACTTCATACTTGCTAAGATGTCTGCACCTTTTATTGACTTTCGCTCTTTCTCCTTTTGTCTCTTATTAAATTACCTTTCCATCATTTTCTCTCTCTCCCGCTTTCCTGTACTTCCTCTGCAGGAATCGAGTCAGTCTGACTGCATCAGGCGCCGATTGAGATCATTAGAGCTGTTGATTTAATGAGCTCATAGCACCCAGTGCAGCTGCGGCAGTAAAGGTTTGGGCTGCCGACAACACACAGACACACACACACACACAAGCGGACGTCTAAATTGATTGGACCAGCGCTGATTTCCCTAGGCAAATATGCCATGCGTGGTTGCTTTCATGGGAAGAAGCTGTCAACTCCATCCCCTGCAATGTATACGGCAACACATGAGCCGTGATATTGAACCCTATGTGTGTGTGAGTGAGTGTAACGGGGAGAGAGGAATAAAGGGGCAGAGAGGTTTTTCAAACTAGCCTCACAGGTTTCGGAGGGATTTCATGATTAGAAAATGTAATTACTTTGCAACCAATTTCTTTTTTCTTAATGAAGTTTTCCTCTTCTGGGTGTACACTCCTCTCTCAGGCCACTGTATAATAATTAGTCCACTGTCTAAAATGTTAAAGTCAACAATTTCAACGCTGTATTTTTATTCTCATTCCCCTTTTACCAAAAATACTACCCCCATATTCAGCTTAAACTTTTCATTTGAAGGGATTTTAATGAAAGTGATTTACCGAGGGACAATGGTCAGTAAGATTGACAGCTCAAGGTTCTGTTAATCATTTATTTCCCTTTACCGTTTGTTAGCTTGTCTGATCTCATTTGGGCTGACCCTGTTAGCCGTGCAGAACGTTAATTTGCTTTGATTGATCCTAAACGCTTGTTAGCAAAGGCAGAACATTAATACAGATACGACAGGCTTGATATTCAAAAGGATGAGTTGTAAGGCGGTTGGTAACGTATCAATCATCAATTGTTGCTAAAGCATTTTTACTAGAAATGTTCCGCTTCTATAATGAAGGAATGTCAAATAAAATATACTAAATAAAAAAAATACTAATTGTTATGTTCCTTGTAATAGCAGATGGTGGAGAGACTAAAAGGTTTTATGTAAATAAGAAGACGTGTTTATCCTCTTCAGTAAAGCAATTAGGAATACACACTGCTCATTTGTTTATCGTAATTAAACCAAGGTGTCATAATTAATGACCACAGAATAAACAGTAAATGCTTTAAACTGCTACACAAAGAACTTCCTGTCGTACAAAGTCGGATATAAAGCAGGTGTGGGTTCACAAGGTCACTCGGACACAGTAGAGAA